>NW_027040766.1:6737500-7337500 GCF_037179485.1 Ochlerotatus camptorhynchus
AGGTAACTCTAAGACTAGAAGGTCTCGAAATAACGTGCTCAACTTTTTGGCTCAGCTCTGGTACTCTCTTCGGTCCCAAGCTAATCGATTCACCCATCGAAAATCCACTAACCCCTCATTTTATCTGTCAAACTTTCATAGCGAATGATTCGCTGCGAATCAAAACAAACATTGTGTAGTAGTAGAATTTCGACTAGAATGGGGTTCGTTAAACGTTTGCTTGGGACCAATAGGCTAGTCAAGTAGTGAGTCAATTTAAAATCGTTAGTTTCGTATTGATTGGTAGTATTATTGAGTATGCCAACTTTTAACGTACCAAATACCGAATAATCATACATAACATACAAAGCTGTTAGCGGTACCCGTGGTGTAGTGGTAAGCATGATTACCTCTCACCCCAGAAGGCCTGGGTTCAATCTCAGTCGGCGCCGCCGGGCTTTTCTGAACCCCGGCTCATGATTTGATGGGTCGATAGGTAGGGTCCAAGTGTGAGAGCTGCCTCCCTGGCGTCGGTAGCATTAGTGCTCAGCACGGAAAACAAATCAAGGAAAAAAAATACAAAGCTGTTGAGACAAATTTCAAAACGTGACTCGTGAAGAGCGCAAAATATATTTCATGATATGCTTGTCAGCATGATAGCTTAACAGACTCATACAGATTCTCGTTCAAGGTATCAAAGAGCCTGTAGAACTATTAGATCTTAGCTCCAGAATAGTTTGAATAAAGGGTGCCCCACATCAAATTGCATCATAGAAAAAACGCTGTAGAAAATTACCAATTGGGTATTTTCTCTTGAAAATATGGGTAGAAGTAGTTAAGAGTGCATTGTTTACTCTGTATTTTATTCACTGTCAGTTTTTCGAAAGTTGGAAGCAACGTCGCGAATGGATTTTATGCAAGCACCTGGAAAATTCTCAACTCTCTCATCGGGACATCGGAAAACAACTCGGAATCGTGCAGTCAACGGTGAGTCGTGTGATTAAACGTTACCACGAAGCTCTGAGCATCGAACGGAAGGGGAAATGCGTTCAGAATGGATATTCTAATAGTGGTCAGGATCACAAACGTATCGTGAAAACGTTTAAGCGGAATCCCAATGCCCCGGTCAGGGATGTAGTCAAAAAGTTGAATCTGTCCAAGTCTTTCGTTCAGAGAGCTAAGGACCGGGAGGGACTGCATACGTGCAGAAGGCTCCAAATCGTGCAAAATACGGTGGAAAAGTCTCGGGCCCGGAAACTGTACACCCAGATGCTGACGAAGCCTCATTGTCTCATTATGGATGTTGAGACTTACGTCAAGGTGGACTTCCGGAAGCTTCAGGGGCTACTGTTCTTCACCACCCAGCACAAGTTTGATCGTCCCGAGGAAGTAAGGAAGCAGAAACTTTCAAAGTTTGCCAAGAAATACATGATTTGGCAAGCCATCTGCTCATGTGGCAAACTGAGTGCGCCGTTCGTAACTATCGGGACTGTAAACGGGGAGATCTAAAGGGTGATACGGTCAAAATTTGGTCAAGGGAAAACGCGTGTAAATCGGTGAAATCGTTTATTTAAAAAATCAAATTAAATTTCTTTTTCAAGTTCAATTAGTATAAAATTCAGGAAAAATATTCAGTTAGGCTCCCGCTTTTCCAAATCCGAATTGCCGGGCCTTACGCTTGACCCCTGCCATCAGATTTTGTACAGCCACCTTGTCCACCTTCTTCGCCGCAGAAAGCCAGTTTGCCTTGAACTGCTGCTCGCCGTTAGCAGTTTTTTTGGTCTTCTTTAGGTTCCGCTTGACAATAGCCCAGTATTTCTCAATTGGGCGGAGCTCTGGCGTGTTGGGAGGGTTCTTGTCCTTGGGAACCACCTGCACGTTGTTGGCGGCGTACCACTCCATGGCCTTTTTACCGTAATGGCAAGATGCCAAATCCGGCCAAAACAGTACGGAACAACCGTGTTTCTTCAGGAAAGGCAGCAGACGTTTATTCAAACACTCTTTCACGTAAATTTCTTGGTTGACAGTCCCGGAAGCTATGAAAATGCTGCTTTTCAAGCCACAGGTACAGATGGCTTGCCAAACCAGATATTTCTTTGCGAACTTTGACAGTTTCATGTGCTTGAAAACATCTGCTACCTTCTCCTTCCTTTTGCCGTATAAAACTCCTGTCCCGGAAGCTGCTTGTAGTCGGCTTTGACGTAGGTTTCGTCGTCCATTACCACGCAGTCAAACTTCGTCAGCATCGTCGTGTACAGCCTCCGGGATCGCGCTTTGGCCGTCGTATTTTGTTTATCATCGCGATTTGGAGTCACTACCTTCTTGTAAGTCGATAGTCCGGCTCGTTTTTTGGCTCGATGCACGGTTGTAGACGATACACCCAGCTTATTTGCGGCATCTCAGAGAGAGAGGTTAGGGTTTCGCTTGAAACTACCGGCAACTCTCTTTGTCGTCTCAACGGCTTCCGGTTTTCGATTTCCCCCCGATCCAGACTTCCTGGCTGTCGACAAACGTTCCCCAAACACTTTAATTACATTTGTAACGGTTGATTTGGCAACTTTTAGCGATTTTGCCAACTTTGCGTGCGAGTAGCTCGGATTTTCGCGATGCGCGAGCAAAATTTTGATACGCTGCTCTTCTTGCTTGGACGGCATTTTGACAACTGAAGAGTGAATTCCAAAATCAAAATAGGAGCAACATTCTACACACACACACACCTTCAAAATGAGGGGTGTTCAGGTTTTTTAAATGCAAAATTGAAAGAAATACGTCAAGTTGATATTGACCAAATTTTGACCGTATAACCCTTTACCTCAAGGAGTGTCTACAGAAGCGTCTGCTTCCTCTGTTGAAGCAACACGAGGTCCCTACGATCTTCTGGCCGGATCTAGCTTCGTGCCACTATTCAAATGTTGTCCTGGAGTGGTACGAAGCCAACGGGGTCATTTTCGTACCCAAAGGCATGAGCACCCCAAACCCCCCCCCCCCTCCCCAACGTACCGGAACGTACCATCGAAAAACACTGGGCTAAAGCTCGATCCAAAGTAAATCTGGACGCACGGTTTAATACACCACCGCGCCCCTGGTGGTTGGAACAAAAAACGTTTGACAGGCATTTGTTGATGTTTCATTGACGAAGAAATTGGTGAAAAGTTTTTCTTACGGATTATGGAACTTGAGAAAAGAAAATTAATTGTGCACCAACATCTAGAGAACCCTTCGTGGTCTGCCTCAAAAATATCAAAAGTGTTAAAATTCCCAAAGTCAACGGTGAGTCTTGTAATCAAACGTTACAAGGATACTCTGAAGTGTGGATAGAGCACAGCGCATCTATCATAAAAGTGGCACTAGGGACAAAGAGCTGAGGAGAAAGGTGTTGAGGTACGTGAAAAGCAACCCGGGTGTCTCCATACGTGATTTGGCAAAGAAATACGATTCCAACCGATCCACCGTGCGTAACATCCTTTCAATAGAAGGATATAAGTCTTTTTGTGCCAGTAAGTGACAAATTCACAACAAATGCGTTTAAAGTGGAATAAGTTCGCCGGTACAGCGTCACCAGCGAATGTGCAGATCATGATGGCATCGATCACAAGTAAAGTGCGGCATTTCGTTTGAAACGGTGAAATGTAATAACTTGTTATATATCGTTTGAAAGCTCAATAAATACCCTTTTGTTTGACGTTTTGATCAACCGTGTATGTTGTTTAATAGAGATCTCCAAGCGCAATCTCACGGACACTAAAATCCAACATCCATACGTAAAAACGAAGAAGAAGAAGAAACAAAAAGGTATCGCGATATCACAACTACTTAAAAAGGTAGCGCGCGGTCTCACGCACACTTTTGTGCATCTGGAGAACTCTATTCTTCAGTTATGATCACTTGAATGCGTTCAAATTAACTTTGAATCGGGCTTTATTATGAAACAGGCACTACGGAAGCATCCCAAGGAGGTCAAATCTGAGAAAGACATAAAGAAAAGTGGGTTTCCGCACAGAAGAAGCTGCAGCCAGATGTTGTACAGAACCAATAAGCGTAAGGGGCGATCGTACGGTTATAGTGTTGAAGTTGATTGAAATAAATATGCCAAAAGGTTACCAATGAGTGATCTATAATTGTCTGAAAGTTTGAAAAGGATCGGTCAACTAGGTAATTTTCTACAGCGTTTTTTTCCGTGATGCAATTTGAAACACTCAAACCTAATTCGAACACCCTTTAGCATCAAATACCGTCACGAACTCATAATGCTTTACAGAACATTTTTCAAGACTTTATTGAGCATGAAAAACTTCTAGATCTTTGCTTCAAAATAGTTTGGAGAGCATAAACTATCTTATTGATTCCATTTCGTGTTGTTCATTAGGGTGAGTCAACTTAACAAATCCTCACTCTCCACTGCTCTTTCGATCTGTATTGATGTCCCCAACAACTGTGCAAAATTTGAATGGATTTAGTTGGGATCTGGATGTGCGGGAAAACTTTAAAGTTTGTATGGGAAAATGGGAAAATCTTGAAAGGATTGGAACTTTGCCGATGATCGGCAACTGATTTGACATCAATGCAAAAAGTTATAAAGCTTTTACTGTTGACTAAGTGTTCCACTTAAAGTCTGGTCGCGCAAAAATTGGTCAACCTCAAATTGGTGTATTTCTGTTAAAAATTCTTTAAAAAAAACCTGAAATGCTGCATTTGGAAGTTAAGTGCATATACAATGGTTGCTATGATGAGTTTTCACAATGACGTCCAAGCAAGAGGAGCAGCGTGTCAAAATGTTGCTCGCGCAGCATGAGAATCCGACGTTCTCACACGCCAAGTTGGCAAAATTGCTGGATATGGCCAAATCGACGGTGACAAACATTTTAAAAGTGTTCGGGGAGCGTCTGTCGACCACCAGGAAGCCTGAAAGCGGCAGCAATCGTAATCCGGACGTGGCAGCGACGACGAAGAAGGTGGCGGTGAAATATAAGCGGAATCCTAACCTCTCCATCCGGGACGTCGCTGAAAAGCTCAATGTCTCCCATATTACTGTGCAGCGGGCCAAGAAACGAGCCGGGTTGTCGACGTTTAAGAAGGTGATGGTGGCGGACCGAGATTACAAACAAAACACGTCGGCAAAGCAGCGGTCCCGAAAGCTGTATACGAATCTGCTCATAAAGTTCGACGGATTTCGACTTATAAAGTGAAGGCGGATTTCAAGCAGCTTCTGGAACAGGATTTTTATACCGCATCAGGAAAAGGGAAGGTGGCTAATTTTTTTCAAAACCATCAAACTATCGAAGTTCCCGGAAAAATATCTCGTCTGGCAGGCCATATGTAAGTGTGGTCTAAAAAGCGGCATTTTTATTACTACGGGAACCATCAATCAAGAGATCTACGTCCAGGAGTGCCTGGAAAAGCGGCTTCTACCATTCCTAAAGCAACATAATAGACCTGTGCTGTTCTTGGCGAGCTGCCACTATAGGAAAAAGGCAATCGAAACGTACGATGCGGACAACGTGGTTGTGGTACCCAAAGGTCACAACCCTCCCAACAGCCCAGAACTCCGCCCTATCGAACGGTATTGGGCCTTGGTCAAACGGAATCTAAAAAAAACTAATTAAATCCATGGAAAACGAGCAGCAGTTTAAATCTAACTGGCGTTCGGCGGCGAATAAGGTCGATGAGACCACTGTGCAAAATTTAATGTAAGGGGTTAAGCGGAAGACACGGCAGTTCGGATTTGGCAAACCAAAAGAATAAACGAAAAAAATTTCCTTTAAATACGTGAATTGAACAACTAAAATAAAAATAAGAAGATTTTTGTGATATGAATTTTGACTGACAGAAACGATTTTTTTGTCGACCAATTTTTGCGCGTTCCAGTCTTTATTGCGCGTCGAATCAGTCAGATTTTCAGTAATCGGTAATGTTGTTCTGCAGTGCCTTTTCAAGCTGAGTTTTGAAGTTTTGACAAGCAAATTAATAGTTTTGTTCAGTTTCCCATACATGTTACCGAACAAACTTCAAAGTTCTCGCGCAAATCTAGATCTTAGCCATATTCGTTAATTTTGGCTCAATCGTTGGGGACCTTGATGCAAATCAAAAGAGCAGTGGGATGTAGGTGGTTGTGGTCCACCACACAAACTTTACCCATCCTATGGTGCATGCATGTTATATAGAAGCTCATTTGAATTTCACGGCCACATACAAATTTTCAAGACGTCATTCAGACTGTAGAACTTCATATTAGCATAGTTTGAAAGGCACTACATATCTGCCCGAAGGCTCTCTTAAGCTTCACGGACGCAAAGATTTTCAGAGCATTGCTCAAGACGTCATTGGGCCTGTTGAAATTCTGGATTTTAGCTCCAGAACAGTTTGGAGAGCATTCAACATCTTATTGATACCATTTCATGATTTGCATGTTGTCAAACTTCACGGACTCAAACTCCTTCTTATTTTCTTTATTTAACGTCGGTCTCTGTTCCGCAATCTAGTGCCAATCACCGACGGACATCGATTGTCACCCATTAACGGCAATCGAATGTGCAAGGAAGGCAGCTTCCACACCTGCGTAGGAAATCGCACCCATTCATTCAAACACACATGGCCCGGAACCAACGGATTTACACTTCCCTTCCGAAGGAAGACGTGACCAGAGATTTTTATGCCTCATAAAAATCCCACCGACCTCGGCTGAGATTGAACCCAGACCCATTGGGGTGAGAATGCAATCACGCTTACCACTACACCATCGGCGCCGGTACACGGACTCAAACGATTCTCAGGATATTGTTCAAGTCATTATTGAGCCTTTTGATCTTTATTATAAAAGCTCTATACTCTAGAATAAGTAGATTAGGAGTTATTGTTATCAGTGGGGTCGATCTATAGATCCAAAAGCCATTCTCGTATTCTCATACATGCATGAAAACATTTTACAGTTTGAATATTTTGTAAACTTCTTCAACTATTAGGTTTAGCATTAATTTTTGAAGTAAGAAACAGTTGAGCTCGTATTCCCATTTTCCAATTAGAATTTAGATTTCAACATTAAACGCACTCTTGTTCGAGAATATAGTTGACCTTGTCGGCATGAAACTCTGATTGGGATCAATGATGTTAAATCATGTGTCTAGCTTTCCACCCAAAACGGGTTTTAATGCGACGCGCGGTGACTGGAGACGGTGGTGGTGGTCGTCGTAGTAGCATAACAACACACCGATGTCTTTGATTTGCACCACCTTCTGGACAATCGAATCCCAACCCAAACAGCACAAACGTCCTCCCCAGAACTCAACCCGGCCAGTTCCATTCATTGATTGTTTAGCCTTCCCTACCGTTCTTCCACATTATGCACACACACACCTGTCTTTGGCCAACAGATTCCCGGACTGGGTCGTACCCTTGAACACTCCACCACCGCATCTCGCCGAACAGAACTGGGTCGATAGTTCCTGTCACGTACCATGCGAACAAAAAAAAAAGGATTACTTCACTTTCACTCACACGAAGGCTACCTAAGACGGGTGACTGGAGGACAATTTTCCTCGAGTTCTCCGAAACCGGGCGTGAAAATTCTCGCCACTGACAGCCAGACGCGCGCTTTTGACGTTTGTTCTGTGTCATCAGCGAAAAGTGGAGCACGACTGCGACGAAGATGACGACAACGACGACGACGACGCCAAAGAGACGGCGAAGAAGCGACCGGGTGGGTGTTCTATTCCGGTTCCAGCCAGGATTCACCACCAAAACAGACCTGACCGTGTGAAGGCGCGAAAGAGACGGCGACTGTGGTCTGTCATCCACCGTAGGCTCAATCGATATCCAGGATGGTTTGACCGGTGGGGATTTTCACGAACTTAAACTCTAGGAAATTCACACACACACACACACATACAAAAATCTTATCGTTTTGATCATATTGTGATTAACGCACCTTTAGGTTAGCCGGGACTTCCAGTAGCAGCCAGCGACGGATTCAACGTTTTCTACACTCACTGAGTTCGGTTTGGGTTTAGGATGGTATCCCGCCCAGTTGGAGACCACGTGGCCGGGTTGGGTACGGCAGGGCGCGCGTGGTTAGGAGCCCTTCGGAGACTTGGCGTGCGTCTCTCACTTGCTCTCTCTCTCTCTCTCGCTCTCTTACACACGCACTCTCTATCTTCGAGGGGGAGGATTACGAAAAATGGAACCACAACAACCAGCTCGGAGTGTTGCAAATCCAACCAATCTCGAACACCAACACAGACTCACTAAGATTTTCGCCTTTCCGTACTCCTTTTCCACACAACTTGGGTTTGTACTTAATTATTTTTTTCGAAATCTTTCTTCTTTGCAAACCAATTGGGAAATTGGAAACCCGCCTGCTTGGGGTGTCTCGTGTGGTTAGTTTCAATTTTCTGGAAAATGGTGTCACTAATGCCTTTCACTCTCTCTCTTTTGCACTTGCCTTAATGGGATAAGCTCTTCCCTGCTTTGAGTATTTTTTTTATTATTAGTATATTTTTCACTTTTCTTCAAACACGAAACTTTATTTTTCCGAAAATTGCGCTTTTCTTTTACACCTAGTTAAATAAATTCATCTGCTTTTGTACTATGAGGTTTCCGGTTGTTTCATCAAACTTTTGATTTGTGTGTTGCCCTTACCGAGAAAAAATCGATCATTTGGGAATGATTTCTCCACTGTATCCGAAGTTTCCTGTTTCGAATTTTCTTGAGTTTCACTTTATCACAGTTTGGGTTTTTGCTTCTTCTGAATCACCGTAATCCTTGAATGCTTCTTCTGCCTTAACCGTGGTCTTCTTCCTTCAGCAATGAGGTATTTCGAAACAACAAATAATTGCCACCTTAATTCCTGTGTGTCCTGCTGTATCCGGATAGGCCAGTCCCAGAAGCACTTCCTCCAGCTATAGAGAGCCAGTCAGTCCCATCGACACCGACCGAGCCGATCCGTATCCTTTCAACGACGCAGCTGGTCTCGTTCTATCCGCTCGAAACACAAAACACCCGTCAGTGCGTGAGGACCTCCCGGTGAGGATGATAAATCCTTCTCCCACGATCTCTCACTCTCACCAACCAAAAAAGGACAAAAGTTCGTCGCGCGGCGCGGATCTTCCCTTCAGCTGCTGGATGGTTTCACCCTCGCGCGAAATCCACCGTCCTGAATTTGCTTCTGCTAATGTTCGCTTCTGCTAGTATTTCGGGGCGCGGACCGCGGCTTCAGGAGCGCTTTTCCACATGATGCGCGAACCGAAACAAAAACTAAACTGAAACCCACCATCGTCTGGTGGCGAACGATTACCTCTACCTCTGCCATCCAACGCGAAACCCCAATGTGCGAAGCAACCAAAAGAAGCTCGGTCGACGACGGATGGGTGGCTTTGGGGGGGAGTGGTGGGTGGTTTGGCAGCAGCGTGATGATGACGACGACGGCGGCGGACGGGCCTGCCCCAATAATGTACGGAGGAGAGAGCGTCGTCTATCGGTCGGCCGTGGAGCGAGATGGAGGAAAACATAAAAAATGAACACTTCGGGAGAGTGAGAGCGAGAGACTTTAGTCGAGAGAGTCTGTAGTGCGTGAGTGTGGAAAAGAAGGGAGAAAGTTGGCTCAGCAGAAATGAACTCTGGTAGCGTTTCGGTACGAATAGATACATAGGGGAGCTCAACCAATAATAAGCTTCTTTAGTGGGAAACGAGAATTGATCAAATTAATATTATCAAAACAATCAAGGAATAATCAAATACCCTCAGTCCACATCGTGCTGTCTTGCCGTGCAAATTTATTTGCATTTTGCTGGAAGAAGTGTTACTGCTACCTAAAGCTACAACAAATTTAAACAGCACTTTTCTTTCGATCCTTGTTTGGACCCTACACGAGGTAATCCTGCTTGGCAGTGCTGTGGTTGTGGGCAGTGTTGGCTAAAATCAAGATCAGAAAATCAAAATCAGCTATCTTTCAAGATCAATCACAAGCTATCATCACCACGAAAATCACACGTGATTTTCGATTCTCAAAATCAACCAGCATCAATATCAACCAAGATCAAAATCATCGAAAATCATAGGATTAGAAGATATGTGAAATTCTAGAGTTTGGACAATTCCGAAACTCAAGTCAACATTCCGGATGAAATTAAAACGGTGGATTTCAACCCTAGATGGCTCCCACAAATCCAAGATGGCTAACCCGGACCCGGACAAGGAATATGCATCTAAACCCATGCAATATGGATATCTCCGGAATGGGATCGATGAGGGGAAGTGAAAAATTGAAATCCGCTGCAATTTTGAAATCCAAGATGGCGGACCAAAATCCAATATGGCGGCCCCCGGACAGAGAATATGCATCTAAACACATGCAATATGGGTATCTACGGAATGGACTCGATGCTGGGAAGTGAAAAATAGGCATCCGCCGCCATTTTGGAATTCAAGATGGCTGACCAAAATCCAATATGGCGACCGCCGGACAGGGAATATGCATCTAAACCCATGCAATATGTATATCTCCGGAATGGGATCGATGAGTGGAAGTGGAAAATTGGAATCCGCTGCCATTTTGAAAATCAAGAGCCCATTCTGCAGAAACCCATATTGCATGGGTTTAGATGCATATTTCTTGTCCGGTGCCAACATATTGGATTTTGTTTCGCCATATTGTATTCCAAAATGGCGGTGGATGTCAATATTCCACTTCCCCTCATCGAGATCATTCCGTAGATACCCATATTGCATGGGTTTAAATGCATATTCCTAGTCCGGGGGCCACCAAATTGGATTTTGATCCACCATCTTGAATTCCAAAATGGTGGTGGATGTCGGATTTTTACTTTGACTGTAATTCCAATCTATTGCTTTTCCGTTTGGTTTTTGTGACCGCAAAATCAGCTAAGGTTAAAATCAGCCTTGATTTTCTGCTGTGTGATTTTGCTACTCTCAAGATCAGCTAAGATAAAATCCGCCGTGATTTTCTGTTTGTGATTTTGCTGATATCAAGATCAACAGTCGATGACTTCTTAGCTCCAAACCGAAAAAAAAAGTTTTCAAAATAGGTAAAATCAGCAATCCAATAAAACAAAAGATTTATAGAGAGCAATATCTTACCGAAAAAGTAGAAGGGTCTGTGCCTAGGGGCACGAACGGAAGCTTGACGTAGGACCACTAGTGGACGGAATAAATGTGAAGAGCATTAAGTTCTTTTAATTGATCAAAATTTATATATATTTAATATCTATTATCTCAACTCTTTCCGTTTTTGAATTGTAGGCGATCCAAATTTGTAGTAATCTTTTTCAAAAAGAATGTTGATTACGAGAATCAATCAAAATCACTTGCACCCCTGCTTCCAAGTTTGTGTGGTCGTTGGGGGCTTGTGGTTCTGAATATGGACAAACAAGCACAGATAAATTCTATTCCAACTCTTTACTGATGTAAGCTTGATGGCCCTGAAAAGGGCCGTTTTTATTGAAGAGGACATCCATGGCCACTTACGGTTGGCGTGTTTAGAGTAGGTGACAGCATCACGGACCTAATTTTTCACGAACACCTTCAGCACACCTCGTAGATCAGACCGGAGATACGTCAGACACTGCCATGGCGAGCCAGACGACGGATGGTGGTTACCTCGAAGAATTTGCGATGACGATTGGCACCTCCTTTGCCACGACCAGCCACGACCTACTGCTGCTATTGCTGACCACGCCGTCCGAAGCGAAAATGAGCGAATGCCATACAGCAGCGCTCTTTTATATCTTTTCAGGTTAAAGCAGAATGATGTGCAACCAAGTGGTATAAAAGCTACAAAGACTCCTCCCATTATGAGTAGTTTGCTATCAAGTAGCGACACTGGTTATTTTCGTTTTGCGTACACGGCGAATGAGAACGACCCAAATTTGAGTTTAGTTCACTCATAATCGCCAAAAGTGTAGGCACTCAGTGATGAGTAAATTTGTCTCATGACTTCGTGTGGAAAACCTAAAAAATCTGCCAAAAAATGAGGAGATTGACGAAAACTTTATTCAGTCTCGGAGTAGTGCCAATAGACTGAGTGAATCCAATCTTTACTTTCCTCAAATTCGGGAATTTTTCCCTGGAAAATCCTGGAAAAACCTGGGAAAACATGAGGCAAATTTACTCATCGCTGAGTTCCTGCACTTTATTTCTTATTTCTGAGATAACTAAACTCAAATTTGGGTCGTTCTCATTCGCCGTGATAGATATCGGCGTCTGTGGTTAGCGTGATTACCTCTCACCTAAGCAGGCCTGGGTCCAATCTCAGTCGGCGCCATCGGCATGTTCTAAGGCATAACATCTCTGGGAGCTGCCTCCCTGGCGTCGGTAGCATTGGAGCTCAGTAAGGAAAACAAATCTCGCGTCACTTTTCAATAGGTCCTATCTACATTGATCGATTCTCTTCATCGACACTCTCTTTCGTAAATAACTCGGCTTCACAAATCTGGATCAACAATAGAAAAAAGCCCATCAGCATTTGTAAACAAACCATTCCAAAGCCCTTTACTCACAAAGCGAAGGCCACCCACACAAACCAACACCATCATCAGGATAGGGGAAACTTCTACCTACAAGATGTTGGTGTTGGTTTGTGTGAGCGGCCTTCGATTTGTGAGGCTTTGGAACGGTTTGTTTACAAATGCTGATGGGCCCTATTCTATTGTTGATCCAGAAATGTTTCCTGACGTCTTCGTCGAATTAGATGCTAGATTGTTGCTTCTTCCATCGAAAATATCCGGCCGTGGCGATTCAAAGTTGATCAAGGTTGATCAAAATAATTTGATTACATGAGCATTTTGTGTGGTCGTTGGTTCTGAATATGGACAAACAGGCAGATGAATTCTATTCCTACTCTTTTCTGTAATAAGCTTGGTGGCCCTGAAAAGAGCCGTTTTGTTTCCAATGTTGGTGATGATTTAACCTCCGAAACCAAACAGAGTGCGTCTCTGTCACTTCAAAAACGTAGATGACATCCATGGCCGCTTACGCTTGGCGTGTTTAGTGTAGGTGACAGCATCACGGATCTCATTTTTCAGGAACACCTTCAGGACATCTCGTAAATCAGACCGGAGATACGTCACACACCGCCACGGCGAGCCAGACGGCGGATGGTAGTTATCTCGAAGAATTTGCGTTTGGTTCTGAATATGACGATGAGTGTACAAAATATAACGCAATTCCATCCTCCCTATTTGCACGCGCCCGAGGATCGGAGGCAAATGCCACTTCGACTTGTTTCGTCTACTTACTACTCTCTGACGACTGTGCTAGGGAAGCAGCATATGCATGTAGGTAATTGGTGGATTTGTTAGTTAATTCGACGCTTTTGGACAATGCTGAACATTTACCAGTTTTTCAATAGTTTCTTGTTGAAAATCAACATTTGGAAGCATTGTTATCAATGCGTAGCCATATTTCTGATCGATTGGTGATAAAATTATTGAAATTGAACCAGGGGCAGCTGAGTTATTAACGTTCAAAATCTTTCTTAATTTGTTACATGTTCGATTTTCGGTTTTCACAAAGTGTACCCCCATATAGAAATCAAAGACGTAGTCCTACGTCAAAATGAATCCTGATGAATGTGGGCGTCTTAGTTGAATACCTGTATAATGAGAAAGAGAAGGATTAGTAATTTCCATTTAATTCCGCTACCTTATTTGCATATCCTGACAGATACGCGTATTTCGTCTACAATGTGTAGCCTTCTTCAGTGTCTTGTACACTCGACTAATTGGAAAAAAATTAAATTTGAAATAAATAATGTTTTTTTTTTTTTTTTTTCTTTATTTTTGTGATTTTTAGCCGTAGGCTAGTTCATCACACATGTTCAGGTGAACATTGAAAAATCTCTAAATTTGAAATGGCTTGCACCCCTGTTAAACATGTTGTTTCTTACATTTGATCGAAAAGCCGTCTTGAACAAAGCTGTAGCTGAGAAAATTTTCAACAAGCTCAGCTATCATTTTCTAAAGTAGAGTGATCTGGTGAATTTTGAGATATATATGAACCGAAATTATGGTTTATCCATAGTAATTTCCATATAAACTTCAAATGATTTGTGCCAAGTCAGTTTCTCATCAAATAAGTTTAAACTTTCGGAGGCTAATCAGGACCCGATTTGAAACCGTTTGAACACTGTGGAGCGAAAATTTCAAATTTTGCATCAGTCTAATGTTCAGGGAAAAATTGATAAAAATCGTAAAATTTTAAGTGGCTAGTGCCCCTGATATAAACGAAAAGGAAAATATATAAAATAAACGTTAAATTTGAAATGGCCTTGGTAGAAAAAAATCATAGGAAATTTAAAGAAATGTTAAATTTGAAATGATTTGCACCCCTGGTATACATGTTCAGGATGACAAAAAATTGATAAAAACCTTAAAATTTGAAATGACTTGCGCCCCTGGTATACATTGATCAGGGACAAAAAAAAATCGTAAAATTTGAACTCATCAAGTCATTTAGAACTTTTTTGAAGTGAATCAGCACATTTAGAATTTAGTCTGAACATTTTTGGAACAATTCAGTTCTTTTAAAAGTGATTTTGAAGAGGTTCAGAGATATCCGAAGTGATATTCCGATTATCATTAAGTGATTCAGTACTTTCCGAAGTGGTTAAGAACATTGATGAAGTGCCTCAGTACTTTTCGAAATGATTTCGATCGTTTGTGAAGTGATTCGGTACTTTCCGAAGAGATTTTGGACATTTTTGAAGTGATTCAGTGTTTTCCGACGTGATTCCGAACATTTCGGAAGTGATTCAGTTCTTTTAGAAGTTGTTGTTTTATGAAGTGTGTTAGTATTTTACGAAGGGATTTCTAACTTTTCTGAAGTGAATCAGTACTTTTTAAAGTTCCAAAGACGCAAATTCTGTCTTCCCCAAGCGTACTCAGCTCGTTTTTCAACTTTACCAAATTTTTTTTAGGTTTTGCTGAACGTTTTGGAGGTGGATGCAACATTCCAATGAGTGTTGCAATACTTTTCTTTGCGAGTCCTTATGACGGGTAGTATATATGTATAGTGGTGTCACATTGAATAAAGCTGCGATTGCGGCAGTAGGAGTTGTAGATAACGCTCTAGACAAAGCAATGAGGTATTTCCATTGGAGATGGCTCAATTTTGTCTGAACTTTCTTACCTCTCCTTTCTGTCACCACGCAAAACATCTGTAGACCAATATTAGCCGCTCAACTGTTGTGTAAATCCATATGATGTACTATGTAGTTTTAGTCCCCAGTTTTTTTTTCCAATGGTTGTTCTGTAATCAAAGTAGGCCGCGCTGTGTAAATGACGTGTTTCTGTTTTGCTGCGTCGTTTTCGTTCTAGTGAAAATGTTATAAATTTACAATTTAATTTTTAAAAAGTACTGATTTGAAAGTACAGAAGTGATGTTGAAAAGTGCATTAAGTGAAATCCAGTGGAAGTAGGTTAAAATCGAACGTGCAAATTTTCTCCTACAAAGTGCTGCTGCCTGCAAGCTAAAATGGGCGCGTATCTATCAGAACCACTCGCAACGAAGGATTCAAGCGAGGAGGCAATTGATTTGCTTGCTTGCGGTTCCAGCTCGATGCAAGGCTGGCGGATCAGCCAGGAGTAGTAGATTCTAGTGAAAGAAATGAGCTCCATCACATAACTAAACATAACCATGAGCAATGACGAGAAACTGCATCCCAAACCCCATGATAAACAACTTTTAAGCGCAAAAGAATCATTACCAACACAGGAAAAAAATCGGTAAGATCCTTCTATTGCATTATTTTATGATTCTTCAATATTGTACAAATATTTACACATTGCACACAACTACACATAGTAACTCGGAGCGTTTGGTACGGTATGTCCACGCATCATTCCACCCCTGTAGATACAAGAAATGTTCCCATTAATTTCCAAGAATCATCATTGCGGCAAATACAACGCAGTAGGCCTGGCCGTATTGATGTTTATATCGTATCTCAGATATGCTGTAAACATCAATTAGACAAGAAAAATGATTAGACCTCAACTAACCTAATCATTTTCCAGGATGCTTTCTCGTACTGGCTGCGTTTGTATTAGATTAGATTAGATTAGATCAGGTTTTTCCAATGGTTGTTCTGCACTGGCCAAACCCGAGCAAAGTCGGTTAACAAAATGAAAGCAAATCGATATTAAAGTGTGCAGTTCCTATCATAATGAAAACTCATTTTGATTTCAAATGTTGCGACATAAGTCTGATATCATATTGTGCTTTCATTATGCAGTCAAGACGTTTTAAATGAAAGCAACTTAACTTGAAGTTCTGCTGTTTACGTCTTGTTTAAAATGTAATTGAAATTCATCTGTCGTTGAACTAATGATTATCGTTTATCTGATTTGTTTAACACATTTTAGGTCATTCGTGACTTGCCCGCGGTGAGATTGGAGCCCAAGTCTTTCAGCTTGAGAAACATGAATGGTAACCATTTACTCTAGGCCCGTATTCAGTTAAACATTATGAATGCAAAATCAGTAATCAAATTGATTTCATTGAAAGCAGGATTAGTTTTCCGTTTGCTTCAACAGTGTAAAATTTTGCTCTCATTTTTGCTGTGTTAACCGTTAAGTCAACCAAAATGAGATCAACTGGAGTATTCAAAATAAGTTACATCATAACAGCAAATTTTGATTTCAATTTGATCTTCAGCTTTGCTCGGGAAGACCATGCATGCTTTTTTGACTTTGAATTCTATTTAACTTGACTACTCACATCGGCCTCACAGCAAAAAAAATAGAAAATAAGACAGTAGATGTTCTGTTCGGATTAACCAAATGACCAACTTGGTGACACCAACGCTTAACTACTCTAATAGCATTCTGCAATCTGTGCTTATTTGTGCATAATGCATCAGAATGAGATAGTCGTCAACAAAACCATAGGTAGGAAAGCCGCTATTCCCTTAACAGCGTATCTGTATCGAGATTCCACAAAAATGGTGGCATAACTCCTTCTTGAGGGCATCTATGGACACTCAATTTCAAAATATCTGCTTGGTGTGGAGAATAGATAGCGGTTCTTGATCATCTGAAAAGTCCAAATGGTAATAGGGTTTTTGGTGTAATTTCCATTCTACTAAGCATAACCTGCACTTAACCTTTCTTTTTCGAACGGATATGAACCCAATGATTCCAAATTTATTTACCTTTCTCAACGTAGACTGTGGATTTTCAAGAAACATTAGATCGATTTTCGTTGTGTGGCAAATGCCACCTTCGCCACCTGTAGAGTACGGTGCTGCTCATCGTGCAGCAGCGATAAAGTGCAACTATTTTGCAACATGCCGTATCAACTAATACACTATTTGAAAAGTCATTTTTTAAAGATCGTTATTTTAGACCGATTTATATTTTAGGGGCGCAGGTCAATATTGGGTGCGACTACTTAGCTCAAACTTTAGGAACACAGCACTGCTGCTTGGACATCGACTTGGAAAATTTGAAATAGTTATCTGCGTGGAAATCGATTTGGAGAAATTTGGTTCTACCGCCATGGTGCCAAAAGAAAAGGACAAACTCTTGATCCCCCTTCGGATGAAATTAATTTGAGCAATCAATTTGATATGCTTAGAGAAGCATCCAGGAAAAATTCCATTAAACATTCCCGGGTTAATGCCAAAAATAAAAAGGTTTTCTTTATCGTTGTTACCACTTCCGATTTCCATGCTCTTCGCAAGGAACTTTTGAACTTCGTTCAATTTAAGTTTTCTCTTTAAATAGGCCGTCGGGGTGAATGCCGTGTAATAACTGAAACCTTGGATGAATTCAAACGTCTTCTCAAGTATCTTACTGAAAAGCAACGCACATGTTTTACTTATGACACCAAAACTGAACGTATGTTCAATGTTGTTTTGAAAGGTCTGCCTAGTGGTGAATCAATTGATCAGATCAAAAATCAATTGACTAAATTACTTGGACTTGAGCCTGTCCAAGTAATCAATATGAAAATGAAATCCCGTTCTGGCGCTTCACGGAACTGGATTTCCAATGATTTTTATTTAGTTCACTTTAAGTATAGTGAACTAAACAACCTCTAGGCCTTAGAAAAAAGCTAGCCTTATGCTCCATGTCCGAGTGAAGTGGAAACACTTCAGGAAGACTGGAGGAAATTTTCAAAACCTCACCCAGTGCCGTAAGTGCCAGGGATGGGGTCACGGAACTAAAAATTGCTACATGCCAGCTAAATGCATGAATTGTGGTGATTCCTCTCACGCAAAGGACGACTGTCCTGTGAAGGAAGATCCTAAGAAATTTAAATGTTCAAATTGTGGTGAAAACCACAAATCCAATTTTTGGGAATGTAAGACTCGCAAAGCGTTCCTACAATCTCGTTCTTAGCGACAGTTAGGAACCGCGCTACCCAACTGAAAAATAATGGCCCTTCGCTCATTTTCAACTTCTATTCACTTTTCATACTGCCGTACTCTAACGGAACTATCAACCTACCCTCTTCAGGTCTTTCTCTAGCAAATAAATTATCACACTAAAAGCTTCATGTTGGATAGAATTTCCAACCAACTCTGAACTTCACGTATGAAGCAACAACAACAAAATCACACTTTGAATGTAACGTGTGTTTGGCGCGAAGAATAGGCCCTGAAAGAAGTCGATGAATCATATCAGAAAGTTATCAGCTTCGAAATAAATTAATAACTAATTACCTTGCAGTCATATCAAATAGTGGTATTGAGCAAAGTAGTGGCTGATAAAATTTCACACATAAGCAGATAGCAAGCTTTTCCGTAAATTATTATGACGAAGCTCTAGGACGTTGAGAAAATATAGTTCACTTTTCCCATAGAACCAGTGCAGCATGAGTTCACAGCCAGAAAAGCTCAAATTTTGGAAGAATGATCAAGATCTGATTTAGAATCAATTGAGCCTGGTGAAGCAAAATCGATGTTTTGCTTACTTTATCCCGCAATCACCTATGCTGAGTTCATCGGTGTGGTGAGCTTTCGACGTTCATTTGCGAGGGGAAAATCAGGTGAGAGCACGTGAAATCACTGAGAGCGTAGGAGAAATTGCGAAACACATGGCCGCGTCGTTGGTTGGAGCATAGCTTCGATGGGTTGGCTGGATGGTAAAAGCTTCGAATGAGTGGTAGGCTCTCACTGGGACCTCGTTCCGGAGAGTGCAAGTGCGTAATATGGCACATTGTGATGGTTCGTTTGCTTTGTGGATTATTACGTTCCTACTGGAACGTATATCTTCTCTGAACGGTATTCTTTGAGCACAGTGTTGCACAGTTGTACCACAGTTGTTGACAGAGAACTATCATTGATGACTTTGGGTAGCGTTCCAACGACTGGTTAGTAAATACATGGTCGTTTCGCGCTCACCACTATCAAGGGGCTCCATGGGGTTTGTGCTGGTATCGGTGCTATAAATATGGTAAAGTGTTGTGGTACTTGAATTGCTTTATCAGCGGCGGGTTTGAGTCTCGGATGGCATCAATTACTTTATATCACCCTATGCACTCTATTTCATTTCTATTCAGTGACTGAGTAGAATTTTATTTTCCTCTCACGGAAATTTTACTCAGAATTTTTCTGGATGTTTAGTAATAATTCTGAAAATTTCTTATTAGCATTAGCATTAGCATCGAACAAGTTGCACAATATCGTAGGTGGTACGAATTCAAAACTATTAAGAGCAAGACGGATATCTGTAACTGGACAGATAGTAAGTAGGAAATAATTACTATCTCCCTGATAAAGACATATCCCGCTCCAACAGTTAAGGATTGTCCTGGCCACGTCCACGACCTGGTAGGGATAGGAAAAGTATGTTAGTCCAACATTTACTTAAGAGAGATGCAGAGAACTCTACGACCCCTCATAAATGTCTCGGGAATTCAGGAATTATGTTAGTAGGGAAGGTAAGCCATAGGATACACCCAGTCAGTGTTGCTGGCATATGTAGATTTTTTTTATAAATGTTGAAATTGCTGTCTGCTGGAATAAAATGAAAATATAACATGGTGAACTCACCATCGTTGTCACATCCGTAGCTGAATAATAGGAAGGAATTATGATGTGTTGTATATATATTTTTTATTGATAGAGGGGAAAACCCGCGGGAGTGAAAATAATTTAACTACCTCTTCTCCTCTATGTCTTTTCAACTTAAATCATAATCAATTACAAATTCAACTCCCGCTGAGATGTCTTCAAGGTTCCATCGCGATCGGCAGTAATCTGAAAGATACAAATTATACTGCAGCAAATTTGCTAATATTGGCATACTTCTACAATTGTGTAATTTTCAAACCAACAAAACCAAGTAGATCAATAGACCCTTCAATTGAGACGTCGATCGCTGTCCTTAAATAAGGGTGTTAATTAAACTGTAATGTTCTGTAAAAATAAAATAAAATGGTCAACCGATTTCAAATTCAATTTGGTCGATGTAGTGTTGAACGGTAGATGATATTGAGGAGAAATTATTTAGTTATACTGCATAAAAAATAATAAAAATAATTCCGAGAGATAACATTAGTATTAGCATTAATCAATATCATAATAAACATAATTAAAAAGTATGCAAAAACTAAAATACAGTGTAACCATGATTGATGTTTTGTTTATGTGGAGTCAATGTGAGAGTGAATGATGGTGATGATTTCAAAATGCTATTTATCAACTTATTCTAACGATGCCGTTGGAATAAATAAGGTTTTATGTGATGTGGGGTGGATTGTAATCATGTGCAGAGAAAAAAATCACCTAGAAAAGAAGAAATTTTGCTTATATTAATATGTAAGTTCCTATAGAAAATGATCTAATACGAGATGTAACTTTGGTGCATAAAATTTGAGGTTTGTTATTGAAAAAAAAAAAATTGAAAATCCAACATATAAACATATGATTAAAGGCCGTCCTATCAAAAGTCTATCGAAACTAATTTTTATCATTTTTAATTTCTGATAATTATTTTTAACTATTCTTATTCATGCTTATGATACCTACTTAAAACACATTACAAACTAACTAGTATAGTATTTTAAAGATGAGTTTTGGGTAATGTTAGATAAAGTTTAGAATCGATTTACACTCATTTCTATTAATAAGCTTATTCTATAACTAATTGACATTGACATTGACAGGGTCGTTGTTTGGCAGACGAGCATTACTATTGACATTGACATGAATAGAAGTAAATTCGGTAATCTTCCCAGCAGCCCTACCCAACTAACATTTTCAGCTTTGTAAGCCAACTTTTCCAGCGTTGTACTGTAAAGTAGCTGAAAAGAAGCTGCAGATACAGCTGCAAGAAAAAGCTAGCAAAATAGTTTTGGAGAGCGTTTACTCAACTTTCTCACAACCATTATTCAATGTGTCAGTCGCACTGAATAACATCAGCCAATAAACGCTAATCTCACTTCTATACACACACTAATCAACTTTCAACTTGTAGCGGCAAAACAAAGCTAACAAAGTGAATATGTTACCCATGTGATGGCTTCTACACAACTAACCACTCTTGTTGAATAACATAAACATCAAAAGTGCTTTTTCAACAACTACACAACCTGTACTCAGCTTATAAACTGTGTTAGAGCAACTTCGGAAGCATTATCACAGTCAACTAGGTTTATTTTTAGACGTGTGCAGTTTTACAACTTTTACTCTGCTCTTTTATAACTAGTCGAGAAAAGTGATTCATGTGCACTATTATAAAGCCTCTACTCAGTGATTTTGTTGTAGAAGGGAATGTTGATTTGTTTACATAAGTTCAAAGTGTTGGCGTAGCACAGTTGGTAGTGTCAAGGTTTGCCAATGAGGTCGTCTCGAGTTCAATTCCAGGTTCCGGTGCAGGGTAAATAATTTGGTGATGATTTGTAACTAATTTCGATTAATTTGATTCACAGCTAAATAAACTCAATAAATTCCTTCATATAAAGAAGCGTAAACAGTATTTCACCCGGCTTCAACAGAAAGCTGTGTAGTGATTATTGGATAACCGGGAAAAGGTTGAATAAGCGCCTTTCAAGTTCACACACAACTAAACAGCAGGATAACAGCTGTATAGAAGCGTTAAGGGATATGAAATAAGAGCTTCTCCCGACTGTTCCAACAGCCATAAGTAGCTGAGTAAGTTCGCCAGATTTGCTTGTATAAATTGAGTAAAGGTTTCTTCATATCGTATAACGTTTGAATACAGCTTGAGGCTGTATAAATGAAATGAGTAAAGCGTTTACGTTGTGAAAATTGTTAGTTGGGTAACGACTGGAACCAAAATCCAACACTTCCGCTCAACAGTGCTCAAACGGCCCCTAATCGGGCCCCGACTAGCCCCCAAAACCCAAACCCATCCGGTAAGAGAAAGACACGGCACCAACCGTCCAAAGTCTACATGGAAATTACTATGGAAAAACCAAACATTCTGCTCATATCCATCCATCAATTCACCGTATCGCTCCGCTTCAAAAACGATAACTGAGCCTGAAGCAAACTCTTTCAGCCACAACTCTGTGTAAGTCCAAATTTCGATAGAATGTAAGCATCAAAAGCTATTAATGATCCAAGCAACTACCGCCCCATGATTCAACTGTCCAGCAGGCAACACTGGTGTTTCAGGCGCGTAGAATAGAGCACAAAATCATGGCTACTATGTCACACCGCAGAACACAGTGTCGCCCACAAAACAGCAGCCCCATACTACAAGACTATCAATCCCTATATTCTGCAAAGTTATAGCTGAGAAAATTCTCCACAAGAACAGTTACAGAACTTTTGAACAGTGCAACACGGAAAAGGCCAGAAGGCAATGAACAAGAAGTCCGGATACCCCACCCCACAGCAACCCCCATACAATCCTCCAACGGCCTGCACCAAGCCAGCCTCCCACTAAACGAGTCCAAACCCCGGGAGGCCAATCAGGACCCGACCCGGGGCCGTCCGAACACTGCGGAGCGAAAATGTCAAACCCATCATGCAGAAAGAGCTGTGATCCAAAATCTTAGGCCGACAACATAGTAGAAGCGATTCGAAGCGATTCGATGCGATAGCAATTGGCAAAGCGAAATGCAGTGGCAAGCGAAGCAACCTATGACATAGTGAAAGCGTTTTTGAAAACATTACAGTCGCGCGCGCAGTGCAAAATATTTGTTCAAATTTGTTATTCAGCATGGATTCATCCGATGAGGAATATTTCGCTTCCTCAAGCACGATTAATTTCATAATCAACAACGAAAGAGAGTTTGCAGTTCACCCGATCAATCGAAATAGAAGGCGAGATGGGGAGTTCTTCAGGTTGTACGAAGATCTTCGTAAATATCCAGAGAAGTTTCGGTCTTACACAAGAATGGATATGGACACATTCGATGTGATTTTGAATCTAGTGACAAACAAGATAATAAAAGACTGGACCAACTTTAATCAAGAACCGATTCTACCTTGTGAACGATTGATTGTTACTCTCAGGTATGATTTAAATTGTTTGATTGTTGGAACAACATCATATTTAAATGCACCTTGTATATTTATTTTGCAGGTTCCTTGCAACAGGATCATCTTTTGCTAGCCTCGCATTTTCATTCCGTATGGGTCAATCAACGGTTGCTAGCGTAGTCCGAGAAACGTGCCAAACACTATGGGAAGTTCTTCAGCCGATTTATATGCCAGTGCCAACTGAGCAAATGTTTCGATCGGTGGCAAATGAGTATTGGACTAAATGGAATTTCCCAAACTGCATCGGCGCTATTGATGGCAAACATATTCGAGTCAGATGTCCAGATAATTCCGGATCAATGTACTACAACTATAAAGCATATTATTCAAGCGTTGTTGCATTTGTGGAGTAAATTGATGTGAACAAGATGTCTGTGATGCGTTCATTTCAAACTCAGCAAATGGTGCATGGCTCTGCAACGGCGTAGAACTTTGAATGTTGTACACATTCGGATCATCCTGGGTTCTGTTGTCCTTGTAGACAAGCTTGTGTACGAGACTTTGCATCTCCATTCGAAATTCCAGTTTTTCTCTTGGCTTCAGCTTTTTCACATGTGGCAGGAGGCTTTTGAAGAATGCTTCATCCTCATCGTCGTCACAAGCACTAGACTTATTAGCCTTTTTTTCCAGTAGTCTCAATTTCCGGGCTTCAATGTCAATCAGCTGCTGTTGAACACCTCGCTTACCAGCTCTGTTTCGTGGTTGTGGGTTCGGATGAGGAATTATTTCAGCTGCAGGAGCGACTTCATATGCATCTGCATTATCGGTTGGCTCTTCAGGTATGGTTTCTGATACGCTTTCGTGGAGGTCCTCATCATCCACATCGTTTTCATTGCCACCACCACCAGCCGAAAGGTTGCTGCCGGACTTGCGTGGTTTTACTTGATCCTTCAAGAAAAGCATCGACTCGAAAAAGGGCCAGGATGTATATGTTCCATAGTTCGATGGTCCTGCGTCACCAGATCTTCCTTCCGGAATCTTCTTCATCTCTTTCGCAAACGAGGTCCGGAGATTTTTCCATCTTTTCTTCACTGCATCCGCTGTAAAGTAAATAAAAACATTATATTAATTATGAAATAAATCACTATTTACACTTACTTGTTGCCTCTCCTCCCAGCTCACAGGAAACTTGTCGCCAAAGCTTATCGACCATCAACCGGTTCCGGTACTGTTTCAATGTTTTGTCCCACAGCGCTTTTCTCGTAAAAACGAGAGCAATCAGATTTTCCGAATCGATTTCGGTGTCCATTTTTCCTCACTAGAATCAGTCCACTTGCGTTCGAAGGCGTCAAAACACAACACGAACAGCTCTGTCGCTTTGCTGAACGCTTTACACCTCTTCGTATCGCTTTCACTATGGCTGGTTTGGGCGATTCCCATAGAACGCTCATAGAGGGTGCTTTCACGCAAGCGCTCCGCTTATTGCCAACGAATCGAATCGCTTCGAATCGCTTCTACTATGTTGTCGGCCTAACAGGGTTTATGTTGTAGCTAATGAACTAACACATCGGAAC
Organism: Ochlerotatus camptorhynchus; assembly: GCF_037179485.1. NCBI lineage: Eukaryota > Metazoa > Arthropoda > Insecta > Diptera > Culicidae > Ochlerotatus > Ochlerotatus camptorhynchus. Next base: position 6,762,461 of record NW_027040766.1, read on the forward strand.
AAACCTATCATTGATTTCTGCACGGTGAAATCATTGATATTATTGATCTTTTCTGATTTATAGAACGGAAATGGGCGATTACGACGAAGTAGTGCTCTACCTTACATAGCGTATGTGTATGTATATGTTTTTAAATGCTTTCTTAATGGCATAGAAAAGAACCCACTCTCCACTTTTCAATAGGTCCTACCTACACTGATCGATTCTCTTCATCGACTTTCTCATTGGATCGTCAAAGCCGTGTTAAGATATTTCCGGACATTTTCGACACACAGTTCGATGGAAGAAGCAACAACCAGGCATCCAATGCGACAAAGACGTGCGACAGGTAACGTTTCTGTAGCCGAGTTATTTACGAAAGAGAATGTCGATGAAGGGAATCGATCAATGTTGATTGGTCTATTCGAAAAGTGACGCGAACTTTATATTATAGCGAGAGCGAGCAAAACAAACGATGACAATAATAAACCACTGCGCACTCGCTCCGCACCCCAACAACGGAGGTACCTACACGCTTGCTAGCAGATGGAAGCCATGCTGTAGCACGCCGTTTGCCACTCACTCATGTGAGCGAGACAGCAGAGAAGCCATCCTTCTGTCTGCACTAAACACACACGTGAGCTCACGTCTGAATGTATTGGTACCATCCGTCACCTTCATCAAGCGTGTGTTGTTTGTATGTTGCCGACTGACGCTCGCATTACGTGACCAAACGACAGTGCTGATGAAGGTACGTGACGTTCACCATCAAGTTTTTCAGTTTAATATTTTCTAAAGATGGCCTACCATAGTCAACGTGCCGTTCCAAATCAACCAAAGGCAACTGTGAATGAGGAAAACGTCATCGATCAGGTATACCTCCATCCCTGCCTGTACGACAACAACGCCGAAGGATACAAGGACCAAGCCACGCGGGGCAAAGCTTGGGACAGCATCGGGAACCATCTGAACGTTAAAGGTAACAAACTGAACATTAATTATTTCTGCTCTCACATATCTAAACTTGACATTCTCTCTCGCAGGTGAGCAAGCCAAAGAAGCATGGGAAAAGCTGCGGCGCTGCTTTATGAATGCAATCAAACGGCGACGGACCAAACGGATGCACCCGTGGCGGTTCGAGCAGAAGATGGCCTTTCTCTACAATCACATCGATCCGTCGAAAATAATGGCCAAATATGACACGGACGAACAGCAGTACTATTCCGAGACAGACGATAAAAGTTTTATGGAGGAATTGGAAATCTCCAGCCCCAAGGTGTGTGACCGTTTGGTGGGAGAATCGATGATTCCCCTAGATTCGCCCGGCATCAAGCAAGAAGAGAGTTCCGATGGGTCTTACGGCCCAGAGCAGAGTCAAAACAGACCCGTAGTTAGGCCGCTTCGACCGCGATCAATTTCCGGATCTTCGGCTGATGCTAATAACGTTCACCCCGACCAACAGTCCAGACCGATTAGCAATGACCAACCGGAGATTGCCGAGAGTAGCACCCAGAGGAGAAAACGGAACTGCGACGAACCTTGCGATGGACCTCGGGAAGCTGCTAAAAAATGGAGGAAGCAATCTGCCGGCACCCCGGCTGGGAGTTACATTGAGAATGAGGAAGATTTAACGCCAGCCAGTGAAAGAGATGATATCGATATGTTTTTCCTCAGCATGGCGAAGACTACAAAAACCCTGACACCCATCGAGCAAGCTAGAATTAAGCTACATGTTAGTCAGATAGTTTTAAACGCTCAAATTGCCTCGTTGGAACAATCTTCCCGGGAGTAATGGTAGTGGCGTGGCGTGCTAGACTCATCTGGTGCGCAAGTTCGATCCAAATAAGTTTCATATGGTATTCATGGAGCGTATTCGGTCCATAAAAACTGGCAAACCGTCAGATATTTCGGAATTTGGTGTAAACTCCTAAATCCTAAGAAAGGTTGTTAAATAATGCGAAAAATAATAGTATCGATAAGAACTCGTTTATTAAATGCTAGAATTGTTAAATGCCGAACCCTAGATTGCATTTATTTGGTTAAACCTACACCCACTGTGCACACTTGATAAAGGTTCAAAACATTATAATATTTGTCATTTATAATCTAACTAAAAGTTTTAGGAATTCATTTGTTAATCGAGTCAGTGCTGAGATTTGCCATTATCATTGACAGTCTTTCGCGTGATATTGACAATATTGTTTTTCACATTTGGTCACTGACAGATTTGGTCCTAAAAAAAACCTTCGTCAAAATATCATTCATTTTTTCGTCAATGACAAAGATTCACCTGGTAACAACAAATGAAATGTCGTGCATTCTGTGTCACATTATTTTTATCCAAGCAGTTCAGAACGTAATTGTTTTCCCAACAAACAATTTGAGTTGATTAACAGATGAAGAGGGCATTTTTTAGCTGAAGAAGCTTATTTTTGCCTCAATAAGCTCTTATTCAGCATTCAATGTTTGTTGGGTTGCTCAAGTCATTTAATTTCGTTAGAAATTTAGTTAATAACAAAATCTAAACATGCTCGTCACTGACAATTGCCATGGTTTGCCTTGACGATGACTGCTAGTTCAAATGAGTGACCAAAGCAGAATTGCGAATATCACCGTGTACTGTCAAGATTTTGCAGCACAGATTCGAGTCAGTCGGTTGGCCGAAAACCGGGTGATGAACTCTAGACCAACAGTTGAAATAGGCGGAACAACCAAACGTAAACAATGGCTTTAAACCCAAATTCCTCATGAATCAAAGCACATCCAAGCAATCTAACACCGTCATCTGCTAGAGCAAACTTCCTCTATCGAATGGCATTGTTAGTTTACGTGGGAGTGTTTTGATTCTCGAGAATTTTGTGTTTAAAGCCATTGTGTACGTTTGGTTGTTCCGCCTATTTCAATTGTTGGTCTAGAACTGTTCTTTTCCCAACAGCTGAGATAACAATGAGACACGGCTGATAGGTCTGTAGCTGGCAGAAGAGGGATAATCCATGCCTGGCTTCCGGATGGGTATGACTTGAGCTCAGCCCTGTCATATTTCTAACTAGAGTGAAACTTTTAAGAACATTTCAATTTCGGTTTTAGTGATCTTAAATCCAAGTAAACTTTAAAAATTCCGAAAATTAACCCAGTCGGAGCCGCCGGGATTTTCTGAGGCATAAAATCTCTGATCACGCCTTCAGATGGGAAGTAAAGCCGTTGGTCCCCGGTTCATGAGCTGATGGATCGATAGGTATTTAATTTTAATCCAATGTATTTATTTGAAACCCCTTGGCCATGTAAAGACATTCTCAGATATTTTCAGCACACAGACCGATCAAAAAAGCTTTTATCAAGTATCTAATACGACAAACACAACAAGAAACGGTTATGTGCTCAAGTTATGAGCATGAGCATGACCGCCCACATACTCTGTGAAGAGTTGGGTCGAAGGAGTAGTTGATTTCTGTAGAGAACTTGTTTACCCGTTTCAATAATTGAAAACTTTATGTAGTATTAAACCAGACTTCCTACTGAAAACACGTATTTAGAGGTTATGGGCCCAGTTACGTCCGGCCCACACTGGGGCTGATCAGTGATTTTCTCGGAAAAAAATTAATAACTTTTGAACAAAGCATCCAATCAGAATACTGTCTTCGGTAAAGTTGTTTGTATTAGTTAAGCGCTTCTTCTGAATAAATTAATTAGTTCGCAACTTGGTCGTAGAGATGGCGTCCGAATCTAACTTTTGAATAAAGCATCCTAGACGTATGGTGTTTTCAACAAAGTTTTTTTAATCTAAAATGGTGACATGTCAAAAATTTATATAATGTTTTCCATTTTGTGAAACAGTTTATTTCAATGTAGAGGATGTTTTTATCGGTATATATAAAGTTAAATTTAAAAAAAATCATCGTATATCACGTCTTCAGTTTTCTGGTTTATGTTAGACAATGACATGAGCTAGCAAAAGAGACAAAGTCCAGCTGTCCTTAGCTGCCCTTACGATAATCCCACCCACCTAAAATACAGGCAAAATATCATGTTTTTCGAGAATATTTCACTAAAACCACTATAAATTCCACAAACAGTTCAATGAAAATTCGCACCTAGTTTGTTTTCGTTGTAATAAATGCAGAAACCAGAGCAAACACATAAAAATATACAAAGAAAAAAATTAAAAATAAGAATTTTGGCATCATATTTTTCAATATACCCTATATCTCCAAAACTAAAGGTTATGGAAGTTTTATGTCTTCTGAAACTTTCCTTCATTTTAATAGATAAAAAACTTTGTTGAAAACACCATACGTCTAGGATGCTTTATTCAAAAGTTAGATTTGCGCGCCATCTCTACGACCAAGTTGCGAACTAATTAATTTATTCAATAGAAGCGCTTAACTAATACAAACAACTTTACCCAAGACAGTATTCTGATTGGATGCTTTGTTCAAAAGTTATTAATTTTTCCGAGAAAATCACTGATCTGCCCAAGTGTGCGCCGGTTGGTGGTCTGAGCTAAGGTCGTTGTGTGCCACCGGTTTGGATATACCGGTCCAGCGTGGAAGGGTTTCCGGCCGAAGAGATGAAAGTTGGTTCATTTGGGAACTCCACTATGTACAGCCCATGCTGCGAGTGATAAAACAGCAAACGACCGTTCGGGTTCCGCTGGTAGTTCCGCCAAGCCTCGTGACGGGCATTCAAATCGCCTCCAATGACGAATAGAGAGCTAGTGCGAGTGATGGCGGTCAGATCATTCTTAAATTTGGCTCCCAATCCGTTGCTGGTGGTACACAACGATTAACCGGACGATTCCGGTTGGTGATTCCACCTCCACGCTGAGAACTTCGATGATAGAGATGCGGATGTGGAGAAGAGTGACAAACTTGATACCCTTTTTGATGATGACCACAACACCCCCCCCCCCCCCCCTGGAGTTGGTGCGATCAAGACAGATGATGGTGTGGTCAGGCAACCAGAAGCTGTCGCCGGACTTAAGGTGAGTCTCGGTAAGGAGCCCCACGTCGATGTTGTGCTTGCGGAGGAAATCGGCCACGATCACATAAGCAAGTGAGAGTAAAATGCGGCAAGTCTCGTTATCAAACAACACCGTGCAAAGACGAATTACCCATATGTCCGAAGATGTTAAAGTGCAAATTTTGGAAGAAATCAAGCAATCCCCTCTATTTGGCATCCAACTCGACGAATCTACGGATGTCAACTCCTGTGCGCAACTGTTGGTATTTGTGAAGTACGTTTACTCTGGCGATTTAAAGGAAGAGTTTCTTTTCTGTAGTGATCTGGAAACTACTACCAAAAGTCAAGAACAAGAGGTGAAAAGGGCAGCTTTTTGTAAACAAACCTTCTTATGCGCTTTTCTCGCCACCCATATGACACCAACGCAAATCATCAACATCACTGGGTAGGGAAAACTTTCTCCTTTTCGATGATGTTGTTGGTTTGCGTGGGCAAGTCTCGGTTGGCGAGAAAAGGGCCTACATAGGTTTGTTTACAAAAAGCTTGTATGCCCTTTTCACATTTGGCTCTTGAAGTGATGATATCATGGCCAAAATCAAAACATTTTTTGAATCGGGTGGCTTACAGTGGGGAAAAGTCGGTGGAGTTTGTACCGATGGCGCTCCAGCAATGCTTGGTAGCAAATCACTCCACACGCCACTACTGTTCATTGCAATATTCATCGATATGCCCTTGCCAGCAAGACTCTGCCGAAACCGTTGTTGAAAGTACTGGATTCAGTCATAAAAATTGTTAACTATATTAAATCTGGAGCTTGTTGCTGCTAGGGTGGGGTACCTAGGGGGCTACCAGGACAAACACCTCGGCGGGCTTGGCTAAGCAACGGCCTACCAATGAGGGTGGGTCATTCAACGACCTCTTTTGATGGCTAGCTCGATCTGGAGGGCAATTCTTAGCCTCAAGGTCGGCTGGAGTGATTTACCGGGCTAATCAGAACTCGGATATAGTGTGATTGAAGGGAAAAAGCTAATGAATTACACTTTAGAGGTTTATTTCCCTACCAATTACATTCTATGGGTGTGTGTGTGGCGTGTATAGTGTAGGTTTTCTTCAGATACCTGGCCGGCCGGCGACTGCTGGGTCTTTTGTGCGGTGATGCTGCACGTGGTGGTGGTTGATACGGCGGTGGTGATGCTGTACAGGCTGGTGGTGGATTCGGCGTTGTTAACGTCCGTAGTGGCGGCGATTATGGCGGTGACGCTGGCCGTGGTTACACCGGAGACTACGGTGTTGGTGATGGTGACGGTGGTTGCTTAAGGGCGTTTGGTGGCGCCAGTCGGTATGCCAAGTCACAATGGTGGACTGTGGAGAGGTGTCTTCTTCGGTGGGAGGTTATGTCCCGGCACCTTACACGGGGTACTGGCGGGTCCCTCTCAGGATTCTGTGGCTCTGCGGGAACGATCGGGGTATGAATCCGGTTGGAACTCGTTCGGAACGGAAAGGTCCAAAGTGGTCCTATCCTCCGGGCCGTCGAACGGAACTGGCTCTCCAGCGGTCAATCGCTCACGGAAGGCCTGTCGGCGTGATCTGGCCGAACCCCTCGATCGAGCGTTCTTAATGGAAAAACTTAACGGGTCCTATAGTGCACAAAAGAAACGGTCTTAGGCCCGATTGTGACATGTGACCTTTTCCATCCCTGTACCATACCTGACTCTCTCGCTCCACTCCTGCTACTATGGCACTCTTACTTGTCTTCTATATAATTTTAACGGTTTTTTTTTAGATTGTTCAACTGCTCTCGTTTAAGGTTACTTGGCAAGTCGCGGAAGAAGTTTCCGTGCTACTCGCCGTTCCCTTTCTCTGTACTTCTCGTACCCATTTTCTTCTGTTCCACTGAACTCAAATTTTTGGCTCATCACCTATTCCAGCAGTTGGTAGTAAACTGTGGTACTGTATAGTGTACTAAAACTAGGGGTATCAAATTGGCAATTATTATTTAAATTCAAATGGACATGCAGAATACGATAAACATACAGAAATACATCAACAAATGTTACAAACGGTAACAAGCTCTGAATACATGTTTATTCAAAAAACTACAAGGGACAGCCCTATGGGGTTGTACGCAATAGTGACGTAGGACTACGTGGTCTTATATAATAAATGTTATTTGTTAACTGCAACAGAAGCTGGTGTTTTGTGTAGGAATAGGAATTCGAGCATGGTTCTCTCTGTTTACACTCTTATGTTCAGAAATTTAACTCTTTTTTGAAAATCTTGGTGGCCCTGAAAAGGGCTGATGGTAGTACAGGTTTATAGCTTTTGGAAGATGATGATGACGTGTAGGCAGCTGGATCAGCAAATCAAACCGGAGAATCCCATATTCTTCTGTTCAATGATTGGGCACTCGCAAGAGTCAGGCTGCTACTGAAAACGGCTTGACTATATGGCTACGACGGGATGGACGGACGCAGTGAAGGATACCTCAAAGATACTACAGGGAAAGCTTTTTTTTTTTTAGTTTAACTTGGACGATTACCATATAAATTTTTACTAAGTGATTTAATTGCTTTCTTCATCTTTAGGTATGGGCAAAATTTAAAATTTGTTTTACAGGATTAGTCCTAGACTTAGTACACGGTCGACCACCTTGGTGGGATTGGTTTGTTTTGTTTTTAGAATTTGAAGAGAAACTACTTAATACTACTATTTACAGCTTAAAACTAACCTACTCTACTATATACACTTAACCTACTATGTACAAATTGCTTATTAAAGCATGTTCAGAAAGATTGCATTTTTGAATAGTTTGTTTTGTTTTTAGAATTTGAAGAGAAACTACTTAATACTACTATTTACAGCTTAAAACTAACCTACTCTACTATATACACTTAACCTACTATGTACAAATTGCTTATTAAAGCATGTTCAGAAAGATTGCCATTGCCATATCATCAATTTTGGAATCTACTTTGGGAATTTCTGCCTCTTGATGGAGGTCTGCTATTCTTGTGTCGAATGGACGATCTAGGATCATCCTCAACACTCTATTCTGTGCAACCTGGATTTTGTTCCTGTGGGTCTGAGCGCACGATTCCCACACCGGGGCGGCATATAAGATCGCGGGGGCTATGATCTGTTTGTAAACAGCCAGTTTGTTTTGCCTTGAGAGGCGGGATCTGCGGCAAATGAGCGGATACAAACACCTAACCAAGGCGGAGCACTTAACTAGGGTTTTCTCTATGTGCGAGCGGAACAGGAGCTTCTCATCGAACAACATCCCGAGATAAGTAACATCAGTGGACCACTCGACCCTTGTACCATCCATTATTACGGTACAGGAGGGAGACGGTTTAAGTTTTGGTGATTGTCTGTGAAGGAACATGATCGCTTGGGTTTTCGAGGCGTTGATTTTGATTTTCCACGTGGTGGCATAATCAGTAAAGGTGTCAAGGCATCGTTGGAGCTTGTTCGTAATTTCACGAGGCATCCTACCCTTGACGGCTATCGCGGTGTCATCTGCGAACAGAAAGAACACGCAACCGTCTCCTAGAGGAGGGATGTCCGACGTGTAGATGCTGTAAAGCAGTGGTCCCAGCAGACTCCCTTACGGAACACCTGCTGGGATCGGAAATTGTCCCGAAAGGGAACTATTCAACGACACCCTGAACGACCTTTGCTGGAGATAGTTACGGGTGATTTTCACAAGGTATGGTGGAAAGTTGGAGTTACAAAGCTTGTATATAAGTCCGTCGTGCCAGACATTGTCAAACGCCTTTTCGACGTCTAACAAGGCCATGGCTGTGGACTTGGATACAGCTTTGTTACTTCGGATGTTATTCATCACCCGCACTAGCTGATGATTGGTGGAATGCCCCTTGCGGAACCCGAACTGTTCCGGAAGAAGAATGTCATGTTCCTCCACAAACTTGTTTAGTCGGCTGAGGATCAATTTTTCGAACAGCTTGCTCAGCGCTGAGAGCAGGCTAATCGGTCTGTAGCTTGACGGTAGTGAAGGGTCTTTCCCAGGTTTGCGGATCGGGATGATTTTTGCCACCTTCCAGATGCTTGGAAAGTAGTGCAGCTCCAAGCATCTGTTGAGGATGGCAGCCAGCAGCGAGTGGACCCTCGGGCTGATATTTTTCAACGCTAGGTTGAATATTCCGTCAAACCCGGGAGCCTTCATGTTCGTACTGTGTTTCAGCGCTGAGCAAATTTGTTCCTCTGTAATCCGTTCTTCTGGAGGGACGGCACAAGGGGAGGTATCTAACGTCTGGACGCACTGCACAACCTGGTTCTCGAGTGGACTTGGGATTGTAGAGCCAAGCAAATGCGATTGGGCAATGTGCTCCCCAATTGCATTGGCCTTCTCTTCGTTGGTGATAAGCCGTTCGTCATTGACTCTAAGTGGTGGAATGGGCTTGGGGTGAGACTTACAGGGAAAGCCTATGATGCGATTCAATAAATAATACGGCACTGGACATCGAACGAAACACTAGATGCTAACAACACCACCAAATGGGAGGAGCTTCGGTCAGCTACTGTATGGACGAAAGCAACACTTAAGGACATATCAGCTGAAGTTCCTCCTCTTTTTACGGTTTTGTCGCTCGTCAATCGGACATGACAAATAATCATTTTTCGAATGCTAGAAAATCATGCCCCACCCATTTTGGGTATTTTGTCATACACTTCATCTACTGTGCCTTTCTACACTAAATAATGCGTTGGATAGAAACAGCCGGTAGAATATCAGTGTCCACCCAGCTAAAGCTCCTCCCCTTTTTAGTTTTTTTCCTTAAACTCCTGCTCTCAACAAGTTGGTAAATCTTAGCCTTTAGCAGAAAGACGCTTAACACTTTTTTCGGCAAATTTACGATCCTGTTTCACGTCATGGTTCTTCTCTATGCCTGTTCTTTAATTTTGAAAAATATATCGGTTTATATATATCATCTGAAAGAGCTTCGTTTTCTGAGCACAGCGATATTTTTTTCAACCCCACGCACTTTCATCTCGATTTTTAAATCATGATTAAAAAAATAAAAAAAAATAATAATTTCACTGTTTGACACTAAACTGACCAACTGACAGCTCGCTCCCATACAAAGTGACACCGATGGGCGCTAATTAGGTGATTTTTGCAAATGTACTTGTTTAAAATAGTTCCAGAGTGCCAAAATTGATGAAATTTTGGGTTTGGGTTCCATTTTTAATGCAGATTACGAATATGCATTTACCTCAATACCCTTAAAGAACCCAATTGAAAATTCGATTAATATTTAATCGAATAGCTGGAAAAATCTCTACGATGAATTGTTAATCGAATAATTGAACTTTTAGGCATCCCTAGAAAATAGTGTAATTTCATGTTTTTGGTGGTCCTCCGGAAATGTCGAACAGCAGAATTGCAACCAGCAAGTGTATCCCAAGAACCAAAAGCGGTGCGGTGCTAGTTTTCATTACTATGACGACGACTGAATTAAGAGTTCTAAGCCAGGGGGTGAAAGTAAATTCTCTTCATCGATTTTCTCTTTTGACGATCATGGCTTCACTAACCTATTTCGCACTATTTCTGCTATGCTCTTCTATCATCTAGAACAACAAACGCATTTTGTGTGGTCGTTGGGGGCGTGTGGTTCTGAATATAGCGATTTTTTTTTCATTTCGTTTATTTGGCAGGCTCAAATGTTATAAAAATAACTTAGGGGAGCCGAGTAACATAGAATACCAATTATGGTACTCAAAATACAAAAAAAAATATATACAAATATATTTTATCATATGATTTTTCTGGGTGGCGAAAGAAGCGGCGACAAAGCGATCTTCTCCCGTGCACGCAACTTCTTTCTTTCCCGAATTTGTTCCTCATTTTCATTGAACCCGAATCGTGATCGCTGCTGCTGTTTCTGAACATCGTTTCCCGTTGCATGCTCTCCGCTACTCTCGTCGGTCGTCGGGGTAGTCACGTCCATTTCGTTATCTTCATTCAACATCTCCAATCCCGTGTCCGTTTCCTGATCGCTAATGACAAACGACGCACCTTCCACCACTACACCAGCATACGTACTGCTGCTGTTTTGTTTTCTTTCACTTTGCTTTCCTTTTTCCTTCAGTTGCTTCTCCGGTTCCTTCCGAGCCTTCCGCTTGGGACAGGAAAGCTTCCGGTGTCCGTCCACCTTGCACAGAAAACATTTATCTTTGTTGCCATCATAAAAATATTTCCTTTGCGATTGAAGAAATGTAATGACGTGGGGATTTCCTTCTTCACATCCATATATACACCGCGTATCCCTGTATATACCTCAAAACACAGATCAGTTGGAAATTTCTCCCGGATGATGCGTTTAATTTTCCCATATTTCCCCAGCACTTTATCCAGCTCGTTGTCGGGTACCTCTGGTGGCAAGTCATACACACGCACATATTGAATGAATTCACCAGCATGCGACATGCGTACCTTTGCCGTCGTTCCATTCGCATAATGGAAGATTAAATCCTCCGAATTGAATGTCAGAGCATGGAGCATTGCTTCCTCTGATTTGAACTTCATTAAGACTCCCCTTTCCTCACCAATGCGATAAACAGCTTCCATTTCAGCCGGATCCGCGTCGAGTGCTTTGGCGAAATTCACTATCTCTCCGATGTTTGGTTTGGCATCACAATGGCTGAAGCTAAACTTGATGGTGTTTTTTACTTCACACATCTTGCACCGTAGCAACAAAAGGCACCGAACTGCTAGCAACGAACAAAGAGCAACTTTATAATAGCGAGTCTCAAAAACAGGCTATCGTGTGGTTCACAACGAAATAAAAAATCGACTGCTGCTGTAGACAGCTGTGGGACAACTGAATATAGCGATGAGTGTGCAAAATGTTACGCAATTAAATCCTCACTATTCACACACGCCCGAAGATTGGAGGCGAATGCCACTTCAACTTGTTTCGTTTACTAACGACTCTCTGATGACTGAGTTGGGGAAGCAGCATATGCATGTACGTAATTGGTGGATTTGTTAGTTATTTCGACACTTTTGGACAATGCATGACATTTACCATTTTTTCAATAGTTCCTATCGATGCGTAGAAATATTTCTGATCGATTGGTGATTAAATTATTGAAATTGGTCCTGGGGCAGTTGAGTTATTAACGTTCAAAATCTTTCATAATTTTGTTACATGTTTCTTTTAAGGTTTTCACAAAGTGTACCCTCATATAGAAATCACCTACGTCAAAACTCTGCAAAGAAATGAACTCAGATCATGAGGTTGTTCTTTTCTACACTTCCGTGCGCTGGTTGTTGAAAGGCAATGTACTCAACCGTGTTTTCGAATTGAAGGACGAAATCCAAATGTTCTTGAAAGCTCAAGGGAAAAACGATTTCCTTGTTAATTTTAATGAGGAAAGCTGGCAGAAGCGCCTCGCTTACCTAGCAGATATTTTCGAGCATCTAAAATCGCTGAACTTGAAGCTACAGGGCAAACAAATCAATCTTGTTCACTTCCAAGACCCTCTTAAGCATTCATGGCAAAAATCAAAAACTGGCGCCTAAAGGTTAATATTGGAAATGTTGCCATGTTCGATAGACTGTGCAGTATGACAGACAAAGGAGCGGATGAGCTGAATTCGGATCTTAAATTAGAAATAATTGCCCATCTTGATTCACTGGATAAGCAATTTGAGAAGTATTTCCCCGAGCTAACAAAAGAAGACGCTGCTTTAGTCCGCAACCCGTTTTCTTCTTCATTGGATGTGGCTAGTCTTCCTGATGAGGACGAATGCTTAGATCTGAGAAATGATTCCTCTTCTCGTGATTTGTTCCATGAAAAGGATTTGATGTGCCATGTATGAGCCGTACCCCAAAGTCTCCTTGCAGGCATTAAAGGTCCTGATCCCATTTGCATCTACATACCTCTGTGAGAGAGGATTTTCAACTCTCCTCCAGATCAAGACAAATTCAGGGAACAGACTGAACGTTAAGGACGATATGAGATTAGCGTTGTCTCAAACGCAGCCCCGTATTCCTAAACTAGTATATCAAATCCAAGCGCAACAATCACACTGACTTAGTTTTTGCCTGTTGTTAACATAAGATGACATAAATCCATTAGATAGCAAACCAAATTAATGTTTTTTTTCTAATCTCAGCACAATTTATCCATCGTACATTCCAGGGGGCCACGGGACTCTCAATTTTTCGTAAAGGGGGTCGCGGATCTGGAGAAGTTGGGAACCACTGGTCTATACTAAACAGTACAGAAAGGTACAGAACAAGACTATATAGACACTGTATACACAAGTAATGACATTTGTGTGTGGATGGATACATCTTTAGTGTGTAGGGTAGTTGCACATATGTCCGACGTGTGCCCAAACAAGGGGTTGTGACCGGCCGTGTATTAGGAATGGAAAAAACACGCTACGAGGAGGATCTTATATTGGTCAAAAATACGTTACGTAATTTATTGATTTTTTTTTTTTTATCTAGTTCGTTTATTTGGAAGGCTCAATCGCGTTAGCTTTACGGAGCCGATAATTCATTGTTCACTGTGTGTAACAAAATTCACTTAATTCTATGTCTAGTAGGAGTTGGGCCGATTACTCGCGACTTACTCGAGGTTAGAAGGGTACATTTTCGAAGGATAGGATCAGGGGAGGAGCTTGGGGTAGGGTTTTGTTGTCTCATCAGAGCGTTGTCGCCAGTATGAACGGTAGTGCTGTTCTAGCTTCGTCCGGAGTTCGACCGGCTATGGTGACCAGTGGGCGACGATGAGACTCATCGAGACGGGGGGACAAGACAAACAAAAACTAATAAAGAGAGACAAAAGACAAAAGGAATTAAATTCTTATACTAGACATTTGAAGAAAAACATAAACGGACTGCATATAGCAGAGATCACGGGTTGCCAACACGTCTCTGATAGGAACATAGGGTTGTCTTCCTTGGGCCTCGAGGGTATTCAAAAGTCGCTCTCTGGCGGCGTCATTATCCGTACATTGCCAAACTGCGTGTTCGATGTCATCGTAACCGTTTCCACACCGACAGATGTTGCTGTCCACGAGGTTTATTCTATTGAGATGAGCATCTAGCGAGTAGTGGTTGGACATAAGTCTACTCATCACGCGAATGAAGTCACGACTTAAGCCCAAGCCTTTAAACCACGCTCTCGAAGAAACATTAGGAATAATTGAATGTAACCACCGTCCAAGATTTCCAGTGTCCCAATCGGTTTGCCAACTCGAAAAGGTACTCTGATGCACTAAATGGTAAAATTCATCGTGTGAAATTTGCCTGTCATACAATTCGCCTTTCTGCGCGCCCACCTTTGCGAGAGAGTCCGCCTTCTCATTGCCTGGGATTGAGCAATGTGAGGGGACCCATACAAAGGTAATCATATATGATCTTTCGACCAGCACACACATCTGCTCCCTTACCTTTGAAAGGAAATAAGATGAGTGCCTACCTTGTTTCATCGACCGAATAGCCTCAATCGAACTGAGACTATCCGTGAAGATGAAGTAATGGTCTGCGGGCATGTTGGAAATCATCCCCAATGCGAAGTTGATTGCTGCCAGCTCAGCAACAAAAACGGAACAAGGTTCCTGAAGTTTGCGGAAGGCGCTAGAGTTTTCATTGAAGACACCGAAGCCAGTGGATCCATTGAGACGGGACCCGTCTGTAAAATATCTTTTCATGCAATTGACTTGTTGGTACTTTTCAGTAAAAATACGCGGAATAATAATAGGTCGAAGTTGATCGGGAATCCCATGAGTTGCTTGTTTCATGGTCAGATCATATTCAATTGAGGAACTGCGATTGGTGAAGTGAACACGGTTTGGAGTATAACAAGGAAGACACATATCTGATGATATGTAGTGGTGGTAGATTCTCATAAATCGAGATTGTGTGTTCAGCCCAAGAATTTCTTCAAAATGTTCAATTATAAGTGTGTTCGTCACTCCGCACTTGATTAGTATTCTGAGAGAGAGCTCCCAGAAACGGTTCTGGAGGGGTGTTACTCCTGCCAGAACCTCGAGACTCATGTTATGCGTTGAGTGCATACAGCCTAGAGCAATACGCAGACAACGATATTGAATTCGTTCCAATTTTATTAGGTGACTTTTTCTTGCCGAGAGAAAGCAGAAAGAGCCGTACTCTAGAACAGAGAGAATAGTTGTTTTATAAAGCGTTATGAGGTCTCCCGGATGAGCACCCCACCATGTGCCGCAAATTGAACGGAGAAAGTTGATCCTCTGCTGACATTTTTGCTTCAAATACGTAATATGGGCATTCCAAGTGCACTTTGAATCAAACCAGACCCCAAGAAAGACAATGGTTGGGTAATGTTTCTGCCCAAAAGATTAAGCTGCATTTGGGCTGGGTACCGCTTTCGAGTAAACACTACCAGTTCAGTTTTCTGCGGCGAGAATTCGATCCCTTGATTCATAGCCCAAGAAGACAAGTTATCTAAGGAATTTTGCAATGGTCCTTGCAAGTCCACGGCATGTGGACCTCTTACGGAAACCACACCGTCATCTGCAAGTTGTCTTAGCGTGTATTGTTCTGCCACACAGTTGTCGATATCTTTGACATAAAAGTTATAAAGAAGAGGGCTGAGACATGAGCCTTGGGGCAGGCCCATGTAGCTAATTCTGGAAGTTGTCAGTTGTCCAAGGGAAAAGTTCATTTGCTTTTCTGACAACAAATTGTACAAGAAATTATTTAAAATTCCAGAAAGTCCACATCTGTGCAGATTGTCTGACAGAATTTCAATGGAAACTGAATCAAAAGCCCCCTTAATGTCCAAGAATACTGAAGCCAATTGCTCCTTGTGTGCAAAGGCCAGTTGAATATCTGTGGAAAGCAGCGCTAGACAATCGTTTGTTCCTTTGCTCTTGCGGAACCCAAATTGTGTATTTGATAGCAAGTTATTTGATTCGACCCAGTGATCGAGTCTCCGAAGGATCATTTTCTCCAACAATTTCCTAATGCACGAAAGCATAGCAATCGGACGGTATGAGTTATGGTCAGACGCTGATTTGCCAGGTTTTTTAATGGCTATTACTTTGACCTGTCTCCATTCAGGCGGTACAATGTTGTTTTCTAGCAAGGAATTGAATAAATCTAGCAAGCGTCTTTTAGCGATATCTGGGAGATTTTTCAGAAGATTGAATTTAATCATATCGCTTCCCGGTGAGGAGTTGTTCGATGAAAGAAGAGCCATAGAGAAATCCAGCATTGAGAATGGTCTATCCAGAGAGCCGCCGCTAGGAGACGCTTCTCGAAGAATATTTTGTGCTGGAACTGAGTCCGGACAGACCTTTTTAGCGAAATCGAATATCCATCGGTTGGAGTATTCTTCACTCTCATTGAAAGATGAGCGGTTACGCATGTTCCGAGCCACCCTCCACAAGGTGTTCATTGAGGTTTCTCGTGAGAGTCCCTCGACGAAATTGCGCCAATAACCACGTTTCTTTTCTTTGACTAATTGTTTCAGCTTTGTCTCAAGCTTTGAATATTCCTCGAAGTATGTGGAGGTTTTGTGTCTACGAAAAGCTTTGAAAGTATCAGATTTTTCTATATACAATTTTGTGCATTCTTCATCCCATCCAGGTGTGGCTGGTCTCCTTTTAAAGGGTGCACTTGAAACTTTTCTTTTTTGTGCTTCCAGTGAGCTTTTGTAAATCAAATCGGCTAGGAATCGATATTCTTCCAATGGTGGAAGCGCATCTATTGATTCGACACCCATTGTCACCGCCGTTGCATATTTCTGCCAGTCGATGTTCCTTGTAAGATCAAATGGAACCCGAGATGGTTCTGCAGAGTGAGGGCCACACTTTATTGAAATGATGATTGGCAAATGATCGCTACCATGGGGATCATTGATAACCTTCCACTGACAATCCAATGATAGCGATCTTGAACACAAAGATAGGTCGAGTCGGCTTTCTCGAGCCGGAGGTTTTGCTATACGTGTCGCTTCACCAGTGTTCAAAATAGTCAAATTGAAATCGTCACATAAATCGTAAAAAATAGCCGCTCTATTGTCGTCATATAGATCACCCCACCCAGTACCATGGGAGTTCATATCACCCAGAATTAATACTGGGGATGGAAGAATCGAAACTAGATTCCAGAGTTGACTACGGCTAATGGAGGTTCTTGGTGGAACGTATACTGAAGCTATGCAAAGATCTTTGTTCTTCACATTTATTTGGCAAGCGACGATTTCGACGCCTGATAGAGCAGGAAGGGAAATTTTGTAGAAAGGGTAGCACTTTTTGATCCCTAAAAGTACTCCTCCATAAGAATCGTCTCTATCCAGGCGTATAACGTTAAAATCGTGGAAGTTGAGTTCTTTATCGGAAGAAAGCCATGTTTCACAGAGAGCAAATATATCACAATCAGAATTGTGAAGTAAAAATTTGAACGAGTCTAGTTTAGGCACTAGACTACGGCAGTTCCACTGTAGCACCGTGATCATATCTTCAACCTCGTTCGACGAATTATCCATCGAAAGATATGATTGATGCAAGGAGGAGCCATGAAACAGTCAATTGCTTAAGATATGATTCTAACGTTGGAAGCAAGGCAGAAACTAATTTTCTAAGAGGGTCTTGTATGTTGAACATATTTAATATGAATTCCACAATGTCCGAAAAAGCTAGCAAACCGCGTTCGGACTTGCATTTCTTTTGAGAAGTTTGAGGAGCAGCTTTTTTATTTTTTTTTATCTTTGTTGGGCAATGGCGGAAAATTCTTGCTGCATCCAGGGATTGGATCAACAGGAGCCTTCGGTTTTGTTTTTTCATCCCCATTACCCTGGAAATTTGGCAATCGTCTGGAGGTGACTTTAGTTTTCTTACGGCGCACTTTCGGGGAGGGGCATTTTCTTTTTGAGGAACCGTCCATTTTTGAAGGTGCGTGTACCACCGTAGAATCACCTTCATCGGATGAGTCAGAGTCCGATTCTTCAACTGACAAAACCGAAAATTGGTTTGCATCTTGGACGGCTGATGCAGCCTTCACCATTTGAGCATATGTCTGCTTGGAGCGTCCAGAGATTGAACGCTGCACTTTATCGGAGTGCTGTTTGTACATCGGACACTCCTGCAAGGGGTGAGGATTCTCGCCACAGTAAGCGCATTTTACTGATTCTTTGTGGCAAGAATCCTCTTTGTGGTTTTCACCACATTTGCCACAACGAGTTTTGTTGCCGCAATGGCTGGCCGAGTGTCCCAGCCTTTTGCAGTTGGTACAATTATATACCCTCTGTACAAACAGTCGCACCGGAAAAAAAGCACCATCAATTTTAACGAAGTTTGGGAGAACTGAACCTGCGAAAGTCACCCGGAACGAGTCTGAATGTTTATAAACTTTTTTACCGTCTAGGAAAGATGCTGAATGCAGTTGCCTTACATCCAGTATCTTCACTAGCGCGGTAGCGAATGTCGAGTTTTTAAAAGTTCCCGAGGCATGTTTCAAGTCCTCGACAGTCAGACTCGCGTCGGAGACCACGCCTTCTATCTCCACATCTCGAGAAGGGATGTAGATGTTATACTCAACACTAAAAAGCTCGTGTTCAGCAATTTTATTTGCCACATCATAAGTCGGTGCTTCTACACGCAGTTTGTTGAATCTTTCTTTGTGTACCAAGATTCCCGGATACTTACGCAGCAAATCTCTCGTTATGTCGAGAGTTTTCAAAGGTTTATTTTTGGGCCGAAAAAAGACAACGCATGGTCCTTTCGAAGACGGTTCATAGTATCTGGTTCGCATAACGTAGGCATCGGAAGATGCCATAAGTGTTGCGCAAAAGCGGTGCGCAACCACTTAAGAAGGAAAAAAATTAAAACCTTCACTAATTAATTAATTTTAATTACTAGTAATTAAATTTTTTGCCCGACGTACGAACAAATCAAAAAGAAAAGAAAAAATCGAAACAAAAAAAAAACTTATATCTACTTGCAAAAAGTTGTCTCACTATGACCCATACTCCCCTACCAGGGGTGAGAGACAGAGTCACGCGCCACGAGGCAAAATTAAACTACAATAGGGAGGCAATGGACTTGACCGGGACGTTGTTAACCGACTGAGTGTTCAACTAGGAATGAACTTTCGACCTTCTCCACTGCTTGCCCCGCTACCATAAAGTTGGAAGGGTTGCCCGTGTTGATATCCAACGATTTGGTCTTGTTGACGTTGATGGTGAGACCCGCCGCAGAGGAGCGTTCGGCTAGGTCATTGAGCTTACTCTGCATATCAGAGCGCCGTTGTGCTAGTAGAGCAACATCATCAGCCAAATCGAAGTCGTTGAGATGCTCCATGGTGATAGGCTGCCAAAGCAGCCCACGGTTCGGTACACGGTCAATTGCACCTACCATGATCTCGTCGATTACGATGAGAAACAGTAGCGGTGATATTATACATCCTTGTCTCACACCAGCGACTACCCGGATAGGGTCGGACAAGGCTCCGTTATGCAGAACTCTGCACATGAAAGCCTCATACTGCGCTTCGATGAGGTGAACGATTTTATCCGGGACTCCCTTGCGTATCAGGGCGCCCCACAGATTCTCGTGATTGAGACGGTCGAAAGCTTTTTCGTAGTCAATGAATACCAAATAAAGGGACTCTTGGAATTCATTGACCTACTCCAGGATGATGCAGAGCGTGACAATATGGTCCACACAAGATCTTGCGGCGCGGAATCCTGCCTGCTGCCGTCGGAGAGTCGCGTCGATCTTCTCCTGTATCCGATTCAGGATAACTTTGCACAGAACTTTGAGAACAATACACAGCTCTTCAAGACCACAATCGGAATTTCGAGAGGCTTATGGAACGTCTGAAAATTAACAATATAAAGCTTAATAAGTCAAAACTATGTAAAAGTTCTGTAAAATTTTACGGCCACATTCTGTCGGAGCAAGGTTTACAGTCTGACGAATCTAAAGTTTCGTCGATTCGTCACTATCCGGTACCTTCAAACAGGGCTGAACTCAATCGATTCATTGGAATGGTGACGTATCTCAGTAGATTCATCCCTAACTTAAACGTCCACTTCACAAATCTCCGCAAGCTAATCTCAGACAAAGTACTTCACCATGAATATCATTGATTGATACATATTACATTAATACATCTACATTTAGAAAGGGCACTAATAAGTCATGCATTACCTTGTTCAAAAACTTATTTCCAGCAAAAGAAAAAGCACAATTAACAAACAAAACAAATCCCTAAAAAAAAGTCTTTGCTTCTGTGAATTTTTACCTACGGATCCGTATTTCTGCAGAATTCAATCAATTCTATAGATCTACGGAAAATTTCGTAGAACCGACATCTCTGAATTCCATCTGTTTTGTTTTTATTCAACACAGCTGACGCGTTGACAGAACAAGGGAAAAGCAAGTAGTGAAAAAATTGCATGAAAGAGGGATGCTGCGGTTGCAAGTGCTAGTGGGCATGCGAAATACGCTTGACGATATTTTTGAAGAATTTTCTTCGAAGAGTTATGTCTGTTTGTCTGTGGTAATACTAACACCGGCCAAGAAAGGAATGGGTAGGAATGTGTTGACGCTTTGAAGGAAGCCGAGGAGTCCTCTGCCCTTCCACGAAGAATCACTGGGATGGAGGGTAAGAGGGTTGGGTTTGCAGCAGGATTCGTTTTGGTAAACTATAAACTGAAGTAAGAAAAAACGATTGCCACTAGGCAAACGAGCTCCTTTTAATTCATCGAGTTGCTGTTATTACCATGTAGTCACATTACCAAATAAAACGATTGACGAATCTTGAATGTGGATGGGCCTCAGATTAGACTCATGATGTACTCTGCTCAGAAAGCAAAAACGGTTGCTCTAAGGCTATCGAGCCCCTTATATCACATCATTTCGTTACTCGAATCAACGTGCACTGCCCACACGAAGGGAGGCCCGATGACGAGGAAGAAGCGTTCTATGCGCAGATGGAGCAGGTGTACGACGGCTGTTCGCAACGGGACGTCAAAATCTTCATCGACGACATGAACGCTCAGATAGGCAATCGGGCCAAACAGCCTGCATGCCGTATCGAATGACAACGGCCAATGATGCGTGAACTTTGCAGCCCCCCGTGGTATGGTAGTCCGAAATACCTTTTTTCCCCGCAATGATATCTACAAAGCCACCTGGAGATCACCTGAAAACCAAATCGATCACGTTCTAATTGACAGGAAATTCTTCTCCGACATTATCAACGTCCGCAAGTACCGCAATGCGAACATAGATTCGGACTACTATCAACAATCAATACGAAACTAACGATTTAAAATTGGCTCACTACTTGACTAGCCTATTGGTCCCAAGCAAATCGACTAACGTACCCCATTCTAGTCGAAATTCTAGTACTACACTATGTTTGTTTTGATTCGCTATGAAAGTTAGACAGATAGAGTGAGGGGCTCGTGGATTTTCCTATGTTTCGAGGGGTACATCGATTAATTTGGGACCGAAGATAGAACCAGAGCTGAGCCAAAAAGTTGAGCACGTTTCTTCGGGACCTTCTGGTCTTAGAGTTACCTCTATGCTACTATTTAGTTTCAGTATGCATGCGCTCAAAACTCTCGACGGTGTATAACACCCGTCGAAGTCGAACGCCGCGAACCAACGGGACGCCGGAGTTGCCATAATTACGCGCAGCAGCTAGAAGCTGCACTACCCACGGAAGAGCAACTTGGCGCAGCTTCTCTTGAAGATGGCTGGAGAGACATACGTTCCACCATAGGTAGTACCACAAACGAAGGGACAGACGGAGCAGCTCGAAAACTTTGGTGACGAACCTGCTATTGCAATTTTTTAGTGTACCACATGGCAACACCACTACTGGATTGTACCACATGTCAACACTAAATGTACTAGAATGTTTAGGTTCTATCTCTTTCACTCTACTCAAAACTGAAATGCATAAAAAAAATGACAAAATGATACACAAGTTTGCACACTTTCAAAGATCATTGCACACAAAATCAACTAGGGGAAATGACGGCTTCCCAGACAACCAGAATGCACGTATATTCAAAGTTGTTTTCGTGATGTACAAACATATATACTAGAGTCGGTGTATAATGAGTCACGCCAAGAGTGAAGCCAAGTCTACCTATTGAACTGTCAAACCGGCTACCTATCGTGCAAAGTAAATAAACATTACGATGCTATGAAAGGTCCGTGAAAGGTATTGCAATAAAATATAAAATATAATCGAAGAAATGATAATAAACACGCAGTGAGTGTTAAATTGTCATGGGATACGCTCGGTAATAATAAGTAATGATAATTTCTACTATTTTTTGTCAAGATAATTTGACAAAATCACTGATATAATGATTTACTACAGCCGCAATATTTTTTCTCTCGCTAGAAGTCATTTGAAGTTGTTGTAGAAGTCCTCTGTTGCCAAGTGAAAAGAATGGGAATCGTTCGAAAACCGTGATGCGAGTTCAACTTTTTTTCTCTTGGCGTGACTCATTATACACCGACTCTAATATATACAAACAAACAAATCGTATAGAATGCAGAGAAATGGCTTATACGTACAAAAGTGGAGGCCATATACATGCAAATTTTTATATAATTTTAAATGGGTTGATTTAACATCATATACGATTTAATCTGTAATAACACATTCACTTTGAAAAGTCATACGATGTAATCCGATTTTATTTGTGATACAGTACGACGAAATTTGCATTCTATACGATTTAACTTAAACATAATGCGATGCATGCCGTTCTTATTAGCGATGTTGACTTCAACTGTAGCAATTTACGATACTGTCTGCACATTGTTATACGACTTCTGGTTGCCTGGGTTCGGCATGACAGACTATTTTCGGCAACCCAAATTGAAACACTATTTTCACTGGATTTTCTTACGAAAACACTTCGCTGAATGCATGCAAACGATTCTTTATGCTTTCAGCTTCAATTTGACTATATTTTTACCACTGAGAAAAAGCAATCTAGCAAGGTTTTCTTGAAATGAAATACACGCACTACAAATTGTAGCTGATTTCGAGCTGCCGATAATAGAACAGCAGATTTACATGCAGTTCAAATGGAACGGTTGCCGAAGAAAAACTGGTTGCCGACAATACTCGCTCTCACTAGAGAAGATTGGAGCTTTGTAAAAGCGTTTCAAAACAGTTTTTGACAATTCTTTCGACTGAAATTGTTAGAGCAGCTGGCAGCAAAAGATTGTAAACAAACCAATACTGCATATGTGTGCGTTCCATAGAGAAAAAGGTTATAGAAAGAAGGTCGCTGCTTAGGTTGCCGAGAATACGTAAATTTCCCTATGTTAAAATCAAAACAAAAATACTAGCCTATCTGGTGGATGGATGATGGCACAAGCTTTTAAGAAAATTCTATTACAGTGAACCACAGTGATTTCTTCGCCAGTTAGTCGTCTGTCACTTCGTTTGTGGGTAGTACCAACAATCAATACGAAACTAACGATTTTAAATTGGCTCACCACTTTAGTAGCCTATTGGTCCCAAGCAAACGATTATCGTACCCTATTCTAGTCGAAATTCTAGTACTACGCAATGTTTGTTTTGATTCGCTATGAAATTTGACAGATAAAATGAGGGGTTATTGGTTTTTCCTATGTTTCGAGGGGTGATTCGACAAGCTTGGGACCGAAGATAGTACCAGATGTGAGCCAAAAAGTTGAGCACGTTATTTCGGGACCTTCTAGTCTTAGAGTTACCTCTATGATAGTACCAACAATCAATACGAAACTAACGATTTTAAATTGGCTCACTACTTGAATAGCCTACAGGTCCCAAGCAAACGATTAACGTATCCCATTCTAGTCGAAATTCTAGTACTACAAAATCTTTGTTTTGATTCGATATGAAAGATATGACAGATAAAATGAGGGGTTATTGGTTTTTCTTATGTTTCGAGGGGTGAATCGATTAGCTTGGGACCGAAGAGAGTACCAGCATAGAGGTAACTCTAAGACTAGAAGGTCCCGAAATAACGTGCTCAACTTTTTGGCTCAGCTCTGTTACTCTCTTCGGTCAATACACATACAACATTAACACGCATACACAAGAAATAACTTTCATAAAAGTGCGAACATAATATAGAATATATTTTCTAAAAGTTCCGTTCAAGTTCCGCCAGAAGCTGCTTAGAATGCTCTTCAATTATGATACCGGAACTTTCATGTTCTTATAACGACTTAAAAATGAGGCTGCTTAGAATTCTATAGACCACCTGCAACCAAGATGATTAAGCTACAAATAGCCTTTTATCAGAACTTTTGGTTACTTGGGTATTTATACCAAATTGGGCTTTGTTCAAGAACGTCCGAAACAAGCCTATTACTAACGACGTTGCTACTGTTGGTAATCTAACAACGTTGTTTGCTCATTGTTGAAAGGTATTGCTTACTTGGATCGCTTTCTGAAGTGCTCGAGATACGTAAGCGACATGCATAGATGACGTAGCATTTGAGGGGACCGATTATTTGGCCGTCCCGCCATGGCGGAGGCATACGAACTAGTGACTTTTTATTTGTTATCGTCTATATTAAACAGTACAGAACAATACTAAACACACTGTATACACAAGTAATGACATTTGTGTGTGGATCGCAGATGAGCTAGCCATAGGCTAAAAATCTCCTTAATAAAGAACTAAAAAAAAAAAAAAAAATTGTTTGTGGATGGATACATCTTTAGTGTGTAGGGTAGTTGCACATATGACCGACGTGTGGCCAAACAAGGGGTTTTCAGGAGTTGTGACCGGCTGTGTATTAGGAATGGAAAAACACGCTACGAGGAGGATCTTATATTGGTCAAAAATACGTTACGTAATTTATTGATTATCGCTAAGAGAAAACACTCATGAATCATATCAGCCACTTCAAGAAAATTCTTGATAATTCACATTCACTGGATCTACGCTACCACAAATGCAATAGTAACGTGCTTCAAGTCTACTTGAAAACAGCGCAAATCAGAGTTTTAAAATGCAAAAATTGAATGAAAATAAACTTATTTCTCTTGTACGACGTTTACCCTGCCTATACGACAGGAAGGATGCAGGATTTCGTGATACCCTATTAAGAAAAGAGAAATGGCAGGATATTGGTAAAGCTATGAGAATTTTCGGTAAGCACAACTTCTTTCTCATTTCATTTTCACATTTTAATCAATTTTAATCAATATTAACTTCACGATTTAGAGGATGCTGCAAAGCGTAAATGGCGGCAAGTTCGAGAGAGATATATTTACCGTCGAAAGAATCAAATGGCATTTACGAGATTCGATGCGCAGATGTCTTTCCTTGCTGCCAGAGTTCGTGAAATTAAGCCTGTTTTCCCACAAAAAAAAAATAGCGTGTCATATTAAATCTTCGCAAAAATGTTCATCAATGACTGCTGCGCATCATTCAAAATGCATTGGATCAAATCCGAAGACTTTGGGTGTGGTAAAGCAGGATGAATCACCAGGTGCCAAGTTCCATTCAGAACAACCGAGTATTCCAGTAACCTCCATCGTAGATAAGGTTGACATTTTTTATCATCGTTTAGCCTGCATAACCAAAAACATGCCTCTTAAACATCAGAAAGAATTGTTGTGTGTGATTCTGGAGATTGTTTTAAAAAAACGCAAACAATCTCTGTAAAACTAAATGAATTGTGAAGAACCAACACTACTAAACCAACAGAAATCGGTCGACACAATCCGAACCTCCACCATCAGAAAGTCAGAATATAGGGTAGGTGTACCAGCTACGACACGTGCACCAGATGTGGCACTATTTCATATATGCTAAACTAAATTTGATGATGTGATGTCGCTGATAAGCTACGACAAATGAGAAAATAAAAATAAACGCATTTAAAAAAAAAAACTGTTTCAGAGATATATATGGTTTAGTTGGGATCTCAAAACTATTTTTATTTTAACTTTCAGAATTTTACATACATTTTCCTGAATCCTAAATGAATGAAATTTGTGCTATGTGCACATTGCCATATTTCAAAGTCAGAAATTTTGAAAATTATAAATTCAAAGTCTTAGAATTTAATGTTGATACCTGTTTCAGAGATTTAGTTGATTATTAAATATAAAAGATTAAATTAAAATACAGTTACAAAATAAATGGATTTACCTAAGTCTGGTAATGATCTAATATGAGAATTTTCTTAAGTTTGAGAAACTTAAAATCCTTATGAAATCCAGACAATCACCCCTATTCCCGTTTTCGTACGAACCGGATTCGTTAGAAACGAAATTCTAACTTTCGAACATCAAATCAAATCAAAATCAAATCAAATCAGATTGATCGCCCACGGTTGCTGCTCTGTTATTACCAGATCAGCTGCAATTACACAGAGAACCAACAGATGGTGTTTGGGACTAACATTCATCCTCAATGTGTAAGAACTGGATATCTAATATTTAGCAATACCAGCGCCGGCCGTGTCCGAATGCAGGTCAACTAAGGAATGGGAAGGAATGTGTTGACGTGGTACTCGTTGTGAAGGAAACCAAGAAATCCTCTGCGCTTCCACGAGAAATCACTGGGATGTTCGATGTGGGGAAAGGTTGCACGTACACGCAGGGATTGAATTTTGGTAGAGCGATTATAATACACAAACACACAAACACACACACACACACACACACACATGCGCGCGCACTCATCCAATTTCTATTTTTAGATCAGGACCCACACTGTGGTAAGTGATGCGATCGGTGTTAAAGAAGAATTTGTTATCATTAAAATCTAGTGGGTATAGAATAAGGCAAAGTGAAAAATTGCAAGGAAGGGGACGGGCCTGGGATTGAACTCCCGACCTTCTGCTCAGTAAGCAGAAACGGTAACCACTGAGCTACCGAGCCTCGTCTTGAAATTCTAACTTTCGAACATCGTTCGAAAAGTTGTCAATTCATGAGACTGATCCTAGAGCTCCATGAGTTTGCGAAACCACTCATAAACGTTTTATCAGAATGAATTTGGAGTTGTGACCGGAATATGAACGCTTAGACGGAAAATGAACCTTTGGGACCACGAGATGGTTCACCAGGAAGATCCTGAACATCCATGAAAGCCGTATTTATGAAGACAAAAATATTAGCACCAAAACCATCACTTTTAGGTATATGGTGTCTTGGGGAAAGCTTATTCGTATTGTGTAGCCGATTTTAAGTTAGGGTGGTCCTTAAAATTGGTGAATTGAAAATTCAACCTATTTTTATTACTTGAGATAGACTAATGCAGTTTTTTTAAAAGTTGTAGAACAATCAATTTCAACCAACGTTGCTCATGGCACCAAATTTTTATCTCTTATGGTTCATGACTTATGGTTATTTTAAACAAGTAGGTTGGAGTGGCCCCTAGAAAATCTTTCTTTAAATATTTTTATTGGTGATCAACGTATAATCAATATTTAAAGAAAGCCGATTTTCTAGGGGCCACCCTAACCTCTCGTAAAAACATTGTTACAAATACTTTTAGAACTTTTTATGACGCATATTTTTGCAGAAGTCACTAATTTGAACTTTTTTATTTAAAAGTTATGGCTAGTTTTTGATAAAAAAAAATTAAATGAAATTAAATACTTTAAACAAAAACCGCTCTCACAGTTTTTCCACAAATACTGAAAAAACACGATCTTTTAAATGAAATCGAAAGTTTGAAAATCGGTTTGCTCCATTTAGAGACATTGTTGTTTTAATAGAACCATTTTTTCGAAGAAAATCTCCATTAATTTTCTAATAATAAAAAAAAAACATAGCGCCTGGTTGCTTCAGCAAAAATATGCGTCATCATAAGTTCTAAATCCAACCAATTTTACGAGAAATGAACTTATGAAAAGATATTCGAAGAAATCTGTTTTTTATGGGCCATTCTAAACTGCTTGTTTAAAAAAATCAAAACTCATGAACCATAAGAGATAGAAATTTGGTGTCTTGAGCAAAATTGCTTCTAATTGATTGTTCTACAACTTTTAGAACATTGCATTGGTCTATCTCAAATAATTAAAAAAAAGTATGTATTTTCAAATCTCCAATTTTGTGGACCACCCTAATTTCACTAACATATAAAGATCGGCCAAACAATATGAAGAAACTTTCCCCAAGACACTATGTACCTAAAACTAACGGTTTGGGCGCAAACATTGTTGTCTTCCTAAATACGGCTTTGCGACCATTGTGCAGTGGATGGTCCTCCGAAAGATCCGAAACATCCGTTAAAAGGCTCAATCCATGGAACTGATCCAAGAACTCCGTTTTTTCGTAAACTCTCATAGACGTCTTATAATTATGAATTCGGAGTTATGATCGGAAAACAGACCCTGGAGACCATGAACGCTGGAAAATAATAGACAACTCATCAGAATAAACTCGGAGTTAAGACTGGAAAATGAACCACAGGGAATATCCGGAACATCTATTAAAGTGGATAGGTAAAAAAAAACTGATCTAAGACTCTATGGTTTTTTAGAACTGCTCAGACACATTTGTTTTATTTATTATCATGGATGATTTCTAGGTGGTATTTAAGTAATTAATAACTTCTAGACACTTTTAACGAAATTTTTGAATATTATTCCTTGGATTTCATGGACTTATTTCCTTTGACTTCTTGGAGATGTTTCATTGGAGTTACAAGCTAACGAGGGACTAGCTTCAATGATTATATTTTTAATTCATAACATCAAAATTTAATCAATAAGCCATTTGAAAACATCGTCTTATTGAGTTATTATTAATATTAATTTATGAGTGGTTTTGAAAAAAAAAACAACCGTGGAGCTCTAGGATCAGTTTCATGAATAAAACACTTGCAATTATCTTCCGGATCTTTTAATGGACCATCCCGTGGTCCCCAGTATAAACTGTCTGGTCAAAACTCCGATTTTATTGTGATAAGATGTGTATGAGTGCTTTCTAAAAAATCGTGGAACTCAAGCATCAATTTCATGAATTGAGCACTTTTAGGGATGTTCCGGATCTTCCAGTGGAGCATCCTGTAGTCTCCATATTCTTTATTCTGAACACAACTCCGAATACATTCCGACAAGACGTATATGAGTGGTTTTGAAAAAAAAACCGCGTAGCTCTAGGATCAGTTTTATGCATTGACCACTTTTACGGATGTTCCGGAACTTCTAGTGGACCATCATGTAGTCCCCAGGGTCCATATTCCGGTCACAACTGTAAATTTATTCTGATAAGACGTCTATGAGTGGTTTCGAAAAATCCGAGGAGCTCTAGGGTCTGTTGCATGAATTGACCACTTTGTAACGCTGTGCGGTTTTTTTTCTGTAAATATTTTATCGATTAAGTTCAACTAAATTTAAGATAAAATTCATTTCATTATTTAAATTTCAATTTGGATTTCATTCAGTAGTGAAATATTTCGTGCGTTTCATAAAGTTATATATCGAAGTTACGCGTTATTTATGGTTAGGTGTCCTGGATAAAACTTTTGCTATAAAAAGCTCATCTTCATAGATAGTAGCTTTTATTGCACAGGCTTGCGGAAGGCGTCATGGAATACTTCGCCATTCGATTAGTTTGGCGCAATTTTTGAATAAAAGAATCGCTTTTAAAAGACAACCTTAATTTCTAAAGAAGAATGTCATTAGGAACTTTCTTCCCCGCGAAAGGTACTCTGACTCGTCCATTTCGCTTTCGAATCGGCTGGTGAACAGAAGTGCGCGAATAAAGTTCTCGTTAAAAATTGTTTGTGCCTTTAGCCTTGCCTTAAAAGGTAGTTAAACTTAGTGAGTGAGTTTTATTTTCAGAAGTTTTATTAAGACGTTTTCTTTCTTTGTACAGTGTAGCTAAGGTAGTTTTTTGAATACCGCGTAGTCTGTTCGTTTTGTTTAGTGAATTTTGTACAAAAAAGGTAATAATTGAATTTAGTTTTATATTGTAATTATTTAATTAATGTGAGTTCGCGTTGGATTTCCAGCGCTTTGCGCTTTTTTTGTACGGGCTGGATTTTAATCTTCGGTTCGGCTATCGCAAGGCCGGACAAGGGGTTCTGCTAAGTGGCATCTATTCCGTCGTCCGTGTGAAACGGACCATCAGACTCGTGCGCCAAGCGAAGGCCCGCCTGTTCAAAGGTAGCTAAACGGAGAAGAGTGAAGTTCGCTATTCCTCGGAGTGAAATTTTTCCGACGGTCGCCAATCAACCGTCGACGAGGTCCCTTTTCCGCTACAACCTCTTGTGGACCATTCTTTCCGAGAGCGCGGACCGTTTGAGTGCGTAGCCAAGAGCGTACCACGGTCCGGATTCAATCCAAGGAGAAGGGTGGGTTTCATTTCATCCCGGGCGGTCATAGCGGAAGCTTAGTACGCGAAGCCGTGCGGTGGTAAGTTGGCCCTCTTTTCTCTGAGGGGCGAATCTCCCGGGAAAGCACGACTACGGTCGATGCTCAGCTCTCGACGTATTAAATCGGAAGCCTTCCGTCCAGCCGCCACTCTCTCCGCAACTCTAGTTCGGCCATACTGCGCACGGGTCACCTTCATCGCTGCTCGCCATACTGCAGCTCAGGTGCGGCGCCATCACGCCTCGCCGCCATCGCCACGCTAACTGGAAGATCTTCTTCCGTCGCCATCATCGAGTCGTCGAGTCCCCACCGTCAGCCATCATCGAGCCGTCGTTCTTCGCATCGAAAAACCTGCGCAGGTATGTTAGAGCATGTTTTTATTCATGGCCATGATTTGCTCTTTTTTCCGTACACTCATCCAGAAGTCCAACCCGAATAAATGAACTCAATAATAGTTTTGAATGAAGATCGAAGATTAGTTTTTACGTTTTAAAATGTTTTTCCCTGGAATAAAAGACACTCGCTATCTTAAGTTCAGTTTTTCCTTCGATTACCGCTCAGTTGAGTAAGAATTCCTTCTTTCTCTTTCCGTTTCGTCCATGTTCTGGGTAAGTCAGAGTAATTCTTTCGTTCCGATAATATCTGCGGTTCTACAGGACTTGGCGTTTTACCTTTGATAAAGCTAGTTGTGCCATTAGTAATCGGAAACCGTTCAAGAGGTTCTCTGAGATAAGGTCTCATAAATCGGGCAAATTTCAAACACGACCAGTGGTCTCTCCTAACCGAGAGTGGCGCTTAAGCCACTGAGTTTTACGAAAACCTCAACGAAAATTCGTGAACGGTTACAACTTTTACGGATGTTCCAGATATTATAGTGGACCATTCCGTAGTCCAGGGTCAATTTTTCGCTCACAACTCCGAATTCATTCTGATAAGACGTTTATGAGTGGTTCCGAAAAATCCGTAGAGCTCTAGTATCAGTTTAATGAATTGACCACTTTTACGGATGTTCCGGATCTTCCGGTGGACCATCATGTAGTCCCCAGAGTCCAAATTAAGGTCATAACTCCGAATACATTCTGATAAGACGTCTTTAAGTGGTTTGAAATATCCGCGGAGCTCTAGGATCAGTTTCATGAATTGGCCACTTTTTCTGATGTTCCGGATCTTCCGGTGAACCATCTCGTGGTCCGCAGGGTCCATATTCCAGTCACAACTTTTTCCAAAAACTTGAGTTATTTTTAAATCAGAATGTTTTTGCCCATTATTTCTCCACCTTGACCTATAGTGCAGAAGATGACATTTGTTGTCCCCTAAAAGATATCAACAAATAACAAAAAAATTGAAAAAATCCTTTTTTGAGAATTTTTTTTTTCAAGATTTTATTTGAAATTTGAAAAAAAAAGAAGTTGGGTATTTTTAAGAGTGCATATTTTTTTCAAATAGTCTCATCCATTATCTGCAATATTGCCCAGTAAATCGAGTAATTTTTTTTTTCTGAATATAAGTTTGATATGTTCCTATAGCACCTTTTCCAAAATAAGGCTGGATTAAAATTGATGATATCGACAGTGAGAATTCATAAGGGCCAATACCGCAAATGTAAACAAACTGAGTTTTTACTACTACGCTGTTGTGTGATAAAAATGCTACATGGTAGTACCAAAATTTCTTAAAAATATGTTTCTATCAAATTTATTTTTAAGAAAAACAAAACGGCGAATGCTTTTTTATTTTTACTGTGATCAATTTTCTTGAATACGCCCTTTTTCCTCTTGTGTATCGCCGGGGCGAAACTGTCATTTTGCTAGTGCGCATGGCGAATATTTTTTTTCATCTTGTATGGCTACAAAAGCTTGTTATAAATTGTAAATCAAACAGTTTTGTTGTTTATATTCCAATATCATATTCCTTAGTGATATTGCTTTCTAAAATATGGATTTTTCAAAAATTCAGATGCTTTTAGGTAAGTTAAATAAAAATATGATTGGTTCTAATACTGAATACTGAATAAAAACCACAAAATTAATTTTATCGCTACAGATGCAGCTGCACTCATTTCCGGGAATGATAACTCGTTTCATTCAGAAGCAGATAACAGCTGTTCAGCAGTTCCGGTACAAGCCACACCATCAGTTGGATGTTATGAAGAGGTGATTACAAGCGGAAGTAAACAGAGTGAACAAAATTCCTCCATTGCAACGGTTCCAGATGATGCATTTTTTAGCAACGTCCATACTTCTACACCAAAAAGTTTGAAACTCAAATACCTGGATGGTCCTTCTGTAGGCAAAACAGCTGCACCGTCACAAGCAAGATCACGAAGTTCTATCGATTCACCTCCTCGGATCCGTTCGTGCACCCCACATGACACACCTCAGGTAAAGTTTGACAAAAAAATGATTGTACATTTGATTGATTACAATTAACATCGAAGGGTGTTCGCCTCGGTGTTTGCACTAGATCACCATGTGCCCTTGTCGATCTCGAATCGTTTACAAAAGCCGAAACGAAAACCGGAAGACGAATGATTGAAATCGAAGATGAAAGACAAAGGGTAGTTTCATTCGAGCGACCTTCGAGAAATTTCATCAGCCCATTTGCGCGGAACAAGTCGTTTGATGCATCAAACAAATGTTTGATGCATCAAACAAATATAAGGTTAAATTAAATTGACAAACCATCGACATACGATTAATTACTATTCCTATTGTAGGGTGTTCTCACAGGACCGTCGCGAAAATTTATCGGTCTCAGTCGAAATCACGGTTCATTCAGTGAGATTTCCTTGTTGCCCCTTCAAAGTGTGTCTACCCACCTCCACTTACGTTCTCGAATTTTTGGTGGTATGTATTAGAGATTCTGTTGTGAGGTTTCCAGGCTAGATTAAATTGTTTTCCGCAGGCAACGGATGATGACTTGCAACTTTTGATTTTGCAGCACGGAATCCTGCTGAACTTTGTAAATGTTCTATAGTGGTTTTGTTTGGTCAGGATTTTACACTTGAAACTGTCTGTCTGATTTTTCGCATAACGGAAAACTTCGACCATACGCAGATTGAGTGTCACCAGTAGATCGTCGTGTTCTTGCCCGAAATCAAGCTTCCGATGCATGTCGTCCAAGTAGTAAGAAACGTGAAACTTGAGTGGCATCGTCTTTCAGGTTCAAATTGGGAGCCCCACAATTCTGTAAGAAAAGGCATTGATTTCAACATATTCTTCCTGCTTAAGCCTATACTCACCGTTTGAAAGAGCTGCAAGCTTTTTGATTACATATTTCTCCATTGTCCACTTTGTAACCAAATGTAACCAACTCGCTTCATGATCGACTTTTAGTGGAACAGACTGCTCTTGCACGTACATACGTAGACACCAATTGCCGTTGTAGATTAGGAAATCGAAGAAATCCGTATCGGATGCAATAACCGCCCGAAGTCAACAGTTGATCGTGCTCTCTCGATAGCATGAAGGTGACATGCTTGTGGGCCAGAAAATTCATTTATAGTGGAAATTGCACGGTGCCAAGAAACAGTGCTTTAAACAGTCGACGGATATCGACTGGTCTACACATTAAATAAAAAAATATTGATAACAAACGAAAAAAATCACACGGTACAAAAGGGCGATAACAGCAAATGCTAAGGAAAATAGATGTAAACATTTGGACGAAGTATAATATCAACAAAACAAACAGGCGAAATAATTTAGGCGAAATAGAATTGTCAAAAAAAATTAGGGCGAATTTTTAGAGGCGAATGCATAACCTCGCAAAAAAACGGGCGTATGACTATTTTTATTTTCTTAAAATTTAAATCGACAGTGAGCATGCAAAAGGGCCTATACGCGATGATCGATTCTCTTCGTCGATGTTCTCTTTCGTTAATAACTCGCTAGATTTAACGTTTATCGGTGCGTTTGCTGTTACTTTTGATAGCCAATAAAGGGTGTACACGATGAAATTGCCACACTATGAAATTGCTCTAACTTTTTAACCGTTGGGTAGAATTTAATGAAAATTTGGGTGGATTTAGTTCATAGTGCATTATTTACATCCTGCAAGTTTTAAAGTCCTGTGATCAAAACTCGCGGAAATAGAGTCGAAAGAACAGCTCGTGCGTGATAAAATCTTGCGCATTCATCACGAGAACAAGGATCTCTCGCATCGTTCCATCGCTTAAACGTTGGGAATCGCGAATTCCACGGTGTCGCGAGTGATTAAGCGGTTCGAGGAACGGTTGACCACCGATCGGAAGCCCAGAAGTGAAGGAAAAAGTATTCCGTACAACACCAAAAATCGCAACCGCGTAGTTGGGGCCTTCAACCGAAATCCGAACGCCTCCGTTAGGGATGTGGCTAAGAAGCTGCACCTAAGCCGAAGTTTTGTCCAGAAGGCCAAAACTAAGGCTGGGCTTCGAACGTTCAAGGTACAAAAGGCCCCTAATCGCGACGAGAAGCAGAACAAGTCCGCCAAAACCCATGGCAGGAAGTTGTACCTCAACATACTGACGAAAGTTGAATGCTGCATCATGGACGACGAAACATATGTGAAGGCCGACTTCAAACAGATCCCCGGCAACCTGTTTTTCACGGCCAAGGATAAGTTCAGCGTTCCGGAGCATGTCCGCACTCAGAAGATGTCCAAATTTGCGAAGAAATTCCTGGTTTGGCAAGCATCTGCACGTGCGGGAAGCGGAGTGCACCTTTCGTGACCCAGGACACGATGAACGGACAGGTGTACATAAAAGAGTGCCTCCAGAAGCGGCTGCTTCCTCTCCTGAAGGCCCACAACGTCCCAACAATCTTTGGCCTCATGCCACTACTCCAAGGACGTGCTGAAGTGGTATGCGGACAATAAGGTCAATTTCGTGCCGAAAATGTTCAACCCTCCCAACACTCCGGAGCTCCGCCCCATCGAGAAGTACTGGGCTATTATGAAGCAGCACCTTCTTAAACGACCTAAGGTAGTGAAGACAGTCGAGGAACTGAAGAAAGTATGGGTTTACATGCAAAAACGGTTGATCCACAGGTTGTGCAGAATCTTATGGCCGGGGTTAAGGCCAAGGTGCGGGCATTTGCGTATGGACTGTAAATAAAATACGAGTAAAATGGTAAAATGAAGTTTAATAGTTATTTCTCAATCCCTGAAAATTTGATGGCAATCGGATGAAAACTCGAATTTTGCGAATCAATTTTGTGTGTGGCAATTTCATCGTGGACACCCTTTACAACCTGTTACTACTCTGCATTGAACAAATTCTAGAAAATTGTTTCGCTTAGCTGTAGCAATGCAAAGAGAAAATCGATGAAGAGAATCGATCATCGCGTATTCGCCCTTATGTATGCTCACTGTCGAAATGATACAGAAATTAAAAAAATAAATCATTTGTCGTTCGAACGAACGAACGATTCGTTCAAAAACGGGAATAGAGGTGAATATGTAATTGCATTACAAAATGATCATTGATTGCTTTAAGGTGATACGGCAAGTCATGCAACAATGGCTGTCCCTACAATCATTAAATAAACGTGTTTTGGTATGCGTACGAAAGACATATTCCTACAAAACAGTAAATTACTAATTATACACCTTAAAAAATGGGCCTGAATTGTATGAATAAGATCTGGATACATATTTTAATACTTTTCCACTAAAATATTGTCAATTCATTCACGCATTGGTAATATTTGCCGATTTTGTTCTACTCAGGGCATAAAATTTCAATAACTGTTTTCACTAGCTTTCACTTCTCAGAACCACAATAAAAACAATTACGACACGTGCTTCTACAAGAACTTTTAAGTTAATGCACTTTTAAAGACGATATTTACTTAAATAATATCATTTGCATCGTTAAAAACGCGAGCCGCGAATAATTTTGCAAGTTGAAACTGTTTTGTTTACCTTTTTTCTACACACCGCATTACGAAGGTGTGTGTACGAATCATCTATCATCGTATCCAGTGTTGTCGATTTAATTGAAACAAAGTGTGTAAAAACAATGCTTTTATTGCTTTTTAAGGTGCTTAAACTGTGTTCAATTTAGAAACCATCACTAATAAATATTTAAAACAATTTCTTATTTTGTTTTTCAAGACAAAAAATGATAGTAAATGATCCTAGAAATCTTCTATAGAAAACATATGTGTCTATCTGGTTGCACTGCTCTAAGCCATCAGCTGATATGCAAAAGGCGGCAAAAGGATGATTCAAAAACAAAAACATACACTATAAGAAAATATATCCAGCGGCTAGTTCATTTTTGCCTACTTTTGACTTTGAGTATAATCACATTGAGTATAAACATATTCACATACTTTTGGGTACAACTAATTATTTTTTGGGTAGAAGCGAATTGTCAATTCCATACTAATTGAACACAATCAAATGAAAACTCTTCGACCCACATTACCTAGTTTTGGCTTCCTGCAATATAGTGCCGAGATTTGTGAAATTGAGTCACTTTGGGATCTTTTTTCTTACCGTGCACCTGGAGGTTTGAGATCTGGAATCACTTTTGGACAGGTCGTATGTAACCAAATTGTACAAAGTGTGATGTTGAATCAATTAACTACTATGATAACTTGACATGTTGGTCTTGGTGGCTAGGCGCATTATTATGTTCTGTATAGGAAGGGGTGTCCTGGGAGGTGGTAGGTCGATAATATTGGCAAATTGAATGGAAATGTAGTGATAGTCTCTGTTACACATTCGACTTAATAATAACGAACTCTAGCAGCTATGTTTACGGTAGTTGCGGTAGTGCATGATGTACACTCACACCACTACAGCATCAATGATAATCAATTCACTGACACATAGAAAGGAGAGAAAAAAAAGCAAAAAAAGCGTGACGTATCGTATCACCTTAAATCAGCGTTGTTATGAAGTAAATATCATAAAATTTAATATTTAAGGCGAGGTGGAAATGCATCGAACTGGAAAATAAAATAACAAAGAGCCTTGATGCCTTTTGATTGAATAGCAGTTCAAGAGTTTCTATTTAACCGTAGTTTAGCAAAACACCATTAGCATTCCCAATGTCGTATCGCACATGTAAAAAAAAAAATTCAAACAATGAAAATGCTGTCATCAAGTATTCAACTTCCCATGCAATTTAATTTATTTTCTTTTTATTATTCATTTTCCTCAATCACTGAATTACAATAGTTTTTCTTCATTCTTTCGTCTAATGTTAATTATCTTATTGATTTCAACTTGATCAACTTCTAACAAACTTCGCGCCTCTCGTTCTTGTATGTATGCATGTATGTATGTATGAATGTCGATAGAATTGCTCTGCTTCTTTCGTCGAGTGTAAACATTTTATTCAAACGGGTCATAATCCGCTGCAACTATTGTAGGTTAATTTCGGTTGTAAAGTCCTCAAACGTTTTAATTCTGATGTAGTTAATTAATGTTATTATTTGTTTAGTTTCAACTGGGTCCTTGTGTTGGGAGTTTTTATGTTCTGAGTTGGATTCAAACAAGCAAAATCCAGTTTGCTAACAATCATCGATGAACGCCTAGCGCTGTGCCTCAATCAGCGAGTAATTTTGGACTTATGGTTAGTCAACGATCTTATTCAAGATAGATAGTTGGTCACTTAAGTGTTGGCTGCAATGTATCAGGGTGAACTGAACTTGATCGTGGTTCTGGTAGCGGGAAGATTCTCTTGGTAAATGAAGCACGGAGAAGGTCAGTGGGGGGAACTGAAGAGAACGGCTTATCATTTCTACGCGTGTGTTTGTGTGTGTGTGTGATTTTATTGTCTTTGGCTTCAAGTATGCGTAAGAACTCGATCAGTTGTATATTTTTACCAACTAACTGCAATATTTAATTTCAACGGTTTCCTACAAACGTGGTATCAAATTTTCTGCTTGAAACAATTCAACGGGAGAATTTTAAGGATGAAAAGGTTAGACTTTTATGCACAATACTAAGGTAACGGTTGTCAGCTTGCTCTGGTCCTAGGCAGAATGATTGGTTTCGGTGTGGGGGTCGGTTAGTAGAAAATGTGTTTTCTCCCTCCCATACGATATATGATAACGATAGACCCCTAAATATGGGTGCGATTTACTCTGTTCCTGTTCTAGTAGGTACACATTAGAATAGTTTGTATTAGTCCACTTAGTTAGCTTATATATCTGGTCGTTTCAAGTGGGACAGATTGTTCCCATTGGTTGTCGTTCGGTGTGTGTGTGTGTGTGTGTGTGTGAGTGCTTTCATGTCTCAATGGTACGCAGTTTTATAGTTTTAGGAAAGTTTGGAAATACTCGATGGTTGTGTGAAGGTACCATCGAACAAGGTCGTAGTTTAAAAAAACATTAAAAAAAATCGCTCAACTGGCGACGTGATCTACCTATAAAATGAACCAATATGTGTATATTTGTCCCTATGTCTTAATGGCTACAGGTTTGCTTATTATTAGACATAATAATCAACAATGTTATTTTTAGTGAACTGGGACAGCGACAGGGCAGCACCGGCAGAGGCAGAGGAGCTCGGGGAGGACACGGTGCTAGTGGCGGCGGCTGCTGCCGTCACCGTCGATGTCGTCGACGATGCCAACGATGTAGATGAAGAAGCCGATGGAGAGTTCTTCAGCTGTCCGGACGATGACGTCGACAGGCCGGGATTGGGATTCTGTCCAGCCATGGCTAGTGCTTCGGTGATGTTGCTCGAAATTGTGATCCCATTCGCTTGCTGTTGCTGTTTCAACTGTAGCAAACTGCTGGCCGAACTCGACGGGGAAAACTTCAGCAGTGAATTAGCAGTCAATGATCCGCTGAGACCGGACTTTTTTGCCACTTTAGCCAACAGCGAACAGTTACTGAAGGAAGCCGAATTCTTGACCTTTGTTGTTTTGCTTATGCTCAGCGGAACCGTGCAGGTGGCGTTGAACGAGGCTGACCGCTGTACCGGAACTCCGGCATCTCCCTCTCCTTTGCCGGGGCCCTGTTGCTGTTGCTGCTGCTGCTGCTGCTGCTGGTGCGATTGCTGAGACTGCTGGGACTGGGGTCGGGCCGAACTCGCCGTGGAAACTAGCGACGACGAGGAGGAATAGTTAGAACTAGTGGAAACCGATTTATAAACATCCTTCACCGGCGAGAAGGATGCAATAAAGTAGTTATTCTTGCTCGACATCACGCTGCTCGGGATCGGCGAGGACGATGCGGTCGACGACATGGAGCAGCCGGCCGAGATCAACCGCTGCTAGGATGTGGACGTCGTTGAGCTGCGCGTCGAGGTGGGTGAATCGGAACCGACGTTGTTGTTGTTGTTATTATTATTGTTGTTGATGCTGTTGCTGTTGCTGGAGGAGGCATTACTCAGCAGTTGTTGATGTGAAGCAACTTCGGACCCGACTCCGGAGGTCGTGGTTGTTGTGCTGCTGCTGTTGCTGCTGATGGTGCTGTCCGGGTAGGTACTGAATTGAGTCTTCGTCGTCTGGAACGAGCGGGGGATAATCCGTTAAAATGCAATCATAACATCAATCAACAATCCAATATAATCAACATCAGTTTAACAGTTAATATCAAATCATTCCATGAAACCGTTTGAGTTATATCACCAAATATGAGTTGGGTTACGAATCAAGCAAATGGTTGTTATTTGGAAATGGCTCACATTCCACAAACATGATTTAAGAGAAACTGTATTTACCAAAATGTTACTGACTGGAAAAATGCTTTATCGCGATCCTGTAAAAGATTGAACGAAGCCGTTTTTAATGAACTCTTTTCTCGCAAACATTCCCAAGAGCAAAAGCATCATCATATGGCACTCATTAGAAGCGTTGGGTCCCAAAAGCAAAAAGCTTGGCTAGTTTTATTTTTGTCTGAGGCTGGAAGGTGTCAAAAGCATAAGCATTTATCGATACGTGAAACTGTAAATATTACCTGTATCAATTAGCCGTCATAATACCGAACCTGCAAAATACGTGCAGATGCTTTGTCACAGCAGGACTGTCCTGTTTCCGAGAGGCAAACTTGTTCACAGCATTGACACACATTTTGAAGGATCGGTATTATGACTGTTAAAATCTTACAACAAGGAAAGGGAAGGAGTGGGGAGATTTCGCGATTCTTAAATTTAATCATTGGCAAAGAGTTAAGAAATGTGGTTCACAATTTCGAACTGAAAGCAACTCGTGCACTACTTAAATGGCAGTCCATGTTTTGCCAATAGAAACAATTAAGTGCACCCTAAAACAGCAGTATCACAAAAACATGCAAATGTGCCAATATTTAGTATAGAATTCTCAATACAAAATGTGGAGGCAGCATGAATGAGTAAAATTTAAAATATTCTCCTTAAAACAAAGGAAATGCTCAATCAAAACGATAAATTGTTCAGCGTTGGTTGAAAACGCTATCTTACATAAAGTTATGGTGTGATAATTTATTAACTAGAGAAAGGTCTGAAGAGGATAGGTGCAGAGCGTAAAATTATTGGCTGCCTAGGCTGAGTATGAAAGCACTGCACTATTCAATCCCTATGCGAGTAAGAGAGGTGACACAGTCGGAAGAAGTGTTAGTTTGTTTACTAAAATGAACCATGCCCATTTTGTTATGGCAAGTTTGCTCCTCGTGTTTATTAGCGAAATTCACATCAAAGATTGATTAATTGCGTTGGAAATCAGTTTGGCCCGGCATTTGTGACCAGCATACACCTTCCGGTCGCATGAAACAGGTCAAAAACTGCAAAAAATCCGCAGATAAAAATTTTTGTTTTGAATTTCTGTATGGCAAAATAGTGAACTTTTCGTGAATATTAACGGCAAAGAACTCACCAACACTAAGAGACCGTGAGTTCCTGCTCACCTGTCATTTCCCATCTCGATTCGAAACGGTAAAGGACGAGGCAATGAAAGAGCCAACAAAACATTCAGTCACTCACGAGCAGGCGACGCACACCGCTTGCCTTCGCTCACACAGCGTGTAATTATTAATTAAAACATTGACGTGCACAGGGTGGGGCAAGGTGGGGCAATTGCCCCACCTTTTATAAATAAATATATTGCCTGAAAATTGCACCACAAAGGTGCATGAAGGGTTAAACTTCAATGAAATTTTTTCGTCAAAAAATTGCACCACATTCCTGGTGTAATTTTTTTTTTCAAGGAGTTAATTCGAAGCAAAAGATTTTAATTGAATATTTCTGGTGTAAAAATATCATCAAGGTGGTGCATGGAGGGACTAATCAAAATGAATAACTCTGGTTCTAAAATTGAATCGCGTAAAAAAATTGGAGGTGCACATTTATCTGAAAACTTCTGGTGGAAAGTTCGCAACACTGTGGTGAATGTAGAAGCAAGATTTATTAATTTTTCTGGTGCATAATTTGCATCATTCTGATGAATGCAAGCTTAATTGAAAATGTATGGTGGAAAATTTACACCATTCTGGTGCATGAAGAGGCAAAGCCTGAAAGTGCATGGTGAAACAAACTTCATTCCGTTCTGGTGAATGGAGGAGTATGCTCTATTGAAAATTTCTGGTGCAAAATTTACATCGCTCTGATTAATGAAATGAACAGAAATTTTCTGGTGGAAAATTTGCACTAGCCTGGTAAATGAAGGCACAAGCTATATTTAAAATTAAGCTAAATTATAAATTTCTGGTGGAAAATCTGCACCGTTCTGGTGAACGGATGCGCAAGCTTTTCGGATTTTGTTTTGTTTTTAAATTTGCATTCTTCTGCTGAATAGAGAAACAAATTTTAATAATAATTACTGGTGTAACATATGCACCATTCTGATAATTGGAGGGAAGCTGCTTTACTGAAAATGTATGATTAAAAAAGTCCGAAAATAGGGGCAAACTTTATTTGGTGGAAAACCTGCAACCTGATGATAGGAGAAGCCAGCTATATTGAAAATGTTTGGTGGAAAATGGAAAAAGGAAGTCTGCTCCAATCAGAAGATTGGAGAAACAATTTTTATTGAACATTAACGGTGGAAAATTTGCATCGTTCTGGTCAATTGAAATTTTCTGGTGTAAAATTTTCTGGCGGTAAGTTTGTATTGAAAATTTCTGGTGTAAGATTTGCAACATTCTTCTGCATGGAGGGGCAAGCTGAATTGAAAATTCCTTATGTAAAAATTGCACAGTTCTGGTGAATGGAAGGGCAAGCTTTGTTGAACATTTCTGGTAGAAAAACTACGACGTTTCAGTGAATTAACGGACAACTTAAATTGACTTCCGAGAAGAGCCTCAGCTATATTGGAAATGTCTGGTTGGAAATGGAAAAAGGAAATCTACACCAATTAGAAGATTGGAGAAGCAATTTTTATTGAACATTAACGGTGGTAAATTTGCATCGTTCTGATCAATTGAAATTTTCTGGTGGCAAGTTTGTATTGAAAATTTCTGGTGTAATATTTGCAACAATCTGCTGCATGGAGAGGCCTGATGTAAAAATTTCACACTTCTGGTGAATGGAGGGGCAAGCTTTGTTGATCATTTATGGTAGAAAAACTACAACGATTTGGTGAATGGGCGGACAACTTAAACTTGTATTCCGAGAAGAACCTCAAGGGTATTGAATTCGGAGGGCAGTTTCAAAAGAAAAGATTTCTGGGGATGATTTCTTGAAAATTCTGCGAATAATCTCTAGTGAATCCTGCATATAGTTCCAAGATAATTTCGAAAAGAATACCGAGAGAATCGAATTTTTAATGAAATTCCAAAGGATGTTGAGGAAAATTTCAAGGGAATTCCGAGGATAATTTTAAGCTCATTCTGGGAAGAATTTCTGGAGAAAACAGAGGTAATTCTTATGAAAGTTTAGAGGAATTTCAGTTCCAAGGTGTTCTGAAAAAAATAAATTCTAAAATATACAGAGAAGAACCTCAAGGGAATTGAATTCTTAGGACAGTTCCAAAATATTTATGGGAAGAAATCAAAGAAAATTCTACGGATAATTTCTAGTGCATTTTGCAAATAATTCCAAGATAATTTCGAAAAGAATACCGAGAATATCAAATTTTGAGTGAAATTCCAAAGGGATTTTAAGCAAAATTTTAAGCGAATTCCGAGGATGATTTCTAGTTCATTCCGGGAAAAATTCTGAAACTCTAAAGGAATTTGAGTTCTGTTCTAAAAATTTTGTAAAGAACCTCAAGGAATTCTGAGGATGGACTTTTTCGCAACTGTACAAAGATTAAAGACAGCTTGTGGATTCCCTAAATGAAAAGTGGGTATTAGTTTGCCTTACTAAAAATTAGTCTAAGAATCTTCTCTGATTTTTTTTTGTCATTTGTGATACCATTGTTAGAAAGCTACAGCTGTTTATGTGCAATAAATTCGGGATTGTCCTTTATATCATCTTTAAAACATGTTGAATGTTCGGCATCATTTCCTGTCATCCCGACTGGCGGTACTTTGGGACAGGGTTGACATGCTCAATCCTTCGCACAATTCGTCATTCCGTTAACAATCGTTCCAATCGTTACATATTTTTTAGACATTTTTAATGAACCTATTAGCCTTGGCATTTAGATCGAAATTTGAAAAAAAAATAGAACTACTATTTTTGCTGATGACCAAGTTCAACGTACTCGCAATGGTAATAGTAAAGTGTAACTACAACAGCATATAATACTCCGTACAGACTATGGCTTACATCATGTAATAACCTTGCAATGAGCACTCATACATAGGATTTCCAGTGAGTTTGCGATTGTCA
Organism: Ochlerotatus camptorhynchus; assembly: GCF_037179485.1. Classification (NCBI taxonomy): domain Eukaryota; kingdom Metazoa; phylum Arthropoda; class Insecta; order Diptera; family Culicidae; genus Ochlerotatus; species Ochlerotatus camptorhynchus. The sequence continues at coordinate 6,806,426 of NW_027040766.1, forward strand.
TCAGGTATATTGATAATGATCGGCCGACGGAAACATTCGTGGGTGTGAGACGGGTGTTGAAAACAGACGCGACGACCATCTTCAATACTAAAGCTGAGGTCCTGACAGTGATGCAGATTTATCGGGAGCAGGTGATGGCAGTATATTTTGACAGTGCTGGAGTACAAGCCAAGTGCAAGGACGAAAACAGCAATATACTTTTATGAAGCGCTTTGAGTTGGTTTATTTCCTTTTAATTCCGTTATAATTGCTTAGCTTTTGACAGATACGTGTATTTCGTCTACTACTTGCAGACTTCATCAGTGCAAAGTACTCAACACCACTGATCAAGATTGGATTGATCAAGAGCAATATACTGTTTGTTCACTGCTATGCGCACTGTTTGAACCATGTACTTGTCGACGCATTGTGCATACGAAAGAAGAATGCGAGTCTTATGGGTCGTCATTCATGTCGGTTTGGCGGTGCTTTCACCACCATCTGACGTGACTTCAGCTCAATCCAACCAACAAGGCAACAACATTGCAGCAAATGTATCATTTCGGTTAAAGACCTACTATCACAAACATTTGACGAACCGATCATCATCGACATCGTCTCTGGAATTAAATTGCCAATTTCCATTGGCTGTCTGAAAGCAATTTGCATTGAAGAAGATAACGCATTACCGGAGTAAAAAATAAATAAAATTAGCTAAATTGAACAGTAGGGAAACAGTGGTGGGTGGACAGCACCATCTCCCACGCACTTTGGAGTACTCACCATCCCAATGCACCATAGAACAAACAATTGCCCCTCCTTAACAAGATTCCTGTGCACGCTAGTGGTAATTAAGTCATTTTTCCATAGAAAATGTACGCTCAGTCATTCAAAACAAGTATTGGGTTCCATCACGGCAGAATGAACGTGTTGACTGAGCTACTGACTGAGTGCTCGGCTGTCAGTGACTCGTTTACCTCTCAATCATTCAGACTCTCACGAGGTAGTGAATGATGAGGCAGATGGCAGTTCATATTCATATCAAAATGACTCAATGAAGCTGACTGTTTTGCGCACTGGATAGGTGGATAGTTATGCTAGAGTACGGCAGTATGAAAACTGAGTAGAAGTTGAAAAGGCAGCCCCAAAATATGCACCTTTAGAATTGATAAAACGATCCATGAAATATTGAAAAACGTTCCATAAAAACATCCAAATGATCCATAAAACATCGGAGAAAATCCTTAAAAAAGTGTGGATGATCCATAAAAAAATATCAATATTTTATGTAAAATTTAGCAACACAATTGTAAGAATGTACCACTAAGTTTCTAAAGAATTAGCATTGAAATTGTACGAATTACCCATAAACATATTGCAATTGATCCATAAAACATTCAGCAATGAACCTGAAACTAAAGAAAATGATCCATTAAAAATCAAGTTTGAGCACTTAAAAATAAAGGCATGTTCCAAAATTAGACGTATATTAAAGGGTGTCCACGATGAAATTGCCACACACAAAATTGATTCGCAAAATTCGAGTTTTCATCCGATTGCCATCAAATTTTCAGGGATTGAGAAATAACTATTAAACTTCATTTTACCATTTACTCGTATTTTATTTACAGTCCATACGCAAATGCTCGCACCTTGGCCTTAACCCCGGCCATAAGATTCTGCACAACCTGTGAATCAACCGTTTTTTGCATGTAAACCCATACTTTCTTCAGTTCCTCGACTGTCTTCACTACCTTAGGTCGTTTAAGAAGGTGCTGCTTCATAATCGCCCAGTACTTCTCGATGGGGCGGAGCTCCGGAGTGTTGGGAGGGTTGAACATTTTCGGCACGAAATTGACCTTATTGTCCGCATACCACTTCAGCACGTCCTTGGAGTAGTGGCATGAGGCCAAATCCGGCCAGAAGATTGTTGGGACGTTGTGGGCCTTCAGGAGAGGAAGCAGCCGCTTCTGGAGGCACTCTTTTATGTACACCTGTCCGTTCATCGTGTCCTGGGTCACGAAAGGTGCACTCCGCTTCCCGCACGTGCAGATGCTTGCCAAACCAGGAATTTCTTCGCAAATTTGGACATCTTCTGAGTGCGGACATGCTCCGGAACGCTGAACTTATCCTTGGCCGTGAAAAACAGGTTGCCGGGGATCTGTTTGAAGTCGGCCTTCACATATGTTTCGTCGTCCATGATGCAGCATTCAACTTTCGTCAGCATGTTGAGGTACAACTTCCTGGCACGGGTTTTGGCGGACTTGTTCTGCTTCTCGTCGCGATTAGGGGCCTTTTGTACCTTGAACGTTCGAAGCCCAGCCTTAGTTTTGGCCTTCTGGACAAAACTTCGGCTTAGGTGCAGCTTCTTAGCCACATCCCTAACGGAGGCGTTCGGATTTCGGTTGAAGGCCCCAACTACGCGGTTGTGATTTTTGGTGTTGTACGGAATACTTTTTCCTTCACTTCTGGGCTTCCAATCGGTGGTCAACCGTTCCTCGAACCGCTTAACCACTCGCGACACCGTGGAATTCGCGATTCTCAACGTATTAGCGATGGAACGATGCGAGAGATCCTTGTTCTCGTGATGAATGCGCAAGATTTTATCACACACGAGCTGTTCTTTCGACTCCATTTCCGCGAGTTTTGATCACAGGACTTTAAAACTTGCAGGATGTAAATAATGCACTATGAACTAAATCCACCCAAATTTTTATTAAATTCTACCCAACGGTTAAAAAGTTAGAGCAATTTCATAGTGTGGCAATTTCATCGTGGACACCCTTTATTCATGTTTAGGACAGTATTTTTTTTTTAATTTTGATCCATAAGTCTCGAAAAATTGCTCCACTGCATATCTACTTAGATTTACTGTCCTGCCCGTGTATTTTAGGTAGAGGTGCGAAGCGACGGGAAAGCGTCTAGAATTAGCTTCCAAAAGAAGATTCTATAATAATATTCTATAACCCCTCCCTAAAAAAACACGGCACGACAGTATATCTAAGTAGTTACGCAGTAATGGAGCAATTTTTCATGGTTTATGGATCAAAATTAATAATATAGTGTCCAAAACGTGAATCATATACGTCTAATTTAAGGATCATGGCTGTTCGAAATATCGGGATAACCCTGTACCGCCAAGCCCAGCGACAACCCTGTGAAAGATTCGGAGAGCTACGGTAACGGTTCAACGGAACTGTGAGTTAAGGCTCTGAACTATTTGGTGGATTATTTTAACTTTTGGTTAAAACGTGACAAATGGAAAGTTATCGATTAACCCTGCTATCCGAACGTGGTTACTTCTGACAGAAAAGAAGTTAAATTTTGACAACCGTGGCTCGAAAACCGGTCGATCGACAGCAGAGGGATTTTCTAACATAGAAAATAACTTTCGAAATGTCACTTTTAACCACGAGTTAAATTTAACTCGGCAAATGGTTCACAGTCTTAGATAGGTCGGAGTAAGAACGAGAAAAACGAGGAAAAGAAACCATCTAGAACACGTTTTACAGCTAAATTAAGTTAATTGCCTAAATATGTTACTATGCCTATCGTTTAATTAAATTGTAGTGATTTGTAGGAAAGTAGCAGTAGCTAGAAGTAGGTTAGTTGGAGGTGGAATTCGTGAAAATATTGAATTTAATAACCCTATATTTGATCCTAAAATCTGGTAACCGACAATTTGTTCCTAAACGGTATATACTTGATTTACCCTAAGTAACTAGTAAGTAGCTCATTCTACATCGTTTGCCTGCTTAACTAAAATAATAGTTGAATCCCTAAATCCTAAATCTAGCCAAATCTTTGTTGAAAAAGTGACGGAAGATAACTCTCGGTTTGAAAAATCTCCCGCTCAGCCTCCTATCGCTTTTCATGGAGGAATTTCTCTTCCTCCAGCGTTTTCTCCTTTGCGCTTTTCTCCCGCTGCAACAGGTCTAGGGATTCCTCCAGACTGACCTCATTGGTACTTCCTTTTCCAGATTCGGATCCGGTATCACTGCTCGCACTATTCATTCTGCTAGGTGTTTTTTTTTTTGGGACAGACTTCTTGGTTCCTTTCGGCACCTTCAGCATATTTGTGCATTTCGAGCACACTTTACAACTGTCGTCTTACCAGCACAACTATAATGGGTCCAGAAATCGCAGAAATCACACTGGACCATATCATCTACGTGGTCATGGCCTTCACAAAGCGTTCAGTTTCGATCGCTGTTCTGTTCTTCACTCAACCGTGGTGTTGATCCCTCTGACATTTTGAGGTTATATCCGATGTTGTTCTTCAAGAATGTTCGGATCAAGCTGTCCAAAACGAGACTGCTCTGAGGAAGTTGCTGTCATTAATTCGAACATGGCTATATTTTTAAGTACGCAAACTTGATTTTCAATGCATTACTTTCTTTAGTTTAGGGTTCACTGCTGAATGTGTTATGGATCAATTGCAATATGTTTATGACGAGGGGCACGAAATACAAAGAATCGGTGCGTTGAAGTTAAAATGCAATCAAAAGTACTTAAAGTAATTAATGCGTTTTGAAGTAGTACTGACGGTAATCAAAATTATTCATCCGTAGTTAATGTAATTAAAAGTATTGATAATGTAATTAATGTGCTAGAATGACTGAATTTCAATTGTAATTAATGGAGTTAAAAAGTAGTAGTTGTGTAATTAATGTAATTAAAGCAGTAGTTAACGGAATTTATTCAATTACAGCCGTTGCCTGCGCTGGAGTTAAAGGTTATTGCGTGCCCCTAGGAGTTTACACCGCACCCTGTACAATATTTCTGCTCAACAAAAAATCAACCGTTAACAAACAACAGTAAAGCACTTGAAGCACGCACTGTTCTAAATTTTTCATCTTTACTATCGCAAATATAAACAACTAGCAACGCCATTGACGTCAACATTGCTTCCGGCATCACTGCCAGTAAGCTTGCTGTGATTCCTCTGTTATTTTTATTGCATGATTGCTACTGTCAAATCGACATTTTTAAATGTCGGATGTTAGTTCTCACAACTTTGGGGGTGCATTTTCTAAATCCAAAATCGATCACGCAATGAAAGTGGTCTGATTTTGATCCAGAGATGATGGATTTTAATTCCTAATACGCCAATCGATTGGAATTTTTTTTACGAATCTGTTAAAATTAAGACTTTATCAGTTTTCAAAAGGTCACTTTTGCACAAATGTCCAGCTGTTGCTATGATAATTAAAATTATCACCGATTGCCTGCGAGAAGCGCTTCCCCTAACACAGATTTCAAAATCGAATTCCATCCCGTCTCGTCAGACGGTGCTTATTCAATCCTGTGGTAAGTGGTGGTGTCCGGTCCTCATCAGCAGCAGCAGCAGCAGTGCTTTTTGTGCGTGGCGTTGAACATTGTTTTTCAGTACACAACGAAAGATTCCCCGCAAGCAGCTGCCGGGTAAAGCAGGTGCATAAGAACGCTCGTCAACGGTTGTCGGGCTCTGCCAGACGATATCTGTGCATCTGAACTCCGATTCTTACCTCCACGCGGTGCTCGGTGCTGGCTATGATGCGTTGTAGCCAGAAACGCGAACAAGAACGGGGGAGTCCGAAGGTTTTGAGTGTGTGCAGGATGGGACCTAGTCATGTCTTAGGCCCATCCGATTACCGTGCTCAGTCTTTCTGGCGGCAGTCACTTGTCTACCGGACTTTAAACAATTGTAGATAGTGGATTTCGTGTGGCTAAAGTTTGTTCAGGATGAATGCATTCTGTAGGTAGAGTGTATGGACCAACTTCTAGCGTCCACGTTTGAAGCAACGGAGCGATTCGGGCTGGCAGATGGAACCTCCCGTCTTAAGTGTATCCGTTCAGTGTGACAGGGGTGAGGCACTGTCCTATATTTTTTCCCCAAGGGTATAGATTGGGAACAGTCTCCGGCGACTTCGGCCCGAGAGGGTCTCTCCCGTACGACATAGTTGATTGATGAAAAACACAGTCAGCTATGGTGAGGGTCGACGGACCCTGGCGAAAAATAAACGCAGCGGGACGATTGTTCTCCTCATGGAGGCAGTCGAAGGAGGCGATAAATTAGCGTGGAACCATCTCGACGTGACTTTAGCGGTTCAGCGTTCTGCTGGGCATACTGTTGGACATACTGGACACGGATCGGGGTGGTTCGCGTTACGTGCTAGAGGTTAGTGATCCTGCTGATGCTGAAAAGCTGAAGCAGATCACTGAACTTAGCGGAGGATTCAAAATTCGGGTGGGTGCACACTAGAGTGATGCAAAATTTGAAATTTTCGCTTCACAATACGATTCCAAATCGGATCCTGACTAACCTCTCAACATTTGAACCCATTTGGTGAGAAACTGAAATGGCACAAATCATTTAAAGTTTGTATGGGAATTACTATGGTAAAACCAAGATTTTTGATCATGTCTATCTAATAATTCACCATATCGGTCTGCTTTAAAAGCTTTCATATGTACTTGTAGGAAATTTTCCCAGCTACAACTTTGCTGAAGACCACTTTTTGATTAAATGCAAGAATCGAAAGTTATCAATGGTACAATGCGCTGATGTCTTATGATCATGCTCAATCAACTGCTCAGCAGGCAACATTGATGTTTCTAGGGCGTTGAATAGGACACAAAAATCACGGCTACTATGTCACACTGCAAAATACAGTGTTGCCTACAGAGCAGCTGCTTAATCATGTCATAAGTTTACCAATCTCTTAAATAATTAATAACTTTTTACAGTCTCGTTTTACATAGAAACGATCTACAGCAAAGTTGTAGCTGAGAAAAATTTCTATAAGAATAGCTATCGAACTGTTTCGCAGCTCAATATGGAAAAAGACTAGAAGGCAATGAACAAAAAGTTGAGATTTCCCATATTAATTTACATGTAAACTTCAAATGGCTTGTGCGAAGTCTGTTTCCAACCAAATGAGTTGTAACTCTGGGAGGCTAATCAGGACCCGATTTGAAACCATTTAAGCACTGTGGAGCGAAAAAGTCAAATTTTGCATCAGTCTAGTGCACACCCTACTTTGAATAAAGTTCGTTGCGTGGTATCAAGTGTTGATATCATCAACGAATCGGAGCAGACTCTTAAGGATCATTTTGCTACACAAGGTGTTGTAGATGTCCACAGCAGGGTTACTTCCACTCACTTGCTATAAAAAAATGTTTTTTCGGAATTATGAAATCATGAAATAGAATAATGCAAATTAGTACTTGTAAGTTACAAGAAGAGGTCGTGAAGTATATGTTTGACTCATAAAACCTGTCAATTTCGCTTTGAGGGCGTCACATTCAGCGGTCTTATGATTCGTGAGCGTTCACTCAGAGTGAGCGCTCACGAGTCGTAAAATCGCTGACTGTGACGCACTGAAAGCAATATTGACAGATTTTATGTGTCAAGCATATACTTCACGACCTCTTCTTGTAACTTACAAGTACTAATTTTCATTATACTATTTCATGATTTCATAATTCCGAAAAACATTTTTTTATAGCAAGTGAGTGGAAGTAACCCTGGTCCACAGAATCTGCAGGGGTAGTGGCGAGGGAAAGGTTAACACCTCATCCGTGGTGTTAACTTTCGAGGGGATCAGCTTTCCGGAAACGGTTAAGTTTGGTCTCCTCAGCATTAGGACCCGAGCGTACTACGGCTTGCCCTTGCAGTGTTACAACTGCTATGGGTATGGGTATGGTCGCGCGGGTTGCAAGAACAAGACCAGGTGCAGGGTCTGTTCAGGGGTCCATCCGGTTGCCGAGAAATGTGGAGCAAAGGCCTTCTGCTTCAATTGTCGAGGCAATCATCAGCTGACTAACCGTAGGTGCCCTACCTACGTGAAGGAAGCTGATATCCTTAGGATCAAAACCAACCTTGGTGTCTCCTTTGGGGATGCTAAGAAGGTATAGCCACGAGCGAAGCGGGAAGTCCTATGCAGCGGTTGCTGCTAGGACGGCACCTGTTGACTCTGGTAAGGGTCAGCAGGTGCCCTTTTTACCTCCCAAAGGTAAGAAGAAAAAGAAGGCCAAGCAGGGAGCTGCGAAGTCGAACCCTCAGGGCAAGGGTGGTTAGGCACAAAATGCAGGATGCAGTGCAGTCTGTCGTTGACTGGGCAGATGGTGGTGGGCTTGTGATTTCCCCCGAGAAGTCCAAACTGTTGCACGTCTGCTTTGGTCATCATCACAGACCGAGCCTGCCATTTGTTAGTATCAGTGAGCATGCGGTCAAGGCCGTACGCGGGATGAAACTGCTCGGTGTGACTATTGATAACAAACTCTGATTTGTTAAGCACGCCAAATTGGTGAAGGATAACGTCAACAACAAGTTGAATATCCTTCGGACCCTAAATGGTCGCTTCTCTGAAGCCTCTCGCAGTACATTGACCAAGGTTGCTAGGGCTCTGGTTGTCCCTAGCATCCTATACGGGGCGGAACTGTGGAGCAGGGGTGGTGTCTCCTTGCTTAAGATTCTGGAACCTGGAGGCGTACAGAATTTGTAGCGGAGCGCTGAGGTCTTCACCGATAGCTTCTCTGTTGGTGGAGAATGGAAAGGTCCCTTTGGTGAATGTTGTCACCGAAGACCTGGCCACCAAGGCGCTGAGGCTCCTAGAAAGGGAGCTCAATGACAGGCCCACGGTTGCAAGATGGTAGCAAGTGTCTACGGTCTATACAAATTTTAAAAAAATCTCAAGATCTAAGAACATCCACCACAAATTCTAAACTTCCGGGAAGACCATTAACCTTTCTACGAATTTTCTTGAGCATATTAGCAAAACAAAGTTCCCAAAACTTCTAAACTATGCCTTGAGGTTCTATAAAGTTGACCGAGCTTCTGTGAAGTTGCCTTGCTCTTCTATGATGTTTTGCCAAGTTTTTCTACTCTTCTACACCCCCCTCCTCCCCCTCCAATATTACCCATCACTTCACATTGAACGTAGAAGCAGAATAAGAGCTGTTTCAGGTAAAAATATGCTTCTTAAACTAAAACTATGGTTCTACATTACATCTTTTTGGTGTCTTCAGCGCACTTATTACTTATGAGCCAAAGGATAAGTTGCCCGGAACCGGATAAAAGATTTATCGTAAAAGCGTAGTGTTATAAGCGTTTGCGCACAACTGATAAACTAAATGTTTCTAGCAATGCGCAATATGTAATAATCTAAACAAATGTGTCCACCAATGGACTTCGACGACTTCGACAGATCCAGTGAAGGCTATTTGTTGCTATCAGCGAATCCAAACACATAAAGCAACCAAGTACAGCCGAAATTCTCTGGTTGGGCCACCACCTCGGCCCAACTAACGAATTCGATTCGTTAATTAAGTCAACTGACAGAAGGCTAAAATTTGTTGGGGGGTATGCGTGTCCTCTGCTGCGGTTAAAAAGATTAAACAAAAAATAATTCAGATTGAAACAAATTGCTCTTGAAACTGAGTGGAAAAAGCAAAATACTGATGTGCTTAATTAGTGCTTTAGATTTCTTCTGTAATTTTAAATTAAATTCAAATGTTTCGATCAAATACCATATCACTGACAAAACCATATGTTTGCACACAATATATTGAATGCGCAGTTCAAAACGCATATGATTACCCCTAGGAAGAGTTTATGGTTGATTGTCTAATCTATTTTGATATGAGATTTTGGCATCCAGATGCCTTTTAATTGGATCATGGCCCAACTAGCGAACACCCAACTAACGGGCCCCCAACGAACGAATTTCCGCTGTAATACTATATATCTAGAGTAACATTTGAAATGGGCCTATGTCCAAAACGTAAACAAACCAGAAATGAATTTTAAATTTTTCCGCCACTTTTCAATTCATATTTAAGAAAATTGAAGCATTTTAGTCATTTATATTGTTCACAATAACAACAGTTACTGAATCTCAGTATACAACATCCAAAATATGCGAAAAGCTTTCAAAAAATTTATGAAAATCTATAACAATTTAATTTCCTAAATTAATAAGCATTTTTGTGAATCTTTCAATGAATAGACCCTTTTTTTAAGCCGTTGTTCTTGTCATCAGCAATGGTACGCCCTTTGCTAAGGGTACGGCCAGGGTAGACGCGATTCGCGACGCGACGCGACCAATTCAAAAGAATCTTATTATTTATTATTATTCCTTGCGTGAGTCGCATCGCGTCGCGTCGCGTGTCGCGTCTACCCTGGCCGTGGCCTAAGCCTTTTCGCAACGTCATATAAATTCAAAACAAACCATCGGCCCTACCTCAAGCAGTAGGGCCTAGCTTTTGGTTGAAAATTTTCAATCATCGGCCCTTCTACGTCACTACCCTAATAAACGAGCACCATACATGAACGATACCACAAATCGTGCCACCGTACCACATATTGTTGGGATGATAACCCGAATAGGTTGTTAGGCATTCTTTATGGTTATCGTTTATGCGGGTAGGCCTATCAATGAAATGAAATAAATCAAGACCAACAATTGAAATGGCCTTAACTCCATTTTGTAAACAAACCATGTAAGGCCATTTTCTCGCGAACCGACGTCCGCAAAGGCAAACCAACATAATGAACAGGTAGGGAAAATTCTCCTCTACCCGATTGTGGTTTAGGTTTGCGAATGAAGGTTTCGGTTCGCGATAAAATGGCCTTACAAGGTTTTTTTTTTACAAAATTGAGTTAAGGCCATTTCAATTGTTGGTCTTGAAATGAATGGTTTTTAATGATTTTTCTCGATTATGCCAAGGGGTGCGACAAATCTAAATCTCGATTTTAAATGGTAAAAAAAAATCTCACAATAGCGAATCAACCTACGAAAAATCTTTTTTCATCTCTTGCATCTAAACCCATCTACTCGCATCGCTCTCCACCTTTTTGCACAAAATCTGCATAATCATAATCAATCGTGTTTTTAACTGTTAAGCGCGAGTGCATCTCACAACAGCAGAACAAAAAAATTCCTGCATCTTAGATAGAGCCGCCCCCCTTGGATTATGCGGAACTTTCCTACACGATTAGTAGCTATCAAGCGGTGCTAAAGAATGGTATCAAAATCCGACTTGTTTACGTTTTTGACATAGGCCCATTTCAAATGTTACTCCAGATATAGAGATTCGCGGAAGCGATCATCTTGAGCCAATCGAGTAGCGTGACCTGTCAAAACATGAGCCAAACGAGCATTATCTAACAATCCTATAATAAAATGCGAATGGATAATTCTAGATAGAGCTGGAATTAGGCCGTAACAGCTTTTGTAAACAATGACTTCTCTCGATGATTTCTAGAAACTCAAGGCTCGCCCAATCAAATCAATATCACCATCAAGTATGGGAAGTCTTCCCCTACCCGATGCCTGTGATGGTTTGCGTTGGCGTGCCTTGAATTCCTAGAAATCATCGAGAAAAGCCATTGTTTACAAAAGCTGTTAGGCCCTATTTCCAGCTCTATCCATAGGCCAGCATTGGAGTAATTTCCCCTAATTTGCCCTTCTGAAAATTAAAGAAAATTAAAGGATTGTGTCCTAGACACGACCGCAGTATGATGTACAACCATAGATGTAACTCTAAGACCAGAAGGTTCCGAAGAAACGTGCTCAACTTTTTGGCTCAGCTCTGGTACTATCTTCGGTCCCAAGCTGATCGATTCACCCCTCGAAACATAGGAAATTCCACTAACCCCTCATTTTATCTGTCAAACTTTCATAGCGAATCAAAACAAACATAGTGTAGTACTGGAATTCATACTAGAATGGAGTACGTTAGTGGATTTGCTTGGGACCAATAGGCTAGTCAAGTAGTGAGCCAATTTAAAAACGTTAGTTTCGTATTGATTGTTGGTATGTATTACTAAGCTCGATCGGAGTGGTAGACGGATAATGATATATTGCTAGCCAGCTTTGTTCTAATATACATGGTTGAGGACATAGCTTGATCGGAATCGTGAAAAGACATAACAAAAACATTCACGTGTATCATCTTCGGCTTTACTTCGTGAAGCAGCTTGCCATCAATTTGATCGTTTCCTTCTACCGCTCCGAGAGAGCTGTGTCGTACGCGCTGCTTGTCATGAAAAAAGGAAGAAGTTTATATCATTATTGCATTCCACTTCTGACAAAGCGTTATCGTTCGACTCGTTGATCGTTTGTCATTTTGTCATTTGGAGATATTTTTGCTTCCTTGGTTGCTATCCGCTTTTACTCTCATATAAAAGGCAGAATGCATTAAGTGCACGGATTTTGACAACATCCCCTTTTCATCCTCAAAATTTTGACATTTTCCGGTGGTTTATTTACTTCCTATTACTCTGATACAAAATTAAAGGTATACAAGAAGTGGCGTTAGGGACCGTGCACTGTTCTCTAAAAGTGAGGTTAGCTTTACGAACACTTGATCTATTGTATCATCTGCCCCCCAAAACACAGAACCACACAATCATACAACATACACACATTGACCCACAGGTTAGGAACAAGATTGACAACTTACAGCCACGCTTGCATTGCTAGTGACAGGATTAGTGTTAGCGCGGTAGGGAGAAGCATGTGAGTTGTAGCTATGCTGATTGTGCTGCTGGTAGTTGCTGGCACTAGTGGCACTGGTAGTAGTAACAACGGAAGTGTCGGCAGAGCTCGCAGCCGCTGCCGCCGCGACCGAGGAGGAGGAAGAGGATGCAGTGGACAGTGATTGATGCGATGATGATTGTTGCTGTTGTTGCTGGGGAGGAAGATGTTCCTGACCTGAGTCACCACCCATCGGGCAGACGTAGTCGCTCCACTCGTCCCCGCCCTTGGAGCTCTTCTTACGCTTCAGCGAAAACTGCGACTTCTTTGGGGTCTACAATGGAAGGAAAGAGTAAGGCTTTTCAAACAGATGTAGGAATAGGGAAACACTCTACCTTGATTTTGGCAGCCAACGTCAGCGGTTGGAATCCGAGCGTATTCTCTGCGTCTCGTTTCACTTGGATGATGTCTCTTCCCAGGAGTTCCTTGAAATGCGTTGCCAGATGCCTCCGGAGCAGTGTCTTGCTCGGTGGGATGCTAAGCAGTTCAGCTAGCAGTTCGGCGGTGAATTTCACCTCAAACATCATTAGGGCACCGTGGACACCAGTACCCCGCAGGTTCGGTGAGTACTCGGACAAGTCCACCGCCCGGAGCCATTCCATAACCCGATAGCAAGTCCACAACCGCACGTCTTCTTTGGTACCACTGCTCTCATCGGCCATCGATCGTCGAATGAAGCAATCCGGATTCCATTTTTGCTCCCGCAGCAGCTGAATGCCTCGCCGTAAGCTGGCGACATGCACACAGGAAGACACGTGCAAAGTGACTAGATCATCCATGGTAAGCTTGTGCAGCATGCGACCATCCATCCTGGCTGCCATAAAGCTATCCTTGTACTGCGGCAGTCCTACATCCTCCAACCATCGAATTATCTGCGGAACAAACGACAGAAACGTTTATCTACTGTTTTGCTCCATCAAAGTATCGTCGAACTTACCCAAGGTGTATCCAGTTTGCCCGCATTCTTGAGCAACACATCCGCATCGACGCTTTCGGTTAGGTCGGCGATCGCCAGCACGATCTTCTTCCTGTGCAGTGGATTCTTCAGGTTCAACTCCTTTTCAATATCCACGGGTGACGCTCGGACCAGTTCGGGCGCTCCACCAACCTTCAGCCATCGTCTAAGCTCTTCCTCGTACATACTGAGTCCCATCTGCTCGAACCACTGGCACAGCACTTCCAGGTCCCACTCCTTAAAAGGTTTATCCGGTCGTCGGAACTCTGAACTCCATCCCAACCTTGCTCCGGCCGTCGCACGGACCCCACCTCGTTTGAACTCTCCCGGGTCGACGTCCTCCAGCGTACCGCTGTTGCTTCGTTTGATCTTACCGAAGATGTTCCTCAAACCTTTCAGATTTTTGTGACTCATCGACGGCGACGGTGAAGGCTGCGGCGTGTAGCTACGTTGACTAGCTTGCCCATCCAGGCGATCGTTCGACAGGGTTTCCGAGTCGGCTGCGTGGATTAAAATTAAACTGAGATTAGTCGCCTGTTGTTTGGGGTAGTTGGTAACTGGTCACTGTTTATACAGAACAGAAAATTGGTTAAATAAAAGGTCATTTTGCATTAGTTGACGGATAGTTCAGCTCTCGGCAGCGCGGTACAACACGAGGTTTGGTAATGTGGATTTGAACTTGCACTGGTTGTATTAGATATGGACGTCGAGATGCAGTGTTAATTATCGTTCAGCGGTATTATGTAACAAACACAACTTGAGGTTTGGAGAATTTTGTTGTTAGCGACAGAGCCAGTCTTGGATTTGTTGGATCTTCCGGTGGCAATCGCTGATGGGTACATTGCAGGGGTGACAGCCAAAGGAGTACAGTACATCGGGATTGGAATGAGCCAAATTCCGGAGTGATTCCAGATTTGGGCGCAGCTCTTTTGGTAAGCAATGATTTCAATGACCGATTTCTCGCGAATAAAATCTAACAAAACAATCAGACAGGGTAGTGATTCCTCTAGCAGTTGGTATAGTTTGTTTGAGTTTTTATTCGCAAGAAATCGGTGATTGAAGTCATTGTTTACAAAAACAGTTACGCTCAAATCTCAAATCATTCCGGAATTATGAGTAAAATCGAAACAAGCAAGTTAATTTTGACGAACGCAACTTTTGATCATTGAAGGACGACAATAGATCGGTTTTTATACAGAGGAATTGTGCCACGATTAAGAGCACATTGACCAATTACACAATGGCGTATCTCAAGTCTACTTTTCGGTGTTTGAACCTTGTAAAAGTTGTCTATTGAGTGATCCATTGCCCAATTGGTCATAGGGAAATTCTATGACATTAACGACCATCTAAATCATCAAAAGTACCGTTCCGTATCGCCAAATGTGTTAATAGTAACCAAACAACATCAACCGACAAGACAAATGAACACACGCATCAGCATCCGCGCGACCAGCATCCGGCGGACCACAAGAGAAAAAGCAAAACGAAACTATCCAAAACAGCCGCGAAAGCCTCGGGAAAACGGCAGACCAACAAGAATGAAACAAACAGCAAAATTCAAGGCATGGGACATAGAACCTAGATTTGGCACGGAAAATCCACGAATCTCCCCAATCAGCATCGTCTGCAGTGGATCGGCGGAAACGGAGAAAGGCTGTGGCTGCGATTTGGATCGCTGGTGGAACTCTCGATCCAAAATGGGACTGCTGGCGGCGGCCAGCTTTGGAGTGGAATTCGTGGAACTGTCCGCCGGCCCACCCGGGGGCGGTTCCGTGGTAGCCCTTTCCGAATGGTCCTGCTCGAAATCGATCAATCGATCGGATTTGGATTCGATCATCCCGGAAGGAGCATATGGCTCCACCGAACAGTAGATGTTCTGCGCCGAAGCGGACGTCTGTTTCAGCGATTTTAAATTGGACTGACCAAGCGCAGCGGACAGCGAGAGGGCATTCATCGATGCAGACATATTTACAGCCGCAGGTCGGTTCGGTGGCGCGCCATTGGCACCGGTGACCAGAGTTTTAGCTGAAAGGTAGGAAGCAGAAGCAGATTCTTCAGCTGCTGCCGCTGCTTCGGCTTCAAGGTTGATGGCATTGATATAGGTTTCTAGGGTGGTCAAACAATTACCGAATGCTACGTTGCGCTTCAGGTTGGCGTTGGCGTCGGTGCCGCCGGAACTGCCCGCACTGGAACCACTGGCCGTCGATAGCGTTGTGGCAAAGGCTTGCCGTGGAAGACTGCTGTAGTGTAGGTCCACCCGCTGCCGGTAGGACGCGGGGGGCGTCTGAAATGGGTGAAAGTTGAATTAGTGAAGTTCGGATTCTGGAAGACTCCGTTCCGGGACGGCATACTTTTGGTGTAACGGGACTAGGTGAGGTGGCCGTTTGCTGTTGCGGTAGACTACCGTGGCTACCGTGATGCAGCGGGGACGAGTTGATTGAGTTGCCCGGAGTGGACGTTACCATTCGACCGGTCCGTCGCAGAAGACTAGCTGCAATGCTGTTGCTGTTGTTGTTGTTGTTGTTCAGGGTATTGCTATTGAGGATGCCCCCGTTCAGGTGGTTGCCATTGCTGAGGGGGGTTCCGTTGATCAGACTAGATCGCAGCTCCAGGTTTTCCCGTTCCAAGGCGGCTTGCTGCAGCTTCAGTTCACTCATGGCGGACATTAGCTCCAATTTTTGCGTTTCCAGTGACGATCGCGAGAGCATTTCCTTTGAGAAGGGAAGAGAGAGGATGCAATGGGAATTCATTAGTGCTTACAGCTTCGCTGCTTTGGATCGTTTGATTTTATTTAAATTGAGTTAGTGTAAAAGGAAGAGAGTATTCATGCTGTTAAGTAAAAGTTTGGTGAAATAAAGAACATACATTATGGCAGAAATTTGTTAATATATAATTGATAATTGAGCCATGCAGTTATATTTTTATACATTAGAAGCACCAAATTTTAAGGGATGACACCCGAGTCATCCACCCCCAGGGCCTCTTAGCAGGGATGCCAGGTGTTTTGGGAAATAGTCTTCAACGAGATCAAAAAAGTTTCCTCACGTGTCTTCGAGCATTTCCGGGCCAAATAGTAAAAAAAAAAATGAATTTCAGATTCGAACTTCTTCGATTTGCATGAAACTTTGCGTAATTGTTTGTTATGGTCACATTTTGAACTTGGAAATTTTGTGTTATTTTGATTGGACTTGCAACCAAAAATGTGTTGACATTTTTTGCCGTGTTTATTTTTCCTGAAAAGTAATTATTTTTCCCTACAACTTTGTTTCACACGTCATTTCGATTGTAACTAATGTTTTCGAGTTATTATTAGTTGGAATATGTGGAATACGCCTTTTTGAAGTTTTTAATTGCGAGATTCAAAATGGCCAAATGTTAGCTCAAATGTGAATTATTGACCCAAAAAAAAACAATAATGCAAAATTTCAAGTAAATCGGGAGGGCTTTCAATATAGAGCCATTCCATAGCAAATCGATATAGTGGTTCTTAAAATTTCGTAAAAATTGGTAATTTTGCTCCTTATCGCAAAATATTAGTCCGTTATTTTATCATAAGGGTGACCATTTCCATGCTAGGATGGTTCAAAAATTGATTGTTTTGACGTAGGACTACGTCTTTGATTTCTATATGGGGGTACACTTTGTGAAAACCGAAAATGGAACATGTAACAAATTAAGAAAGATTTTGAACGTTAATAACTCAGCTGCCCCTGGTCCAATTTCAATAATTTTATCACCAATCGATCAGAAATATGGCTACGCATCGATAACAATGCTTTCGAATGTTGATTTTCAACAAGAAACTATTGAAAACTGGTAAATGTCCAGCATTGTCCAAAAGCGTCGAATTAACTAACAAATCCACCAATTACCTACATGCATATGCTGCTTCCCCAGCACAGTCGTCAGAGAGTAGTAAGTAGACGAAACAAGTCGAAGTGGCATTCGCCTCCGATCCTCGGGCGCGTGCGAATAGGGAGGATGGAATTTCGTAATATTTTGCACACTCATCGCCATATTCAGAACCAAACGCAAATTCTTCGAGATAATCACCATCCGTCGTCTGGCTCGCCGTGGCGGTGTCTGACGTATCTCCGGTCTGATTTACGAGGTGTGCTGAAGGTGTTCCTGAAAAATGAGATCCGTGATGCTGTTGTCACCTACACTAAACACGCCAAGCGTAAGCGGCCATGGATGTCATCTACGTTTTGAAGTGACACTCTGTTTGGTTTCGGAGGTTAAATCATCACCAACTTTGGCAACAAAACGGCTCTTTTCAGGGCCACCAAGCTTATTACAGTTTGCCTGTTTGTCCATATTCAGAACCAACGATCACACAAAATGCTCATACTCAATCAAACTGGAAGCAGGGGTACAAATTATTTTGATCAACCTTGATCAACTTTGATTCACCACGGCCGGATATTTTCGCCAGGGAGGCAGCTCCCACACCAGGACCCTACCAATCGACCCATCAACTCAACCGGGGACCAACGGCTTTACTTCCCGAATGAAGGCGTGATCAGATATGTTATGCCTTAGAACATGCCGGTGGCGCTGACTGAGATTGGACCCAGGCCTGCTGGGGTGAGAGAATTAATCTCGCTAACCACCGGCGCCGATATCTTTCAAGGTGATATCACGGCGAATGAGATCGACCCAAATTTGAGTTTAGTTATCTCAGAAATAAGAAATAAAGTGCAGGAACTCAGCGATGAGTAAATTTGCCACATGTTTTCCCAGGTTTTTCCAGGATTTTCCAGGGAAAAATTTCCGAATTTGAGAAAAGTAAATATTGGATTCACTCGGTCTATTGGTACTACTCCGAGACTGAATAAAATTTTCATCAATTTCCTCATTTTCTGGCAGATGTTTTAGGTTTTCCACAGGAAACCATGAGACAAATTTACTCATCGCTGAGTTCTTGTACTTTTGGCGATTATGAGTGAAGTAAACTCAAACTTGGGTCGTTCTCAATCGCGGTGTACGCAAAAGGAAAAGAGCCAGTGTCGCTACTTGATAGCAAACTACTCATAATGGGAGGAGTCTTTGTAGCTTTTTTACCACTTGGTTGCACATAATTCTGCTTTAACCTGAAAAGATATAAAAGAGCGCTGCTGTATGGCATTTAAAGGAGGTTTCAGTCGATTGTTTGCACTTCACTCATTCAGTCCAGTTGATGTACATTTATGGTTCCAACTGAGGCTCGAATAGTGTAGTAGTCAAGCAGTTTAGTCCGGTTTTGGCTCGCTCAGTCGAGTTGTTCGAGTTGCGCGTTTGTTCGTGTCGTAGTGCCGGTTTCATCGTGTGATGGGAAGGCAGCGCTCCCGGAGCAAGCTCCGTGAGAAAGCGGAGAATAGTGGTGAAGGTAGCTCGTGCGTACCTATCACAAATAGGTACGCTACTCTTCCCACCGATGTTGGGAATGCCCTACCAGCGGAAGTGAAGCGGACGAAGAAAAGGAAGAAGAAGTCCGATGGTGCGAGTGGCCGTGACACCATGACGAACGTCAGCGACATCGGTGAATTCGGCGTTACCGTCGAGCATGAAAATTCTGCCGTCCCGAGTACGGCAAAAGTCAAGCTTCCTCCACTGGTGGTGATGAAAGTGCCACTCAACACGCTCATTAGCGATCTCACATCGCTGGGCGTTGCAGCTGAATTCAAGCTGAGCAGGATCGGCACCAAGGTGATGCTGCGTACCAAAGCGGAGTACGAAGCAACCGTGAAGTACCTGAAGGATTCCAGGGCGGAATACTTCACACATGACATCCCCGGTGAGAAGCCCTTCAAGGTAGTCATCAGGGGCTTACCGAACTTCAACCCCAAGTCGATCGAAGAAGAACTTAAGGACCGTTACAAGCTAGCCCCAATCGCAGTCTTCCGGATGACGAGGAGAGACGAAAACGTGAAAACGTACCCGGATTGCCTTTTCCTGGTTCATTTCCAGAAGGGAACGGTGACGCTCAATGCGTTGAAGGCCATCCGCTCCATCAACTTCATCATTGTTCAATGGGAGCCATACCGTGGCGGCCGTCACGACGTCACCCAGTGTCAGCGTTGCCTGAATTTCGGGCATGGCACCCGAAACTGCTACATCAATCCGCGCTGTGGCAAATGCGCCCAAAATCATGTTTCCTCCGAGTGCGTTGTCGACGAGTCGGAAACATGCAAATGCGCCAACTGTGGTGGAGCTCATCAAGGGTCCGACAAACAGTGTCCCAAACGCGAGGATTTCAAGCGGATCCGAAAGCAAGCGTCCACAAGAAGCCAACCAGGACGGAAGAAGGAAAACACTCCGGCATTCAGGGTGGAGGACTTCCCACCTCTTCGTGGTACGCAACATGGTCAAGCAAATCCACGGGTGCAATTCGGCCCCCGTCAAGAAACGTCTGGTGCCTCAGCTGGACAAAGCTCTCCATCCCCCCCTGGATTCTGGAGGCAACCAGAAGCACAAAACGCCAATCCCGATCTCTTCTCTGCGGATGAGCTGATGAAGATTTTCGTCGACATGACCAGCGCTCTTCGTCAGTGCCGCAACAAACCCGAACAGATCCAAGTGCTCGGTAAGTTTATCATTCGGTATGGCGTCTAAACCGTTAACTATAGTCACGTGGAACGCTTGCTCTGTACGAGCCAAAAAGTTCGAGCTTGCTGACTTCCTCCGCAAGCATAGTATCGACGTGGGCCTCCTATCAGAGACCCATCTAAAGTCCGGCGACAGCTTCTGGTTGCCTGACCACAACATTATTCGGCTTGATCGCACCAGCTCCAGGGGGGGTGGTGTTGCGGTCGTCGTCAAGAAAGGAATAAAATACCACACTCTGTCTCATATCCGCACCTCTATCATCGAGGCCCTTGGTGTGGAGGTGGAGTCGTCGACTGGATACGTCCAGTTCATCGCCGTCTACTGCCCTCGACAGTGTGCCGCCAGCAGTGGACTAGCGGCTAAATTCAAAAAAGACCTGTCCACCATCACCCGTACCGGTTCCCGCTTCGTAGTTGGAGGAGATCTGAATGCTCGCCATGAGGCCTGGCGGAACTACCAGCAGAACCAGAACGGTCGTCTGCTGTTCGACCACTCACAACATGGGCTGTACTCCGTTTGGTTTTCGGATGAGCCAACATTTATCTCACCGGCTGGCAACCCATCGACGCTAGACCTGTTCCTGACAAATATCGGCTTGTCCAAGCCGGTAGCATTGAACGAACTCAGCTCCGACCACCAACCGGTGGTGGCTGAACTGGGCTGCAACGTGGCTCCTGCTTCAAGCCTGCGCAAGGACTACCATCGCGTAAACTGGGCCCAGTTTGGACGCGTGGTAGACAGGCACATCATCGACAACCCGTCGCTTGACACCGTGGAGAACATCGACCGAGCGTTGGAGGGACTCCACCAAGCCATAACCGTGGCTGACGAGGCGTGCGTCCGACGAGTTCCTGTGAGGGGTAAGTTTATTGCCATTGATTCCCACACCCAATTACTGATTCGCTTGAGAAATGTGCGTAGACGCCAGTTCCAGAGAACCGGAGATGTAGCGAGGAGACGTGAAATGGCCGATCTGAACAAGGAGATTGCTTCCAGAATGGTCTCACTCCAGAACGAAAGTTTCGGGCGGCTTGTCCAGAATCTGGACGACCGCTCCAGACCATTCTGGAAGGTAGCTAAGGTCCTAAAGACGCACCCCAAACCCATTCCTCCACTCAAAGATGAAAATGATGACGATCGGCTCATAATCACCCCTCAGGAGAAAGCAAATGCGATTGGTGAGCATATTGCCAAATCGCACTTGCTTGGCTTCAACATCCAAAGTCCGCTCGAAGTTCAGGTAGAGCAATGCGTACTCAACCTTGATTCCTCCCCTTGTGCCATCCCTCCGGAGGATAGAATCACAGTGGAACAGATTTGCTCAACGCTGAAATGCACCAAAAACATGAAGGCCCCCGGGTTTGACGGAATATTCAACCTAGTATTGAAAAACCTCAGCATGAAGGTTCACTCTCTGCTGGCTGCTGTCTTCAACAGATGCTTGGAACTGCACTACTTTCCAAGTATCTGGAAAACAGCGAAAATCATACCTATCCGCAAACCCGGGAAGGACCCAACGCTAGCTTCAAGCTACAGACCAATCAGCCTCCTTTCAGCGCTGAGCAAATTGTTCGAGAAACTTATTTTCAATCGTTTGCTCAAATTTGTCGAGAAACACAACATTCTCCTACCGGAACAGTTCGGGTTCAGGAAGGGGCACTCCACAAATCATCAGCTAGTACGGGTGATGAATAACATCCGAAGTAACAAGGCTGTATCCAAGTCTACAGCCATGGCATTATTAGACGTTGAGAAAGCGTTTGATAATGTCTGGCACAATGGGCTTGTATACAAGCTTTGTAACTTCAACTTTCCATTACATCTGGTTAAAATCACCCGTAGCTACCTCCAGCAAAGGTCGTTTAAGGTATCGTTGAATGGTTGTCTTTCAGACACGTTTTCCATCCCAGCAGGAGTCCCGCAAGGCAGTCTGCTGGGCCCCTTGCTTTACAGCATTTACACTTCCGACATTCCTCCCCTTGGAGACGGTTGCGTGTTTTTCCTGTTCGCAGATGATACCGCAATAGCCGTCAAAGGAAGGATGCCTCGCGAAATAACGAACAAACTTCAACGATGACTTAACGCCTTTGCTGATTATGCCACCACGTGGAAAATCAAAATCAATGCTTCCAAAACACAAACAATCATGTTCCTCCATCGACAATCACCCAAACTAAAACCGGCTCCCTCTTGTACTGTAATCATGGATGGCACAAGGGTTGAGTGGTCCGCCGAAGTAACCTATCTCGGGATGTTGTTTGACGAAAAGCTCCTATTCCGCTCGCATGTGGAGAAAACCGTAGTCAAGTGTTCCGCCTTGGTTAGGAGTCTGTATCCGCTGATTTGCCGCAGATCCCGCCTCTCAAGGGTGAACAAACTGGCCGTCTACAAACAAATCATAGCACCTGCGATCCTCTACGCAGCTCCGGTGTGGGAATCATGTGCACAGACTCACAGGAACAATATTCAGGTAGCTCAGAATAGAGTGCTGAGGATGGTTCTTGATCGTCCTTTCGACACTAGAATAACAAATTTACATGAAGAGGCAGGCATTGCCAAAATAGATTCCAAAATTAACAAAATTAAGACTAAATTTGCACAAAAATGTAATTTATCAGAACATGCTTTGATAAGCAATTTGTATATAGTAGGTTAGGTGTACATAGTAGTTGAAGGTTAGTTGTAGTTGTAAATAGTAGTTATAAGTAGTCTCCTTTTTCCAATTCAAATCAAACCAATCCCACCAAGGTGGTCATACTTTAAAATAGACCTGATAGGACTAGGAACTGTAAATAATAATTAAAATCTCACTGTACTAAAGTTGAAAAGACGCATCTGTGTCACTTGAAAAAATTCATACATGTAAACCACACAATCACAAGAAATAAAGATCATTTAAATGGCAAAAAAAAAAAAAATGGCATTTAAAGGCATTAGCTCATTTTCGCTTCGGACGGCGTGGTGAACAGCAATAGCAGCAGTAAGGAAGGTGGTGGCTAGTCCACTCCTTCGCACCTATCAAGCAACAATTGACTGGTCGTGGCAAAGGAGGAAAAGGTCTGGTAAAGGAGGCGCCAAGCGTCATCGTAAAGTTCTTCAAGATAACCGCCATCGGTCGTCTGGCTCGCCGTGGTGGTGTCAAACGTATCTCCGGTCTGATCTACGAGGTGTGCTGAAGGTGTTCCTGGAAAATGAGGTCCGTGATGCTGTCACCTACACTAAACACGCCAAGCGTAAGTGGCCATGGATGTCCTCTTCAATAGAACGGCCCTTTTCAGGGCCATCAAGCTTACATCAGTAAAGAGTTGGAATAGAATTTATCTCTGCTTGTTTGTCCATATTCAGAACCACAAGCCCCCAACGACCACACAAAATGCTCTCCAGAGTTGTAATCTTGTAACCAAACTTGGAAGCAGGGGTGCAAGTGATATTGATTAATTCTCTTAATCAACTTTCTCTTTGAAAAAAATTACTACAAATTTGGTACGCCTAAAATTAAAAAAACGGAAAGAGTTGAGATAATGGATAATTGATCAAATAAAAGAACTAAATGCTCTTCACATTTATTCCGTCCACTAGCGGTCCTACGTCAAGCTTCCGTTCGTGCCCCTAGGCACAGACCCTTCTACTTTTTTTATTCAAACATAACTTTTGAACCACTGGGCCGATTTCAAAGATCAAAATATGGTTTGTACATAGAGGTCGCAATATGTTTTTATATTTTTCCTAAAAACAATTATACTTTTTTACAGGCTTGCAATTGCTCATTACAGCTAAAATGCTAGTAGTGCAGTAGGCCTGACCGTATTGATGTTTATATCATATCTCAGATATGCTGTAAACATCAATTAGACAAGAAGAATGATTAGACCTCATCTAACCTAATCATTTTCCAGTATGCTTTCTCGCACTGGCTGCGTTTGTATTAGATTAGATTAGATTAGATTATGAAACTATGGGATACTATAATGATAATTTTTATTTGTAAGAAGCGAGAAGAGGTGGTAAAGTTTGTGTATGACATATAAAATTCGTCAATTTTGCTTTGAGAAGGTCACAACTAACGATTTTATGATTGCTGATTGCTCGCTTATCGCGTTGCTCATCTTTACAGCTAATCGCTATTGTGACCCTCCAAAAGCTAAATTTTTTACACATTACATCACAAGATCAACAATATGTTGTTTTTCGTTTTTGAGTTATATTTTTTTGAAGTTAACATGTTTTGGGATTTCGCTCAATACTCCTATGTGACTAGAGTACCATGCGTCGTGATCATGTTACAGTCGCTATAAATCGATGGAGACGTCTGCCCGAGATCAATCCATCTTGTAGAACAAATTATCCGACCTCCATGACGATTTAAGGAACATAGAAAATCTGATATTCAAGACAATAGGTCATGCATGATCTACATAGGCCCTATAAACCTGTTGTTTTCAAATGAGCCCAATTTTTCAAGAATCGTTTCCCGGTTCTACGATGGCCATAAGGCTCTGATATTAATAGTTAGAACTATTGGTCATATTTTGTCGAGTAGATGTGATTTGAGATGTCGCATGATATGGTTAGGACAGGGCTGGTAGTGCTGATGTGATATAATAGTTGTAACTTTAGTGACTAAAATTACGAAAATAGTGACCAAATCGTGACTTCTAAATAATAAATAAATAACCATTATATGGTAATTTAGAAATTCAAACACAGTTTGATATTGAAATAGACTTTTTATGTCATGGAACCTACCATCACATTTAATAAATTCCTCTAATTTCATCGAATCTCACAACCTCTCCTGTTTAGAGCATTTGAAGTGATTTGAATAATTTACTTTTGCTTACGTTATTCAGTTATAGCAATTCCCGGATTTTCACTAAGTTTGTTTTTTATTTTACTGGTTGTGCGATATACATTTAAATCAATTTATAAACCACAAAAAGCCACTAGCCTCAAAAAGTTTTTTTTCTCCTCTGTTCAGGGCATAAAACTACTGCGACCAGTAATGTGATGAATTGTAGTATTTATATCCCATGTTTAGTTTAGTGCATGTCGTATTACTCCATCACTATTGAGCAATTATGGAGTATTCGGTTTTGATACAGTTGTAATGCTTGCCTTCATCGCAAGGAATCGATTCCAATTGAAAGGTCCTTCTTTTTATACCCTTCGGAGAGTTGGAACACCCTCCAAAGGCGCGCCCCATTGTCAGTAAAAATTGGATTCCTTAGCAACAAAATTAAGCAATGACACTGATATTGACCATGCATCAGAACCCTAGTCTTGACTACTTCAAACTAGAGAACAAAGAATAGAAAATTAGGAATCACATATATGAAGACTAACAAACTCATGTTTTCCTTGTTTCAAGATCATCCTCGGTGGACAAAGCCGAGTCTTGTCACTATCAACAAGGCATAACAAGTACCAAGGACTAAGATGTGTTCCTTTGATTACTGAAAAATGCTATTCTCCTAGTTTGAAGTATTCAGGACTAGGAATCGGTGGTAGATCTTACATCACCGTACCATAACATGAAAAGGTGATCTACCCACGTTACGGGGCTAAATAGGGTTAAATATATCATAACAACGATAGCATTTTTTTTAAAGATCTTGAATTTAATTCTCCGTTCGAAATTTTTGAAATTTTGATATACCGAGGCAGATAACTTTGATAATTCACTAAGAAATTTCCACAGAATTTCTTCAAAATAACCTCAAGAACTTTTTTAGAATCATTCCCCTTCTTTTAAACTTGCCTCTTGAAATTCTTTGCAGAACAATCAACACAATTCTTGGAAATATATTAGAATCGGATAGAGCATCCCCTTTACCAAACTCATCAATTAATGAGGGATGGTAGGCAAAAGGGATGAACGCTGAGTTGCTCATGTACCTCCGATGTGCGGAAACAGTTCTATCGATTGTTTCACAATCAAGTCGCCATCTGAGATAAGCATCTACCCGATTGCTCTACCCGATTCGTACCTTCCTCAAAATTGTCCTTCACTCGCTTTCTACTTTCTACATACAATTTTCACACTTGCGTACTATAACGGAATTATCAACTGTATAATTTAATCTCCTAATCTATCGTATGAAATCTCCACTTTAAATCTGATATTTGACGTTAAAGATCTTCAACTATGTAAATCGTCAACTTCACGCATGAAGTAATAACACATGATTAGTTAAAATAGATTATTTTCGATTTTTTAATTATTCTTGTAGAAACTTTCTGGAGGTTTCATAAATGCATTTTAAATTTACTTCAATTCTCCTTAGAAATTCCATGCACCTAACCTCAGAAATGTGATACATTTCTGCTTATAATAATCTTGGACGTCTCCCCTGAATTTTATAGGAAATTTAATTCGTGTTCTGCTCAGAATTCCAAACAAAAATCAATCACAGAATACCTTTGAAACATTTTTCAGAATTCCTTTGAGACTGAACCCTCAAAATTCGATTCCATTAGAAGTATTATTTAATGCTTGATTTATTTTCCGTACTGAGTACCAATGCTACCGATGCCAGGAAAGCAACTCCCACACCTGGACCCTACCTATCGACCGATCAACTCATGGACCGGGGACCAACGGCTTTACTTCCCGGAAGGAAGGGGTGAGCAGAGATTTTATGCCTCATGATTTTACGGCTCCGCTAATTGGATTTCTTCTCGTATCTTCAGAACTCACCCCAGAATTATTTTCGGAACTATCCGCAGAGACCATCTTTGGAGAACTCGGGATTTTCATGGAATTTTCATCAGAGCTCCCTTAAACAAAATTTCAGAACTAACTTTGAATTCTTATTACAATTGGACCTGAGGATCCAATCACCATCCGGAGCTCATGCCACCATCGACATCTTCATCAACAACATTGGCGATAACATATCGCAACCTATCGCCTATCAGGAACTGAGCTCAGACCACTATCCGGTGGTGGCCGAAGTAGGTTCCTCGGCCAATAGGTTTCAAGTTTCCCGGCGAAATTACCTACCAACTGGCAGCAGTATCAGCGCTGTGTGGACACAGCAATCGACTACGACGTCCTACCGGAGTCCAGGGTTACCAAAACTACAGATAAATCTTTATTTCTACAGATTTTTCAGAGTTATTAAAACCAAGATTCTGTATTCACAGATTACTGATTCCTAGGATTTTAAAAAATTACACAGATTTTTAAAACATCATCAAATATTTTTAAAATGAAACTTTCGATTTTCAATACAATTTTTTTTTTCACTTCCGTGTAATTTTATCATCACCAACATTTTTATCTATGGATATTTTTTTTGCTGAATGAAAAAGGAGAATGAGAACTGTCAGAGGTATTGTTCTTTGTTAAACCATAAGTAATTTATGATACACACATTTTTATTTATTTTTTTGTATGTATCAGAAAAATGGATCAATCATTCTTCAAATGACGTTTATATGGATTTAATTAATAGATTATCAACACACAGGATTTAATTAACAGTTTATCAACACAAAAACACAGATTTCATTTTGGCAGGGTTGCCGGAGTCGTTCGATGAAGTCGATCAGTGCCTGAAAACTATCGAAGAGCCGATATCCCTTGCCAGTGAGCAACACGTACCCGCATCCAGACAGGTGAGTCATACTCTGAACCAGTGTTGGTGAAATCAGAAATCAATTGATATTTTCCCGCTCTCAGGCGCTCGCAATATCACGCGTGATATTGGAACAAAATATCATGCTTGATGTTGATTTTACAAGCTCCTTTGATATTGCGAGTTTATTCACACCGTGCTAAAATCAAGCTGAGAGTTGAAAATGATTCCATTGCACATCGTTTTCTTAGAAAGAGAAAGCATAGCTAGCTATCTCTTTTTAATCTTCACCGATGGCAGACGCGAAGGGACTGCTGCAAGCCGTTATGGAAGTTTCGGTTGCATTCGGGTGTAAAGCAAAAATCATTAAACTCAATCTCACCACAGTTTGGTGAGATTTGCAGTTGGTTAGTTTTGTTAGCTTGATATTCCGAGCTGCGATATCACAGCTTACAAAATCAACCGCAGTTGTTTGCTTGTTGATTTTTGTCTACGAAAATAAAGCGTGATCTTGGGCGTTGATGAGATTGGATTTTTTGATATTTTCCCAACACTGTTCTGAACCTTGACAGTCCAACCAAAGATCTTATCAGGCTCCGTAACACCATTCGTAGGCAGTTCCAGCGTTCTGGGCTGCCCCACTTGAAGACCAATGCCAATAGACTAACCAAAATAATCCAGGCCAGGATGGTGGAACTCAGAAATAACGATTTTGCTAACAAGATTCGCTCTCTACCAGATTGTGCAAAACCATTTTGGAAGATGACCAAAATTTTGAAAAATAAGTCTAGACCGATCCCTTCGCTTTTCTCTGTTGACCAGAATTTGGACCTATCCCTACTCATAACCCCAGTTGAAAAGGCCAATGCATAATCTTGGCCAAACCATGGTGAGCCACCATACTGGAGACAATATCTAGAGTCGCTGACACCCCCGTAGTAGAGCATGATGATAGTAGAATATCGGCTGATGGGGTGATAGCAGCTATTAGAAGCACTAAAAACACGAAGACCGTGGGTGGTGTAGTCAACCACGAGTTGAAAAACTTGAGTATTGACTTCTTCAACCATCTTACCCTTATTTTCAACAAATGTTTGGAGGTTGGCTACTTCCCTGCATGCTGGAGTTAGCCAAAGTGATTCCAATACACAAGCCTGGCAAAGATCCTACCAGTGCCAAAAGCTATCGCCCCATCAGACTCATGTCTTCCATCTCGAAGTTATTCGAAAAGTTGATACTCAGCCGTCTGCTGGTGTTTTAAAATGATAATAACATCTTTCTCAAAGAGCAATTCGAGTTTAGGAAAGGCCACTCTACCATCCACCAACTCGCACGGGTTACTAACATCATCAAGCAGAATAAGTCCGTTTCTAATACATCTGCCATGGCATTGTTGGACGTCGAGAAGGCGTTCGACAATGTCTGGCATGATGGTCTAGTGTATGTACAAGCTGCATCGATACAACTTTCCGATCTACCCCGTGAAGATCATCAAAAACTACTTGTCGGGCAGATCATTCCAGAGCTACTTGAACAATGTCCCCTCTGATACGTTCAACTTTGATGCAGGGGTCCCTCAGGGTAGCCTGCTTGGGCCTATCCTATTCAATATTTTCACGTCAGACGTTCCTCCCCTGTCGGGTGGTGGTATTTTGTGAATGTGCTGTGCTGAGTGCCGTGACCTCAAACTCCAAAAGATCCAGAACAAGATCCTTAGGATGATCCTCAACAGTCTCCCACGGACTCGAAATTCTGAAATCCACCGCCTAGTTGGTCTTCAGAAACTAGAGGAGTGGAGTACGCTCAGCCTCAAAAGGTTCAGAGACGCCTGTCTGAGATCAAATCACCAGATCATACGCAATCTTTCTAATTAGATTAAGTTATTAGTAGTTAGGTAGGTGATATGTCCGGTGTAAGAGTCGAAACCCTTTTAGCGATAAAATACGGTCTGAAAGATAAACGATCAGTGATGTTCACTCGAACGGTAGATTGTATGTGCTAAACGGTTGAAGCTGCAATATAGACGAGTGTCGGTCTCGAGATGGGAAATGACAGGTGGGCAGGAACTCACGGTCTCCCAGTGTTGATGAGTTCTTTGCCGTTAATGTTCACGAAAAGTTCACTATTTTGCCATACAGAAATTCAAAACAAAATTTTTTATCTGCGGATATGGACAGTTTTTGACCTGTTTCATACGACCGGAAGGTGTATGCTGGTCACAAATGCCGTGCCAAACTGATTTCCTACGCAATTGATCAACCTTTGATGTGGAGCATTTCTTATAGCAAAACTTGCCATAACAAAATGAGCGGTTCATTTTAGTAAACAAACTAAAACTTCTTCCGACTGTGTAACCTCTCTTACTCGCCTAGGGTGGGTAGCGTGCATATTGGCCTGCCGTGAGTGGACTGTGAAAAATCTATCGTGGTTTCGTATGTTGAAGACCAGTCATTAGCGTTGTCAGTGAGCTGAGAAATTTTGGCTACAGTAGGTGGCTCGTGAAAAGCGTTAATTCGGAAATTTAAATACATTGAATATAGGAAGCAAGCGGCGCCGGTGGTGTAGTGGTAAGCGTGATTACCTCTCACCCCAGCAGGCCTGGGTTCAATCCCAGTCGGCGCCGCCGAGATGTCCTGAGGCATAACATCTCTGATCACGCCTTCCTTCGGATGGGAAGTAAAGCCGTTGGTCCCCGGTTCATGAGTTGATGGGTCGATAGGTAGGGTCCAGGTGTGGGAGCTGCCTTCCTGGCGTCGGTAGCATTGGTGCTCAGCACGGAAAACAAGATCGACGGAAAACAAAACAAAGGAAAAAAAAAAAAAAAAAGAATATAGGAAGCACGCGTTTTTAAGGAGTTGCGTGGCAAAAAAAAAACAAGCGATTTAAATGGCAGTTATCAGCACATGGATTATCCAGACGAAAAAGCGGCCATTGTGATATTTCTTTTGTTTGATTGACAACACCATCTTGGATTTTTTTTATAGCAAAGTATTGAATAGAGCTTCCGGTAGTGCGTACAAAAGAAGGCCGGCATTGTGTGGCAGCAGCAATAAACAATTGGGTGAGGCTAGCAAAAAGTGTATAAGAGCATTACGTTCATCGTTGAAAATTTATAGAAAAGCTAAAGAAATACGAAAAAAGTGAGTGAGCGAGAGGCAGAGCCGAGAAAACGCCTTTGGAATTCGACGGTCGTGAGTGACCGGCGTGATAGCAAACGGGAAAGAGTGACGACTAAGAGCGAGCAGTTCGTAACGCCTTTGTGAGTGAGCAGCTCATAACGCCTTCGTGAGAATAACGCCGGTGGTAAGCACGATGGAAAATGAACAGGTGGGCAGGAACTCACAGTCTCCCAGTGTTGGTGAGTTCTTTGCCGTTAATGTTCACGAAAAGTTCACTATTTTGCTATACAGAAATTCAAAACAAAAATTTTATCTGCGGATTTGAACAGTTTTTGACCTGTTTCATACTACCGGAAGGTGTATGCTGGTCACAAATGCCGTGCCAAACTGATTTCCTACTCAATTAATCAATCTTTGATGTGAAATTCGCTAGGCGCATTTCGTATAGCAAACATGCCATAACAAAATGGGCATGGTTCATTTAAGTAAACAAACTAACACTTCTTCCGACTGTTACACCTATGTATTAGCCGTCTCGGGTGGTAAGTACCACTGACACATCGAACGCGAACAACAACGTGGAAAAGTAAGAACATAAAGAAGTCAAGTAAGTCATTTTAAGCCTCTAAAGTATGAATAAAAAGAGTTTACTTTACTTTCCCATGCTTTTCTTACGGGAAAAGTAAAGTACAAACGCTTTTATTCATACGACCTTCTATCATAATTGAATCATTCTAGGGTGGTTTCATCGATTGTTGGCTTTCGTTTGCTACGATGTCCTCTTTAATCGGAAGCGTGGACCATTTTGTACATGGTTCCAGCTTTTCCAAATATATGGAACGCATGAATATTTTATTTTCTTTAAATAATATTCCTGAAGCTAAAACAAAATTATGCATTACCTTAAGTGGACCAATTATTTTTGATGAAATAAAACTAATTTACCCGGAGACAGATATAACTGAAATTGATTATGTTCAGATGATAGAGAAATTAAAGGAACGACTGGATAAAACGCAGCCAAATATGATGTACAGGCACAAATTCAATGGTCGCATTCAAGGAGTTGATGAGCCAGCAGAAATTTATGTACTAGCATTGAAATTATTAGCAAGTCAATGTGGATTTGGAGCGCATAAAAATGAAGCGATAAAGAATAGAATAATGTTTGGATTACGAGATCAGGATTTGAAGCACAAGCTTTTAATGAAAGATAACATGACATTGGAAGAAGTAGAGGAAATTGTAGTAAGAACAGAGTTAGCAAAACTTAGAGCAAAAGAAATGGATGAGCAGAACGTGGAATATCGGAGCGTGAATTCGGTGAAATATCGGTTAGGTCAAGGGGGACAACGGGATGGTTGGAACAGGGATAATAGACCGAGATCGCGAGGCTACAGTAGACAATATAGTAGTCGCAGTAGAAGCACGAGTAGGGAACGCGGTCGTGTATCTCCGTATAATAACCGGTTTGATCACAGAACATATTACGAGAGTAAACCAAAAGCAAATTATAAGGAACGTCGTGGGTACGGGTGAGGGAATTCCAATGGAAATGTTATTTGTAATTATTGTAGAAAACGAGGACATGTAAAACGTAATTGTTTTCAGTTTCAGAATCGGAAAACTGTAAACTTTGTGCCGATTGACAGTTATGATTTTAAAAGATTACGACTAAGAGATTCAGAGGACGAAGACGAAAATTATCCATGTATTATGTATTATGTGAGGAAGGAAATTCAGCATACGGATCTAGCTGGGTTTGGGGCAAATCTTGTGCTTAAGGATGAAAGGCCGGTGTTTTGAAAGGCATGCGAGGTACCCTTCAAAATAATAGAGAAGGTCATTGCTCATTTGGATTCCCTCGAGAAACAAAACATAATCACGTCTATTCAGCCACACCTTTAATGCACATCGGAATCAACTGCGCATCGTTGATCAGCGGCCGACTACCACGACGATTAGTATACCTATACAGAGAGAAAAGAGGCCACGAGAAAACAGCGTTTCTGACGAGGAAGAGATTCAAGGATTTCCAGATGTACCATTGGTGCCATCAAAGGACAGCTATACAGGCGCTTCAAGCAGGCTAGACGCAATCCTATCGCTACGAGAAGCTATTCGCGGTCAAAAACGAACAAGGAGGAGGAAGATTCAAGTCGAGCGATTTTTTTTTTCCTTTGGTTTGTTTTTTCCGTCGATCTTGTTTTCCGTGCTGAGCACCAATGGTACCGACGTGCCAGGAAGGCAGCTCCCACACCTGGACCCTACCTATCGACCCATCAACTCATGAACCGGGGACCAACGGCTTTACTTCCCATCCGAAGGAAGGCGTGATCAGAGATGTTATGCCTCAGAACATCCCGGCGGCGCCGACTGGGATTGAACCCAGGCCTGCTGGGGTGAGAGGTAATCACGCTTACCACTACACCACCGGCGCCGTTTAGAAGTCGAGCGATGTTCCAGAAGCAATGAAGACGAACTTATACCTTCGTTGAGACCTGGGAGTCACGTGAAGAAGAAAAAGTGATTGCATTGAATTAATACGAATTATCAATGAATTATCTGAGAGATATTTCGAGTTCGATATTTGAAATTGAAAGTTACCTGAAATTGGAAAATTTATCGCATGTATTGAAATCTAGTTAAATTAGCGTTATGTCTTAAGGAGGGAGAACTGATATGTCCGGTGTAAGAGTCGAAACCCTTTTAGCGATAAAATACGGTCTGAAAGATAAACGATCAGTGATGTTCACTCGAACGATATATTGTATGTGTTAAACGGTTCAATTTACTTTGATGCATTTTTTTTAAATTCAAAAGCAGTTTTTTTCGACGCATTATTTTAGATTGCAAAAAGCTCGCGTCATTTTGTGTAAAATATCAAAAGGAATCGAATAGTGCGAGCTTTTTGCAATCTGAAATAATGCGTCGGAAAAAACTGCTTTTGAAATTTTCCAAAAAGCATCAAAGTAAATTGAACCTTAACGTATCCCATTCTAGTTAAAATTCTAGTAGTACACAATGTTTGTTTTGATTCGCTATGAAAGTTAGACAGATAAAATGGGTACTTCGTGGATTTTCCTATGTTTCGAGGGGTGCACCAATTAGCTTAGGACCGAAGATAGTACTAGAGCTGAGCCAAAAAGCTGAGCACGTTTCTTGGGGACCTACTATTGTAAGACTACATCTATGGCAATACAACATGCACTAAACTAAGGACACGAGATGTACTACAATGGATCAATTTACTGATCACAGTAAATGTGGGAAAAATAATGGGTTCAATATGATTGGGTAAATGGCTCTAATGTTGGCCTATGGATCTAAGATTGGGCCCATCGCTAAAAATCTACTATTTATCAATTTTATCTAGATAAACGCGTCATTGGATATTTTTGGTTGCTATTGAAAATTTAGTCGATTGCTGAATTTATGTATGGGCCCAAATTAGGGACATTTAGGCCGACATTACATACATTTCCCCTCTAAATTTGTCAATGTGCCGTATGGCAGGATTCTATTGAAGTTCGGATTGTTAGAATCCACAAATGGCCGGTGATTTTACAAGGCAAATCAACCATGCCAACGACCATCTGAGGATTCAGTCAACCTTGTCCTTAAGGTCCGTACAGCGTTGGTTAGGTCGTGTCCGTCTTAAGCTTCTGAATAATGATACCTCATAAACAGATGTATATTTTTAGGAAATAGGAAGTGAAACTTGCTGTGCAGTCCTGGTAGAAACATTGTCTAATATTAAGACGAAAACTTTCAAGTGCGCTTGGAACAATATTGATCAATGATTGAAATTTTCGCAAAAATATCCACAATGGATTTAACAGCCAGAAAGAGAATTTCTTCCACGCATCCCAAAGATCTTCTTTTGACGTAGGACTACGTCTATGATTTCTATATGGGGGTACACTTTGTGAAAACCGAAAATGGAACATGTAACGAAATTATGAAAGATTTTGAACGTTTATAACTCAGCTGTCCCTGGACCAATTTCAATAATTTTATCACCAATCGATCATAAATATTTCCACGCATCGATAGCAATCGAACTGTTGATTTCCAACAAGAAATTATTGGAAAAGTGGTAAATGTCAAGCATTGTTGAAAATCGTTGAAATAACTTACAAATCCACCAATAACGTACATGCATATGCTGCTTCCCCAACACAGTCATCAGAGAGTAGTAAGTAGACGAAACAAGTCGAAGTGGCATTCGCCTCCGATCTTCGGGCGTGCGCAAATAGGGAAGATGCCATTGCATAGCATTTTGCACACTCATCGCCATATTCAGAACCACACGCCCCCCATGACCACACAAAATGATCTCCAGAGTTGTAATCTTGTAACCAAACTTGGAAGCAGGAGTGCAAGTGATTTTGATCGATTCTCTTCATCGACTTTCTGTTTCGGTAATAATTCGACATAGTTGAAGATGCTAATTTCAAATAACAGACTGTAGTGGTAATTTTTATACGATAGATGGAGTAGATGAAAGCATAGAGTTGATAGTTCCGTTAGAGTACGGCAGTCTGAAGATTGTATATAGATATTAGAATAGCGAGCTAGAACAACTTTTAAGGAAGGTACAAATCGGTTTTTTTCATCTCTCTTTACCAAACTCCCCCTTTGGAGAGGGATGGTGAGGGGTGTGTCCCCCCCCCCCGCCACCACTGGCAAAAAGAGATGAAAACCGACCCGCTCAAGTACCAACTGTGTGTTTGAAACAGTTCTACCGATTTTTTACCGCACTTCAGTTGTTATTTGAAGGAAGGCATCCAGTCGTAGGTTTGGAAATTGCAACTATTGTTTACCCCTACCACGATATGTGCTCCTGTCATCGTCGACTTGACGATCTCGAGGGAAAAAAAATAATTCGACGTCAAACACATTCATTGATACGTTTGTTGTTCTGGGTGATAGAAGAGCATAGCAGAAATAGTGCGAAATAGATTAGTGAAGCCATGGTCATCAAAAGAGGAAATCGATGAAGAGAATTGACTTCCACGCCTCTGCTTCTAAGCCCCTTGATTCAGTCGTCGTCATAGCAATGAAAACTAGCATCGCACCGCTTTTGGTTCTTGGGTTACACTTGCTGGTTGCAATTCTGTTGTTTGATATTTTTGAAGGACTACCAAAAAACATGAAATTAAACTATTTTCTAGGGATGCCTAGAAGTCCAATTATTTGATTAACGATTAATCGTAAAGATTTTTCAGTTATTCGATTAAATATTTATCAAATTTTCAATTATTCGAGCGCGTAACCGACACCGATTTAGCGCAGCAGAGAAAATAAGTAAAAGTACGAATTTATCTGAACAGGCATAGAGAAGAACCATGACGTGAAACAGGATCATAAATTCGCCGAAAAAAGTGTTAAGCGTCTTTCTGCTAAAAGCTGAGATTTACCAATTTGTTGAGAGAAGGAGTTTAACGAGAAAAACTAAAAAGAGGAGGAGCTTTAGCTGAGTGGACACGGATATTCTGCGGCCTTCCAGCATATCGCAAACACCAGTTCAACCCCTGTCCAGCAGCAGACGGGCTGAGACTCTTGCGAGTACCCAATCATTGAACCGAAGAATATGGGATTGTCCGGTCTGATTTGCTGATCCAGCTGCCTACACGTCATAATCATCTTGTAAAGGCTTTAAGCCTGTACTACCATCGATTTTCCAAACGAGTTAAATTTCTGAACATGTCCCAACTAAATTTCATATCAAAAGATTTTTTTTCAGGGAAATCATAGTCATAGTAAAGAGTGTAAATAGATAGAGAACCTCGCTCAAATTCCTATTCCTACACAAAACACAAGCTCCTGCTGGAGTTAACTAATAACATTTATTATATAAGACCACGTAGTTCTACGTCACCATTGCGTACAACCCCATAGGACTGTCCCTTGACGTTTTATGTATGTATTTATGATTTTTTTTTGTTTATTAATTTATTTGATAAGGCTCAACCGAATTAACTTTACAGAACCGAGGATTCTTGGTCACTATACAATACATCTTAAAACTATACTCAAAAGGTACAACACAATAAACACTTTATCTTCCGCTATCCAAAAAGCCTCCTCCATCAGAACTGGAGCCGCTTGCAGTAGTTTCATTGTATGGCAAATTGTTATACGCCAACGAGGGTCAGAGCGCGTCTATTGAAGCAATGGACGCAAAACGTGGTCAGCACTCACACACTCATCACGAAACGGTTGCTTTCCAAAGTCGACGACGCATCGACCGAAAAAACTGCTGATGAAGAACAATGAGGAGGACCACACAATGGTTGCTGCCGAGAAAACAGACGATTGCGTAGCACACATCGAGAGTGGCCTGCTTTTGTCGACAGCCGATTGAACACTGATGTATTTATGAATGTATGTCAGATGTTTTTCAGTACCCATGATTAAGCTTTGATGTCTTTGAATTAATAAACCTGAGAAATCCCTTAAATACCTAGCACGTGAACGTTGACCAACATGTTCAGCTCATTTAATTAACGAGAAAGGATTTTAGACTACACTGATGGCTTCGAAAGCAAATAAATGATAACGAAGAGCCATTTTCCATCTACCACGGACCAATTATAGATAGCGAAAAATTGAAAATTAACTCAAATTGTTTCTGATTACTTGCGAAGCATTTTTCCACTGGAGATATCAAAGTCAACAGAGGCAACTTTCCTATCTGCGTTCCTTTAGCAACGATGCGGACATTAGGGTGCCTCATTTTGAATAAAAAAAGGGTTAAATTTCTTTTAGTTCAACCCCAAAAACAAA
Source organism: Ochlerotatus camptorhynchus (assembly GCF_037179485.1). Lineage (NCBI taxonomy): Eukaryota > Metazoa > Arthropoda > Insecta > Diptera > Culicidae > Ochlerotatus > Ochlerotatus camptorhynchus. Next base: position 6,843,966 of record NW_027040766.1, read on the forward strand.
AATGCGGCTGTGCAAAAAATGGTAAAGATTAATGAAGGTTCAGAGGTTGGGCAAATGATTTGAAATTGTTATGGGAATTACTATGGAAGAATTTTAAAAATCACTTATATCGCCCTAACTTTAGTTCTACTGGTCCAAAATTGAATATGTTGTTGATATGACAATGACCAAAAAGCTTATTGTTGTAACGCTCACTTTCACAGCACATTAAGAAAAGTAGAATTGCTTAAAAAAATACAAAATATGGTAGATTGACAGATGAAAATGTAAAAAGACAACAGCACCAATCATCACAACAATAACAGGTTTGTTAATCATTGTCATGACAATCACACTTCAAATGGTTTAGATCGTTTGAACAACTAAAACAAATTTCCCAAAGTAATTCACTGAAATCTCCATACAAACTTCAATCCATTGGTGTGACCTCTAAACCTTCATCAATTTTTACTATTTTTTGCACTGGCTCATATTTTGAGGTATCGAACTAGAGGGTGGCCAATAAGAAATCAAAACTTTTTTGTCTTCTCAAAATGAAGCACCCTAATGGACATTGAGAGAAGATTATTATCTCGAACCGTATCCTTTTTTATTGCACTCGAAATATTTTCTGCCCACTACTGTTCCGTTTCCAATTACGGGCATCTTAATAAACACTCTTCAAAATAAGTACAAGGGCATCTACACCTCACTATCTACTAATTGTTCAGAGCTCTGCCGGACTTCTAGGCGAGATTCTTCTCCCTGAAAACGCTAAATTTTGTAACTTGTGGGAATTGTTCCTCTTCCATCAACCATTCCGGACATTTAACATTGGAATATTTCGGAACCGTTTCAAACAAATTCCATTCGAATACGCCCGTAATTGCGATCCCGAGCGGTATTTCCAGGGTGCAGAAAATCAAAACAATAACGCGGTCCCAGCCCACGCCGTTGAATGCACCGAAATGGAATGTAATGGGTTGTTATGAGGCAAGAAATCCCTTTTCGCACCCGATCCCAAATTGCAGAGCCAGAGAGAACGTGGCGCTGTGGAGATCGGGGAGGTGAAATCCATTGAGCCAGTTATTTACATTTGTGTTTGAATCATTTTTCCTTCGTTTTACGGAGGGATATTAAAATCCTGTGGTATTTAATGTTTGGCCACGGGATCTCATCACTTGGGTGGATAAGGAAAAGGAAAAGGAAAAGGAAAATATTAATCTTCTCTGTTTCGGGCTGTGTCAAAAGATGAAAAGAGCAAGCCGACAAATCATAACGGGCACACAAACAAAATGTGTGGTAAATATTTGTGTTTGGCTTTCTATCATGTTGCTGGTGCGGCTACCAAATGGCGTAGTGTATTAGAATTTGATATTTCATTATTTGCGCTAGGAAAATGTGAATTTTTTAATTTAACTTGCTGATATTTATATCACAACATGACACCGTACTGTGGTCTCGAAAGTGGACTCTATTTGATAGATCTCTTTGTCGATATTATCTGTGCCGTAGATGTAAGTCTATGAGATCCAGGATTTTTTCAAGAATTAACAACTATCAGCTGTGATACAATTGAGACTTAGATTGAAAATTTCAATTGAGGACAAGGTTGATAGAATCCACAAATGGCCGTTGTCATGGCTGATTTACCTTGTAAAATTAGGCATGATAGTCGCCATTTGTGGATTGCAGGGATGAATCACTATTTGGAGCTTCGTTCATTACTTTTTAATAAAGAATGCTAACATAATGACCAATATTATTTTCAGTTAATCCAGCTAACAGAGATATATTAACTAGTATCCTACTCTTTTTTCTTTGATTTCTTTTCCGTCGATCTTGTTTTCCGTACTGAGCACCAATGCTAGTAATGCCAGGGAGACAGCTCCAACACCTGGACCCTACCTATCGACCCATGAACTCATGGACCGGGGACCAACAGATTTACTTCCCTCAGAAAATTCGGACCACGCCGACTGGGAATGAACCCCGGCTCTTTGGATTGAGAGAAAGTCTCGCTTACCACTATACAACTGACGCCGCTAATACTAGTATCCTCCCGATCAAAATTCAATAAGTCACTCTGGCTGGCAAATGACTGGTATAATGCGTACCACCGGTACTTTGCGTACTTGAAGGTTATAAAATAGACCCGACACGCAAGTGAAAGTGGTCCTTAGCTTCTTGCCCAGTAACTCCTATGCATTCCTCCCTGCGGCGCCGGCTGGGGTACGAGTAACCTTAGGGAAGATCGGGTAACCAACCCCGGTGGGAACTTTGGTCGTATGCTGACAGGGAAGGGGGAGCTGCATCCTTTTGGAGGATGTGGCTAACAAAACCCGAGCGTCTGTTCTCCATGGTAGGGGCGGCTCAAACAGCGTCTGACTGGCATCCAGCGGCTGAATACAAAATGCTTCTCCCGGAAAGCTATACCCAAGATGGCAGTCCCATCACGGCGGATAGGAGACCTTAGGCCAACCACCTACTGTCTCCGAAACCTTAAAATTGTTACAGAAACCAATAGTGAAAGATAACGAACTGATTTTATGGCAACGACTTTTAGCGCTAAACAACGGACAAAGATTGGAACATGGAATGTACTTACGCTAGCTCAACAGGGTAAACTGGCACAACTCGCCAGTGAGGCCCGCCGTTTGAAGCTAGAAATCCTGGGACTTAGTGAAGTCCACTGGCCGAACTTTGGAGAACACAAGCTGCCTTCGGGACAGGTACTTTTATATTCTGGTATGCGAGGTGAAAACGCTCCGCGACATCGTGGAGTTGGCTTTCTGCTTAGCGCCAAAGCACATGCTGCTCATCAATAAGAGAATAATCGTTACCAGATTCAGAACACGGGTCCGAAACCTTAACATAATCCAATGTTATGCGCCAACCGATGCTGCCGAATTGCAGGACAAAGAGAACTTTTACAGTCTACTGAATGCTGCCGTGGATAAGACTCCAATAAATGATATCAAGATCTACACAGGCGACTTCAATGCGAAGATCGGCTCCGACAACTCGGACTATGAGCGCATTATGGGACGCCGTGGTCTCGGAGATAAGGGGTTATACGGTCAAAATTTGGTCAATATCAACTTGACGTATTTCTTTCAATTTTGCATTTAAAAAACCTGAACACCCCTTATTTTGAAGGTGTGTGTGTGTAGAATGTTGCTCCTATTTTGATTTTGGAATTCACTCTTCAGTTGTCAAAATGCCGTCCAAGCAAGAAGAGCAGCGTATCAAAATTTTGCAAACAGCTTCCGGGACAGGAGTTTTATATGGCAAAAGGAAGGGAAAAGGTAGCAGATGTTTTCAAGCACATGAAACTGTCAAAGTTCGCAAAGAAATATCTTGTTTGGCAAGCCATCTGTACCTGTGGCTTGAAAAGCAGCATTTTCATAGCTTCCGGGACTGTCAACCAAGAAATTTAGTGTTTGAATAAACGTCTGCTGCCTTTCCTGAAGAAACACGGTTGTTCCGTACTGTTTTGGCCGGATTTGGCATCTTGCCATTACGGTAAAAAGGCAATGGAGTGGTACGCCGCCAACAACGTGCAGGTGGTTCCCAAGGACAAGAACCCTCCCAACACGCCAGAGCTCCGCCCAATTGAGAAATACTGGGCTATTGTCAAGCGGAACCTAAAGAAGACCAAAAAAACTGCTAAGGGCGAGCAGCAGTTCAAGGCAAACTGGCTTTCTGCGGCGAAGAAGGTGGACAAGGTGGCTGTACAAAATCTGATGGCAGGGGTCAAGCGTAAGGCCCGGCAATTCGGATTTGGAAAAGCGGAAGCCTAACTGAATATTTTTCCTGAATTTTATACTAACTGAACTTGAAAAAGAAATTTAATTTGATTTTTTAAATAAACGATTTCACCGATTTACACGCGTTTTCCCTTGACCAAATTTTGACCGTATCACCCTTTATGAGCGAGAACGGCGAGCTGCTTGCAGAGTTTTGTGGCAACAACGACATGGTTATCGGGGGTTCGCTCTTCCCCCATTGTCCAGTGCATAAAGTCACATGGGTCTCCCGTGATGGATATACAGAGAACCAAATCGATCACATCTGCATCAGCCGAAAATGGAGACGGAGCCTTCTTGATGTTCGGAATAAACGCAGCGCTGACATGGCGTCTGACCATCATCTCCTGGTCGGTGAGATCCGCCTACCCATTGCGCGGGTTCAACGGCGGGAGGAGAGGCTCGGGCGGCGATTCACCACACGCCGACTGGAAGACCCAGCAGTGAAGAGATCGTTCATCGAAAAACTCGAGGCTCGCGCAGCTAAAATCCCGAAGGTGGCAGCGTAGAAGAACAGTGGACGAGCATCAATAATGCCTTTATTGAAACAAGCGAGAACAACCTAGGTGAGCTGCGCACTCAGAGCAAGGAGTGGATCACCGATGAAACCTGGAGGAAGATCGAGGACCGGAGAGAAGCAAAAGCCGCGATAGAGCGAGCAAGGACCCGAGGAGCCAAAAACGAGGCTCGTCAGCGGTATTCGGCTCTAGAGAGGGAAGGTTTACTGTATACGGGACAAGCAAACTTCTCGAAGTTTCACCGGTCAACCAACCATCAACATCTCGGCATGATCCGTCAAGGGTGAGGCGCATTACTCGCGTCAACACTAAAGCTCCATCATTGCAGGAGAAAGGTTTGCCATCTGAAGTATGAAGTCCAACAAAGCCCCGGGGGTCGATCACATATCAGCAGAGATGCTCAAAGCTGACCCCATGCTAGCCTCACAAATGTTGCATCAACTATTCGTCAATGTCTGGGACACCGCGACTTTTCCGGCCAACTGGATGCAGGACGTCTTGGTAAAAGTCCCCAAGAAGGGGGATCCAACTGTATGCGACAACTGGCGAGGCATCATGTTACGCTCCGCATTATCTTGGAGCAGGTCAATGAGTTCCAAGAGTACCTGTACTTGGTATTCATTGACTACGAAAAAGCTTTCGACCGACTAAACCACGAAAACTTGTGGGGCGCTCTGAGACGCAAGGAAGTCCCTGATAAGATCGTCATCCTCATCGAAGCGCAGTACGAGGCTTTCTCATACAGAGTGTTGCACAACGGAGCTTTGTCTGACCTGATTCGGGTAATCGCGGGTGTGAGGCAAGGATGTATATTATCACCGCTACTGTTCCTCATCGTAATCGACGAGATCATGGTTGGAGCCGTTGACCGTGTACCGAACTGTGGGTAGTTGTGGCAGCCTATTGCTATGGAGCATCTCAACGACTTCGATTTGGCTGATGATGTTGCGTTATTAGAACAACGGCGCATTGACATGCAGAGTAAGCTCGACGACCTTGTGGAACGCTCTTCTGAAACAGGTCTAACCATCAACGTCAACAAGACCAAATCGTTGGATGTCAACACGGAAACCGTTCCAATTTCACGGTAGCTGGGCAGGCAGTGGAGAAAGTCGAAAGCTTCCAATATCTTGGCAGTCAAATAGCGTCGGACGGTAACACCAAGACAGCCAATTTGCGAAATGTATGGAGAGCGAATCAGATCAGATCAAAATCCGAATTTTTAACTCGAACGTGAAGTCTGTGCTGTTATACGCCAGTTAAATATGGTGACCGATACCTGCGGTACATAATTCGTGCCTGGTGGCCCCACAATTGGATTTCAAATTCCGAGCTTCATCGTTTGTGCCATCAGAAGCCGATAGAGTCAGAAATTCGTGAACGGAAGTGCAGGTGGGTCGGCCACACACTACGACGGAGCGGAAACGAAATCTGCAAGCAAGCACTGGATTGGAATCCAGCAGGGCATCGCAGCAGAGGCAGACCCAGGGGCTCGTGGCGGCGGAGCCTAAACAGTGAAATTAAGAACTGAAATTTGAGTTGGGCACAGGTCAAGGCCAAAACTAGTAATCGCCCAGGATTGAAATCTTTCACAAAGGCCCTTTGCACCCCTGGAGGTGCGCAGGATCGTTAAGTAAGTAAGTAAGTAGAGTCACTCTCTGTGTTCACACAGAAGCTACACTCGAGAGCGCTCTCAAGTGCACCTTCAGTGAAAACACATAATGTGGCTCTATGGTGCAGAAATTTTGAAGTTTGATCGGGAGAATACCTATTTTAAGGTGGGTTGGTTGAAAATTTAATTGGACATGCCATTAGCTTTCTATATTAAAATGTAATGAACGGTGCTCCTTGAATCTGAATTATATGTTAGAATTCTTGTGTGAAGTATATGTTATATATCTCTTCTTATATGTATACACACTACCAAAAAGTCATGTAAATTTCCGTCTCCTGAGACCGACACATGCAAGCGGCCCAAATGACATAAGAATCAGTTGAGAGAAACGAGAAAATAAATTCAATCAATCGCACTTTTCGTCGAGTTGCGTTGAGTTGAGGTTTGAGAACACTTAATTTTACATGACATGTTTGTTTACGTTCCATAATTTACGTCAAAGATGGATAAAATAACTTCTTTCAGGTAAATGCTTTAATTGATACATTTGCATTTAATTTTCTAATGATTTTTTTTTTACAGATTCTCATAATAACATTACAGCCATATCCATTGTTGAATCCAACGATATTTCAACGATTGAACTACACTCGTTTGTACAACGCAGCAGTGGTATTGAAAACTTATTCAAAGCTCTCCAAATTCCGAAGTCGTTGCTGAATGTCGATATGGAGCAGTGGAGTAGTTCCATCGAGTTTAAAAATGCCAAAAGACGGGTTCAATGTTTGGAAGTAGTTAATGATAATGCAGAGCGTGGTATAGCACTGATTAAAACATACAATTCAAAACTATCAACGGATGAAGATCAAAAGCAGGGCATTTTACAATTAGTTGAAGATCATCGAAAAAATTATAAGAGTACCAGGAAATCTGATTTGGTGTAGCTAATAAGGAAATATATGGCAAAGTATAAAACAAGTATTTTTTCATCTTTTCAGGCAAATGTTCCTCTTGTGTAAAACTCATGATTCCCAAAAAAAAAACAGACTAACGCAATTCAAGATATTTTTACAATTGATTTTAGAAATTTCTGATGAAAAGTTATGGTTTTTCATATATTTTTGAATTTTTGGACCACTCTAATGAAGAATAATTGGACCACCCTAGTGAATTATTTCGTATTAGATCCTAAATGGTGGTTTAATTCGATATATAAGCAGGTTGGAGACAATTAATCATATTGTCGAGCAGTTTTGGGACAACCTTCTACCAGCGATTTTACGGAAATGAAACAATAAATTCCAGATTTTTCAAGCATATAACAAATAAGACCCTATTTTCTCGAGGTTGTAGAAGAAAAAATATCAAAATATTGTTCCACGTTAAAGTTCGAGTCGTAGGAAACGTCATTTTAAACTGCTCGAATGATGTGATCCATTGTGAACAGTTTTAGAAGCCGACTCATCAATCTTCTATATTCCATATAGAACTCATGAAAAAATTCTAAGTCCCAGAAAGTCGATTTTTGAAAAAAAAAAATTTTTAGGGATAACACCAAATCTTGACGTTTCATGCATTTTTAGGACATTCGCAATCAAAAATTTTTTTTTTTTGATTTCCGAAATTTCATGTACCCCTACCCCCCCCCCCCCTTGAGAGATTTTCGAGAGTGAAAAAAGTCAAACTTTGACGCGTTTGCGCCACCCCTAAATCATGTCCGATTGAGCTCAAATTTTGCATAGGGTCATTTTGTATATGGTTTGTTAGCGAAATTTGATGGTCAAATTTTTCCCATACATTCATTGGCAGTCTAATATACATATATGAATTTCTGTCTTTCTGTCTTGTCTGTCTTGTCTGTCTTGTCTGTCTTGTCTGTCTTGTCTGTCTTGTCTGTCTTGTCTGTCTTGTCTGTCTTGTCTGTCTTGTCTGTCTTGTCTGCCTTGTCTGTCTTGTCTGTCTTGTCTGTCTTGTCTGTCTTGTCTGTCTTGTCTGTCTTGTCTGTCTTGTCTGTCTTGTCTGTCTTGTCTGTCTTGTCTGTCTTGTCTGTCTTGTCTGTCTTGTCTGTCTTGTCTGTCTTGTCTGTCTTGTCTGTCTTGTCTGTCTTATCTGTCTTGTCTGCCTTGTCTGTCTTGTCTGTCTTGTCTGTCTTGTCTGTCTTGTCTGTCTTGTCTGTCTTGTCTGTCTTGTCTGTCTTGTCTGTCTTGTCTGTCTTGTCTGTCTTGTCTGTCTTGTCTGTCTTGTCTGTCTTGTCTGTCTTGTCTGTCTTGTCTGTCTTGTCTGTCTTGTCTGTCTTGTCTGTCTTGTCTGTCTTGTCTGTCTTGTCTGTCTTGTCTGTCTTGTCTGTCTTGTCTGTCTTGTCTGTCTTATCTGTCTTGTCTGCCTTGTCTGTCTTGTCTGTCTTGTCTGTCTTGTCTGTCTTGTCTGTCTTGTCTGTCTTGTCTGTCTTGTCTGTCTTGTCTGTCTTGTCTGTCTTGTCTGTCTTGTCTGTCTTGTCTGTCTTGTCTGTCTTGTCTGTCTTGTCTGTCTTGTCTGTCTTGTCTGTCTTGTCTGTCTTGTCTGTCTTGTCTGTCTTGTCTGTCTTGTCTGTCTTGTCTGTCTTGTCTGTCTTGTCTGTCTTGTCTGTCTTGTCTGTCTTGTCTGTCTTGTCTGTCTTGTCTGTCTTGTCTGTCTTGTCTGTCTTGTCTGTCTTGTCTGTCTTGTCTGTCTTGTCTGTCTTGTCTGTCTTGTCTGTCTTGTCTATCTTGTCTGTCTTGTCTGTCTTGTCTATCTTGTCTGTCTTGTCTATCTTGTCTGTCTTGTCTGTCTTGTCTGTCTTGTCTGTCTTGTCTGTCTTGTCTGTCTTGTCTGTCTTGTCTGTCTTGTCTGTCTTGTCTGTCTTGTCTGTCTTGTCTGTCTTGTCTGTCTTGTCTGTCTTGTCTGTCTTGTCTGTCTTGTCTGTCTTGTCTGTCTTGTCTGTCTTGTCTGTCTTGTCTGTCTTGTCTGTCTTGTCTGTCTTGTCTGTCTTGTCTGTCTTGTCTGTCTTGTCTGTCTTGTCTGTCTTGTCTGTCTTGTCTGTCTTGTCTGTCTTGTCTGTCTTGTCTGTCTTGTCTGTCTTGTCTGTCTTGTCTGTCTTGTCTGTCTTGTCTGTCTTGTCTGTCTTGTCTGTCTTGTCTGTCTTGTCTGTCTTGTCTGTCTTGTCTGTCTTGTCTGTCTTGTCTGTCTTGTCTGTCTTGTCTGTCTGTCTGTCTGTCTGTCTGTCTGTCTGTCTGTCTTTCTGTCTGTCTGTCTGTCTGTCTGTCTGTCTGTCTGTCTGTCTGTCTGTCTGTCTGTCTGTCTGTCTGTCTGTCTGTCTGTCTGTCTGTCTGTCTGTCTGTCTGTCTGTCTGTCTGTCTGTCTGTCTGTCTGTCTGTCTGTCTGTCTGTCTGTCTGTCTGTCTGTCTGTCTGTCTGTCTGACTGGCCACTTTGCCAGGATCCAAGCGACAGAGACAGTAGCGCTGCACTTGAGCGAAGGTGGAAGCAACGCATAGAAAAATGAGCAAATACACAAACCTTTCTTCTGAGGATGTAATCTTTGCTATCAAATTCGTTCGAAGCATTTACCTTTGAGTGACAGATGACGCAATTGTACCTGTCTCATAGCGGTCGTACGAGAAAATGGAAAACTTGCTATTCTTCTTGATATATTGTATTCGCTTTTCGAATGGGCTCCATACGAATAAGTAAAAGTGACTTACTCTCTGAGTAAGATTCCTTTTCACAATTTCGCCATCTACTGCTCAACAGGCTTGCTTCCACTCACTTGCTATAAAAAATGGTTTTAGATGTTATAATGATATTTTGTACATATTAGATACAAGAAGAGGTTGAAAGGCAAGTGCTTGACACATAAAACCTGTCAAATTCGCTTGCAGATAGTCACAATTAGCGACTCGCGAGCGCTCACTCTCAGTGAACGCTCACGAATAATAAAATCGCTGATTGTGACACTTTGAATACGAAACTGATAGGTTTTATGTGTCAAACACTTGCCTTTCATTATATTCTTTTATCTAACAAGTAATTTTTTTATTTATAACATCTAATGATTTAAAAATTCCGAAAATCATTTTTGTATAGCAAGTGAGTGGAAGCAACCCTGCTACTCAAAGGTGAAAGCTCCGATCGAATTTGATAGGTTAGTTTATTTGCTGATTTTCCTATGTGGAGGATCTACCTTTGCTCTAGCGCAGCGCTACTGCACGGCCAATGAGAAAACCCAAAATTGGAGTTTAGTTCACTCATAATCGCCAAAAGTGCAGGAACTTAGCGATGAGTAAATTTGCCTTATGTTTTCCTGTGGAAAACCTCAAAAATCTGCCGGAAAAGAGGAAAATTGACGAAAATTTTACGCAGTCTAAGAGTAACGGGTGTTCAATAAAAAATGAGAATGATGTCCAGCGCTCTTGTGAGAGCATCGCGACTAAGTTGCGTCGTACGGCTGACCAGGGCTTCTTTTCCAATATTCATTGACGTTTTTTTGAAGAATAAACATTATGTTTTTAATAAAAAATACTAAATTCGTTGAAATTTTTTTTACTGTTATATGACAGAAAAAAAATCTCATTTTTTATTGAACACCCGTTAGTACCAATATACTGAGTGAATCCAATCTTTACTTTTCTCATATTTACGAAAAACCCAGAAAACCCTGGAAAAACACGAAGCAAATTTATTCATCGCTGAGTTCCTGCACTTTATGTGATTTATAAGTAAACTAAACCCAAATTTGGCTCTTTCTTATTCGTCGTGTGTACGTGTCACTGACACGCTATTTCTAAACTACCCAAATTTGGGTAGAATTCATCCAGATCGGTCAAAACTGAAACTACCTAAAAATCGGTAAACTATGTTGGGATCGACAAGGTGACAAATGTAGAACATCGACATGAATCCGATCGGCTTTGTTCAATTGTCAACTTGTCACTCCCAACACAGTTTACCCACTTTTGGTAAGATCAGTTTTGACCGATCTGGGTGGATTCTACCCGAAATTTGGGTAGTTTTAAAATAGCGTGTGGATACTGACAGCAGAGCTGCCAGTCTTCCCGAGCAGCGTACTTTCATCACAATAAGTTACAGCAACTTGTTTATGACTTAAATAAGTCGTATATAAGTTTCTACAATTGATTTGCGACAAGCGTGCTACTAGGGTTATTGACATGTTGTCTTCGAGTTAACTTACTGTTATGCTAGGTTAGTATCATACAAACTACGAGAGCGTATTAGGGTGCATTTGCAACAAACATTCCAACTAAAATACAGTCATGCAACATTCACCCTAAATTGATTTTTGTTAGATGGTTAAGAACCTCATGACGAAGTAAGCTAATTGTTTGGGGTCGAAAATTTTGAAAAATATAATATAATGTACTTATCGTGGCAACCATCTGACAAACTTCTACTGACGACATCAACGATAAAGGAACATCTACATGCTTTCTAAAGATGCAGAGCACATTTTATGATCTAAAATCTACATCAAAACACTGATAGAGACATTCTGGATAGTTCCAGCGAAAGTGAAATTGAGAAAACAACGAAAATTCAACGTAACAAGTGTGCTATGAACAAGAGAACAAGAAGAAGAGATACGTAAACTTGGAAACTACAAGAAAGGAAAGTAAACTCAAAAAGGGTGTTGAAAAAAAAATATAATCGCGGTACTTTCTGTTTGTCAATCTGGATGCCAACGGTTTTGGCAAATTGGCTTACTCGCTGCAGTAGGTCGTCCGCATTCGAGAGCAGCTGGTTCTTCTCGCTGACGGTCCGCTCCAGATCGGCGATCTTGGTGCCCTGCGTCTGGACCTGCTCGGTCAGTACCTTGACCTGCAGGGCCATGGCTTCCTTGTCCGATTGCAACCGGCGCAGTCGCTCGTCCGTGTCCTGACGCTATTTCGGTGGAAGAAAACAGAAGGAAAAACAATGTTAGGCAGTGATCTTTGCTAAATAGGAGAATATGTCAAGCGATTTAAGGGTACGGTTCTTCGCAAAGCTCTCACTCTAATAGTGCCAACCTGACAGTCCTTGCCCCACATGGGTCGGCTGTGCTCGCAGGAGCAACAGGGCGGTGGCTGTGGTGGGTAGTACGCACGATTGCAGCATCCACTGGAGCAGGATAAGTCCTGGGTGCTGCTAAGGGCTCCGTTGCTGCCGTATCGATACAGTTCCGCCTGTTGTCGGCGGTGGTAGTCGATCAGCCGCAGCTCCTCTCGGCTCTGGTGGTGGTTGTTCCAGTTCCAGTAGTAGTGCGGATCCCAGTGAGAAACTGGTGGTGGCGGTGGAGGTTCCCATATCCCCGGGCTCTGCCTTTGACCATTGTTATTGTTGTTGTTGTTGTTGTTGTTGTTGTTGTGGTTGTTGTGGTGGTGGTGATGACTACTTCCGCTGCTGTTGTAGTTGTGGTAGATTCCGGAGTCATTGTGGTGTTCTTGAAAATTCCAAAGTTTATCATTCGATCCTTTCACACTGGTCGATCGCTTGCTGGAGGATTTACCTTTGGAGTTCAAGCTCAAATTGCTGGAGTGGGAGTCCTGTTGTTGGAGTTCGGAGGAAGAGAACTTGTCTTTGAGCGAGTGGGTGCTTCGACTTTTGGAGTCCCGCTCGTGGCGATTCGCTCCTAGATGGCGTCTTCTATCCAGGCTACCCGTCATGGGACGAGGAGGTTTGCCACAGCCGAGAGCTCCCGGTTGAGCCAGCACTGGGCTCAGGAGATTACGGTTTAAGCTGGGTTCATGGCCGTGAGTGTGGCTTCGGCTTGATCGACCTCCGATGGTGGTGTGAGAAGTCGATCGACGGTCCGAATCGATCGTAGCTTTCGGTGCTTCGGAACGGTTGTTAACCCAGGTGAAATCCTCGTCACGGCACGTAGAGTCATCTGAGGGGAAACAATTTCAAGGTTTTCAGTACACACAGCGATAAAATCTGGCGAACTAATTGGAAGAGCAGTTTGTTGTGGGTGCTTTGAAATTTATCCAATATGGATCGATTTAAAATCAACATGATAACATCTACCGCACGCCAGTTGTGTGGCATAAATATTCGAAACCATTCCATTTCACGAGAGTGGTTTTATCATAAATTAACTAATTCCATTCCATTCAACCATTTCTCCCAAACCAGCAGCAGCAGCAACAATGGGGCTCTGCTGAGTTATTTATCGAAGCCAATATTGCTGCGAGCCCTTCAATGTTGGTCGAAACGTCACCCCCTCGTTCGCCTCGAAGCAGCCAAGAGAATGCAACATAAATTCTCCAATTATAAAACTATGTGCAACAGGTTTTTTTTTCGATCCGATTGGACGGTCGATGGGCAGCAGATGCTGTCGAGTCACCGCCGTTGGCACTGCGGTGTAGTTGATGTTGGAACAGTTTGGTTCGGGTTTTGCACGCTGCTGGCCTATCAATATGCAGGATCTGCAGTTTCACAAAAGCTGTCACAGCTCTTCATTTAGTGTAGAAATGTATGTGACAGCAATCGAAATTCTCAACCCTTAAAATACAAACTTCAACATAGGGGAAGTGACGGCTGCGGCACTTCTTTACCTATTATCGTCAGGGAGTAAATGAAATCGGTATTTTTTTACCGAAACAGCTGAATGTTCGGTAAAACTTTTAAATATTCATTTTAAAGCCTTTTTGCTTAAAAATAATTTCAAAACACGTAAGACGAACCAGCCCAAGGCTGAATGTCTCTTTAATAAAGAAAAAAAAATTCAAAACACGTTTTTGTTCAAATGAATAAATCTTGTAATTGTAGTGAAGATTTTGCTTTAAAATAGCTTTAAAACAATTACCCACATTTTTCCGAACAGTTAAGCTTCCGATATTGCGGTAAACATTTCTAATTGTGTTCTTCTTTCTTCTTCTTCTTCGCATTTCAAGCTTATTGTATATCGCATATTAGCTTATTGCGTGCTCTCAACTTAGTGTTCTAGATGCACTTCCACAGTTATTAATTGAGAGCTTTCGATGCCTATACCATTTTTGCATTAGTATAATTGTGTGGCAAGAATTTTTTTTTTTTTTTTTTAACTCTTTATTTGTTCCAAATTCAAAATAAATTACATTTCATTTTTAACCTAGGTGCTCCAGTTACTGCAGTAACGTACCAGCCTTAATTCTTATGATATATATCTAAGTGTTTTTACATTGTTCATGTCTTGGCAATTCAGTATTTTAAACAGGTTTTTAACCTGCATGTCAGTATAACAATTGATATCCTAAAACTAAAAACTAAAACTAAATCTTATCTAAGTATAAAGGGAATTAATCGTTGCAATTGAGGATTGCAACGATTTTTGCCTGAAATTATTCATTATTTTGTTGGACATTAGTTCTAAAGTCTCAACATTCGAAATTCTATGTACCTCGGTAGTACTGTACCAGGGAGGCAACTTCAAAATCATGTTCAGAACTTTGTTCTGAATCCTTTGAAGTGCTTTTTTCCTGGTAGTGCAACAACTAGACCATATTGGCACAGCGTAAAGCATGGCCGGTCTAAAAACTTGTTTAAATATTAGAAGTTTATTCGTCAGGCAAAGTTTGGATTTTCTGTTTATAAGAGGATACACACATTTAATATATTTGTTACATTTGGCTTGAATGCCCTCAATGTGATCTTTAAAAGTTAATTTTTGGTCAAGTATTAATCCAAGATATTTCACTTGGTTTGACCAGGAAATTGGAACTCCGTTCATAGTGACTATGTGACTACTACTAGGTTTCAAAAACGAAGCTCTAGGCTTATGTGGAAATATTATAAGTTGAGTTTTGGAAGCGTTGGGAGAAATCTTCCATTTTTGTAAATAAGAAGAGAAAATATCTAAACTTTTCTGCAGTCTGCTGCAAATAACACGAAGCGGAAATGCCTGTGTCATCAGCGAACAAAGATTTGTGGCAACCCTGAGGCAAATCAGGGAGGTCCGAAGTGAAAATTTTATACAATATAGGCCCAAGAATGCTACCCTGAGGAACTCCTGCTCTAACAGGTAGTCGATTAGATTTGGAATTTTGATAATTTACCTGCAGAGTTCTGTCAGTTAAATAATTTTGAACTAATTTCATAATATAAAGTGGAAAATTAAACTTTTTCAATTTAGCAATCAAACCTTCATGCCAAACACTGTCGAATGCTTTTTCTATGTCTAGAAGAGCAACTCCAGTTGAGTGGCCTTCCGATTTGTTTGAACGAATTAAATTGGTAACTCTTAAGAGTTGATGAGTAGTTGAATGCCCATGGCGAAATCCAAACTGCTCATCTGCAAAAATTGAGTTCGTATTGATGTGAAGCATCATTCTATTCAAAATTATCTTTTCAAAAAGTTTACTTATTGAAGAAAGCAAACTTATTGGGCGGTAGCTAGAAGCTTCAGCTGGATTTTTATCCGGCTTCAAAATTGGAACAACTTTTGCATTTTTCCATTTATCAGGAAAGTATGCCAAATGGAAACATCTGTTAAATAATTTTACCAAGAAAGACAAGGTACTCTCTGGGAGTTTTTTGATGAGGATATAGAAAATTCCATCATCACCTGGAGCTTTCATATTTTGAAACTTTTTAGTTATATACCTTACTTCGTCCAAATCAGTCCCCCAGGAATCATCAAAAATATTTTCCCGAGAGAAAATATTCAGAAAATCCCGAGCAACCTGATTCTCAATAGGACTAGTAAGACCCAAACTGAAATTATGGGAACTCTCGAATTGCTTAGCAAGTTTCTGAGCTTTTTCCAAATTTGTGATCAAAATTTTACCACCTTCTTTAAGCGCTGGAATAGGCTTTTGAGGTTTTTTCAAAATTTTTGTGAGTTTCCAAAAGGGTTTGGAACTCGGGTCTAATTTAGAAATATTATTTTCAAAAGTTTTGTTCCTCAGGGCAGAGAATCGCTTTTTAATTTGTTTTTGCAAATCCCGCCAGATAACCTTCATGGCAGGATCGCGTGTTCTTTGATATTGTCTCCTACGAACATTTTTAAGACGGATCAAGAGCTGAAGATCGTCGTCTATTATAATTGAATCGAATTTAACCTCGCATTTTGGTACTGAGGCAGCTCTTGCTGCAACTATAGAAGTAGTCAGAGATTCAAGAGCATAATTAATTTCATCTTTGGTTTGCAAAGGAATGTTTGGATCGAAGTTATATTCCATAAATGTTCGATATTGCTCCCAATCAGCTCTATGGTAATTGAAAGTAGAGCTGTTGGGATTACAAATTATTTCTTGGGATATTTCAAAAGTTACTGGAAGGTGATCAGAACCGAAGTCAGCATGGGTAACCAGTTGGCTACAAAGTTGACATGAATCAGTTAAGACCAAATCAATAGTGGAGGGATTTCTTGCAGAAGAAAAGCATGTTGGGCTGTTTGGATATTGAATAGTGTAATAACCTGCAGAACAATCATCAAACAGAATATTACCATTGGAATTGCTTTGAGCATTATTCCATGAGCGGTGTTTTGCATTAAAATCACCAATAATGAAGAATTTAGACCTATGACGGGTAAGTTTCTGGAGGTCACCCTTGAGAAAATTCTTTTTCTGGCCTACGCATTGGAATGGCAAATAGGCAGCTATAAACGTAAGTTGTCCAAATTTTGTTTCAACAGAAACTCCCAAAGTTTCAAAAACTTTGGTTTCAAATGAAGAAAGAATTTCATGCTTGATTCGTCTATGAATAATGATGGCAACGCCACCACAGGGTCCATCAAGACGATCATTTCTATAAACCAAGTAATTTGCGTCCTTCTTAACCTTATGGTCAGGTTTAAGGAACGTTTCAGTTATAACGGCAATATGCACGTTATGAACTCGCAAAAAGTTAAATAGCTCGTCTTCATTATCTTTAAGAGATCGAGCATTCCAATTTACAATATTTAATGCTTTAAAATCCATTACTGAATTTTAAAGTCATGACAATATTATTTGCAAATTTTACTCCAGTTTGAATAGCATCAAACATGGAGTTAGATTTAAGCATATCAGAAATCATGTCAATTAATGATTTCTGTAAAAATTCCATTTTAGGGGCAGTAATGCTT
Source organism: Ochlerotatus camptorhynchus (assembly GCF_037179485.1). NCBI lineage: Eukaryota > Metazoa > Arthropoda > Insecta > Diptera > Culicidae > Ochlerotatus > Ochlerotatus camptorhynchus. Next base: position 6,860,944 of record NW_027040766.1, read on the forward strand.
CCTAAGTCAAAATTGTCAAAATTTCCGTTAGAATTACTTTGGTTAGTATTTTGATTTCTACCCGGTGCAATGCAGCATAGGTAGCTCCATTAACTCGCTGAACATTGTTAGCAGCGAGGGGAGTAGGTACAGATGAAAAATTTGAAGCAGGGGTGATATTTGTACCTACGGGTACGAATGTAGAATTTGTTCCTCGCTGACCGTTGTTAACAGCAGAGGAATTTGTACCTGGTCGGAAACGTGGAGCGTTTCTTACCTGTCGGTTAGAACGAGATTGTAGGATCGCTTTGCGAGTCTTACATTCCCAAAAATTGGATTTGTGATTTTCACCACAATTTGAACATTTAAATTTCTTAGGATCTTCCTTCACAGGACAGTCGTCCTTTGCGTGAGAGGAATCACCACAATTCATGCATTTAGCTGGCATGTAGCAATTTTTAGTTCCGTGACCCCATCCCTGGCATTTACGGCACTGGGTGAGGTTTTGGAAATTTCCTCCAGTCTTCCTGAAGTGTTCCCACTTCACTCGGACATGGAGCATAAGGCTAGCTTCTAAGGCCTTAAGGTTGTTTAGTTCACTAGACTTGAAGTGAACTAAATAAAAATCATTAGAAATCCCGTTGCGCGAATCGCCAGGACGGGATTTCATTTTCATTTTGATTACTTGGAGTGGCACAACTCCAAGTAATTTTGCCAGTTCATCTTTGATCTGATCCAGGGATTCACCACTGGGCAGTCCTTTCATGACAACCTTTGACACACGTTCAGTTTTGGTGTCGTAAGTAAAAAATTTGTGCTTCTTCTCAGTAAGATACTTGAGAAGACATTTAAATCCGTCCAAGGTTTCAGCCAATACACGGCATTCACCCCGACGTCCAATTTGTAGTGAAAACTCAACTTTCACGAAATTCAAAAGTTCCATGCGAAGAGCATGGAAATCGGAAGTGGTTATCACAATAGGGGGAATCTTTTCCTTCTTGGCATTAAGCCAGGAAAGTTTACTAGAATTTTTCTTGGATGATGGATCATTCTCATCATCCGTGAGCAAATCAAATTGAATACTCAAATTAATTTCTTCAGACGGGGGGTCAAGAGTTTGCCCCTTTCTTTTGCGTTTAGGCGCCATGGCGGCAGTAAATTTTTTATCCAAATCGACTTCCAAGCAGATTACTATAAGAATCTGAAGGATCGAAGAGGAATTTTCCAAATCGATATCCAAGAAGGATTACCTCGGGTAGGGTCCAAACAAGGATCGAAGAGGAATAAAGTTGAACAAGGTAGAAATTTTACAGTTTGAGCACTGAAAAGTGCTGTTTAAATTTGTTGTAGCTTTAGGTAGTAGTAACACTTCCTTCAGCAAAAAGCAAATAGATCCGCACGGCAAGAGAGTACGATGCGGACTGTGTGTGGCAAGTATAATTATACCTTATGCCCAGGGAGGTCGAGAAATTTTCCAACCCGAAAAATTCCTACACCAGACCGGGAATCGAAGCCCAGCCACCTTAATCTTGCTTTGTAGTCGCGATAAGAGAGGCCCTAAGTGTGTAGAGTGTTCAATTTTTGTAAAACGATTAGCTCTGGAAAACGATGCACCTTAATGCAAAAAAAATCAGAGCTGAAGGACTTCATTTACCCCCCAGACTATAATAGATAAAGAAGATCTGAAGCCATAATTTCCAAAGGTGTTCCAAACCAGTAAAATGCGTGTCGATTCTATGACACAGCACGCCTGTCTCGATGCCGTGAAGTGAACTTGATCGTAGCGTCGCCATGAATTTTTGTAGATTTCAATTGCTATATTACATGTAATCTAAAGACTGCATTTCCAGATTGCAAATTCCAATATAAAAGTTTAAAGAGTAAGCATTAATCATTCTGTACTGGTAATCATACTTCAAAATATGTTGCTATTAGTAATGTAAAACTAGATAAAACTGGATGAATTCTCATAAAAGTGAAAGATTTCAAACTTTAACTAATTCAAGCGTAACTATTCAAATCGACGTATCTGATTTTGTAAACAATCACTTCAATCGACGATTTGTGGCAACTGCTAGCTCACTCACAGAAACTAACACACTAGAAAGGGAAAGATTTCCCTACCTGTTGATGGTGTTTGCGTGGAAGAGTTAGCAGTTATGACAAATCGCCGATTGAAGTGATTATTTACAAAAGCAGATACGACGATTTGAATAGTTGCGCTTGAATTGGCTAACGTCCAAACAAACTGGAAAAATCCAGTTTAAACTGGAATGTTGGCATCACCTTGGGCATCACTGCTCTGTACATCATAATACACGATAAATGGAAAATCGTGACAATTATTCCTAAAAGTTATCATAAATAATTAAATAATTATATAATCGAAATTCGCGATATCTGCGGCTCTTGTAACAACAGTGGAATAAAATCTCCAAATCCTCTTGCAACTCTCCTCAGAATTTCACTTTGATTTCACTATTGATCAACATTTAAGCGATTTTCAGTAGTAGGCGATCATTACGCGTAGTTTCAGGATTTTAATCCTATCATCTTAAAGTTTGTCGTAAGGTTAATTCTTTTCTCCGAATTCCCATAAAATGCTCCCTGAAATTCCTTCAGATATGCTTTAGAGTTCCATGCAATTTTATTCATAACTCCCATAATAGCCACTTCAGAACTAGCTTGACATTCACCTTTACAATTGTCTTGAAACACTTTTCAAAATTTTCTCCCGAATTCCATTAGAATCATCCTTGGAATTCCTCATCATAATTCAATGCTTCAAAAGTAATAATCCTAAAAATTGTATCATGTCTAAGAGCTATCATTTGTTTTATAAATCTGAGTACGAGTGTAACAAACAAAAATATGAATATATTGAACATGACGCACCCCTCATTTTGAAGGTGTGTGCGTGCAGAATGATGCCTCTTATTTGATTTTGACATTTACTCTTCAGTTATCAAAATGGTATCCAAGCAAGAGGAGCAACCTAGCCGGCAATGGTGGTGTAGTGGTAAGTTTTCTCACCCCAATGGGTCTGGGTTCAATCCCAGCCGAGATCGATGGGATTTTTCTGAGGCATAAAAATCTCTGGTCAAGTTGGACCCGGCCCATGTTGTGTTGAATGGGTGAGACATCCTACGCAGGTGTCGAAACTGCCTTTCTGCACATTCGATTGCCGTCAATGGATGGCAATCGATGCCTGTCGGTGATTGGCGCTAGATTGTAGGACAGATACCAAAGTTAAATAAAGGAATGAAGAAGAAGAAGAGAAGCACCGCATCAGACCCAAAAAATGCTGTTGGAAGCGTGAAGCAGTTTAAGGTGTTCTGCGGCGAACAAAGTGGACGAGGTGGCTGTACAGAATCTGATGGCAGGTGTTAAACAAAAGGCCCGTTAATTCGGATTTGGTTTACCAGAAGCTTAGCTGAATATTCTTTCTGTATTTTATACTAATTGAACTTAAAAAAAGAAAAATAAAAAATAAAAATAAATTATCATTAACACGTATTCTTGTTTGACCAAATTTTGATCGTATCACGTTTTATGACGTAAAAATCTCACCAAGTTCAAGAATGTGATAAAATAGCCTAGCCTAAACATCTTGAAAACTTTCCCATTTTTCGATGATGAATTTTCTTAGTTTGAGAATTCAAATTTTATTCCATAGATCTCATTGTTTTCAACTACATTTGGATAAAATTAAAGTTCTGAGACTTGTAAGAACATTACAAATTTTAGACGTCAAAAATTAAATTATGGAACATAATTTTACAAATTTTAGTTTGCAATCAAAATTCTGAAAGTTAATATGATTTCTTGAATGCGGGTGTTCTGCATTAAAAACAAAATTCCGTACCTTTCTTTCTGGTTACAGCAAGCAGGCTTGATGGAGCCTCGCTCGCGAGTTTGAAATGAGCCGAGCCTAGCATTTTTCTGAGGAGTAGAATGCCTACTGCCAAATCATTCCACTGAGCTTCAGTGCTGGTGAGCGAAGGGGGATAAAATGAGAGTGAGGTTTGCTGCCATTCATGTTCATGTTTTCTATCACACGCTCTTATTCTCACTCTGAGTGAACTCTGAGCTTCTTGCGTCGAATAAAAAAGTCATGCGGAGTCTCGAAAAGCGCACCTCGCTGAAGTTCACTCTCCCTCTCTCTCGAGGAGTTTTTGTTTACTTCTTCCATATTCCTGTCGCCACTCACTCGAGGTGAGGGCTGGCTAAACTAGCAGGACAAGAGTGTTTTAAACCCTCCGGTGAGTTTGAGGAGTTTCAGCAAGCCTGACAGCAAGTGCAGAATTGAATTTTTTTTCATATCATATTTAGAGCAGTTAATATGAAGCCAGGGAAAATGTTGGACTCCCGAAAATAAATCGGGAAAAATCCAGGAATTTCATTTCAATTTCATGTTCTTTCAAAAAATATGTGTTAAGGATGGTTTATTAAAGACTGAATTAGTATTTTTTTTGGCCGAAGATGCATATTTTTGCCAGAATAAGCTCTTGGTGCAAATGCTCTTATAAACATTGATGTCTATTGCTGAATTCACGCGTTTTAAAGCATGCATTCGCAACTAATCTTTAGATCATTGCAAGGACTGAGTTCAGCTCATTTTTTTAAAGCTTAGGCAGATATCGACCATACTCGGCGATATTGACAACACAGCTTTCGTCACTCACTCGAGCCAATAATTATCTTCAAGGGAAATCCTGTTAATTGTCAGTGATAATATACAGTAGTCGAAGTATACAAGCAGGGATCGATCGCCCTTTAGGGACTTTTTCGTTACGTTTTAATATAGTGCTTAGATAGTTAAATGCTATTAATCACTCTATCAAAATTTAAAATGTTTTCACTGAAGGCGCAATTAAGAGCGTGCTCGCGTGCTCCTTCAGTGAAATCATGGAGTGTGACTCTACGGTACTATCATTTAAGATTTTGAAAGCGATATTAATAGCATTAAACTATCTATTTTACGATGGATTAACTGAAAATTCAACAAGATTGTACGTTATCATTATCTAATAAATAGTACTGAAAAGCCCAGAAACAGCGATCCATCCCTGTGTACAAGCACCTACGTCCGTAATAGCCTGGATAACACTAATGTGTTAAAGAACGCACCAAATTATATTTTTGCTACCAGGTGAATTTTTGGAATTGACGATAAACTGCATGAGGTTTTGACGAAGGTTTCTATGAGAGTCAATCTCAAAAATATCGCGTGAAAGTTTTCAATGGCAATGACAATTCTCAGCACTGGCTGAGAGAACTTGTTCAAAGGGTTGTTATAATTTGAAACGAAGACAAAACTAAATTTGTGATGTCGCTGTTGAGAATCAGAATTCAATTTGTGATCGAATAGATTTTGAACCTCTTGAAATTTTTTTACTAGTGGATGTTCTCCGTCTGTAACAATTCAGTTCTTACAATTTTTAGAGCACAAAAACTCAAAGCGATGCCACTGAAACCCGATGCTCTTTGAACTGTCAAAACTGAGTGAAAACATCATAGTGTTATGTGAACTGGAAGAGGAATTATATCACTACCTTATTGTGTTCCGCAGCGAATACCGCAGAGAATGATATAAGTTGGCCATGCAGACGATTAAGTTTTCGAAGGGACGTATCAGCTTTTGTAAACAATGCACTTTATCGTCAGTTTGGCGTAACTGGTAGCTCGCTCAATATTACCATCAGATAGGAGAAACTTCCCCTACCTGATAGTGCTGTTAGTATGCGTGGGTGAGCTACCAGTTGTGCCAAACTGACAATCAAATGCATTATTTACAAAAGCTGATACGTCCCTTCGAAAAAGTAATCGAAATTTCGTGTTCTCCCAACAAACAATTTTAGCTGCAGATTAGCTTATACAGCTAAAATTTGCCTTATGCAGCTAATTTTTGCCTGTATAAGCTAAGCTGCAGCTAAAATTGTTTGTTGGGTGTGTACGCTTTCGACTATACCACCAAGCTTATTTTTCAAATTTCTCATGAAAGTCATCTCCGAGCAACTTTTAAACCTTTTCAAGATGCAAGTTTTATAGCAAAAGTTGTTGTCTGTATTGTCGCGCTTATGTTAAATTCTCATTTGGTGACGGTCGAAGCGCGCCGCTAATAAGCGCGATGCAATCCCGCCCATAAAGATTATACACAGGTGTGTAACTTTGATAGTATTTTATAGCAGCGGCTTGAGGAGCGAATCCTGGATAAAGAGCCGCCGTGTGTTAAATCAATGGGTGCAGTCGTACGGCCATAAACAGAAAACAGATGGTATAATCCCTTTTTGAAAAATTATCCTGCCACACAGAATACCTCTTCTAATAAAAAAAGGTATACTCAATTATAGTAAAATTTTTGAATAAATTCAAATTGATTTTAAACGAGTTCAAAAAAAAATGTTTTTTTCTTCATATTATTGAGAATCACATACGCCTTTTAAAATGCCGTAATTTTTTTGCTTGCCCCAACCAGAGATATTAACGTCTGAAAAGGGCATATTTTTAGTAGAAAAACGTAAATAACTCTTGATCGGCGAAGATATTGACAAGCTCTGTGTAGCAAAAATTTGCGCCTTTTAAATATCTAAAAGTTATTTGAAGACACCTTTGCTAAGAAATTTGAAAGAAGAAAACTAGAGCAAAACAACTGTTTTTTTTAGAGACACCCTAACTCAATTCAAGTAAATAGCTCTAAATCGGTCAATTTAAGAGACACAAAAGAGTATTATACAAAGTAGTATTAGTATTATACAAAATTGCATGAAATTAACTCAGCTTTAACTTTGCCGAAATATATACACCTTAATTACTTCAACCAAAAAAGTTAGATTTTTGTTTTTGATGATAATAAGAACCACCCTAGAATTCATTGTCATAGATATGAGTGCCTATAACTATAACTTTAAGAAACAACTTTGTAGAAGAGACTTTTGGACTAAAGTTTCAATTTCAGGCTCAAAACATATCCTTCCACCTAAATCTGCATTCTGGACCACTGTGCATTGCACCGGACCGCAGCTCGGTATATCTCATCCTCCGTTCATGCGGTCTCCACTAACATTCTGCGATGATGAATCCCACATAATTGTAAAAAAATCTTACATTCCCCGGTTGGGTGTAGTTTATGAATGTTAGCTTTTAGAAATCGGTGGATTGAAGTCACAACATTAGTTGCTCCCTAATCTAAAATCGCTCCGTAAGCAATACTCCGAAATTGTAAATACAACTCATATTGTTTGCCTTGCCTTGAAAAGAGCTAACATCGGTGGGGGCCCGCGATTTGGGTATTGCGGTATATACATATTCGTTATCTGCATTAAAAATCGAACCGAAATATAAAATTTCATCAATTTTGGTACACTGGAACTATTTTAAATAAGTACGATTAAATTATCAAAAATCATCATCTTAGCGCCCCTTGGTAGGACTTGGAAGCGAGCTGTCAACGAATAGATTTTGTGTCAACGGTCAAAAATTTAAATCTTGATTTAAAAATCGAGATGAATATCTACGGGATCGATAAAAATACCGTTGTGCTCAGAAAACGAAGTTCTATCAGATCAGAAATCGGTTTATTTTTCGAAGTTAAACAACCCCTTTGTGGGCACCACTGACAGCTCATAATTTGTAAGCAAATGGAAGATTCAAGCCAGAATTTCTAAAAAGGTGTGATTGATATTTTAGAAATTCTTAATATTTTGCCTACAGTTCGTGAAACATAAATGTACAACTACAAATGTTTCAGATATTGGTTTCAATCTAAGAGGAAGAGGAGACAATAGGGGGACTTTAATGCACAAATTTTCATGTCAAACGCGAACCAGCGCCTAATTGGTCGGGCGGAGGTATAGAAACGCGAGAATTTTTACAATTTGTATTTTGACAGTGGACTGCGTCGCCCATAATGAAATAGTTTTTGCATGGTCGTTTCCGCGAGAGAAGAAGAACACGTCACAGACAAAAAGAAGCCAGTTGTCTCCTCTTCCTCTTAGGTTTCAATAACATGGCGGCATATCAGCCAGCTGCGTTTCGTCGTTCAACAGAGACAATAACACTCGTTCCGGCTACCGTACCGCGTTATCCGATAGTCAATGATTCGAACTCGAGTCTCCTGTCGCGTGTTGTGTGCCTTTAAACTGATAACACCCCAAAGCCGACGCAACCCAAACAGAATGACGAGCTTGTTGACATTGCCCCCATTCCGCTGAACTCGACGACGTTCGTACACATGTTCGTGGACATGGATGTCACTAGAATGATGCGCTAAGGGGGCGGACAAGACATAAGGTACAAGGTAGAGGATCGACAAAATGTTTTCACTTCTACATTTAAAATTAACGGGTGGCAAAAGATGTACACTTTTACAGATTTTTTTAAGCTGGATTTTTACAGAAGTTCGGGACCTTCTTAGAAATGAATAAACATTCGAAGAAGCTTTGACTGAATCGATTAATTTCGGAGAACTTCTTAGAAATCAATGAAAACTCGAAGAAGCTTTGACTGAATAGATTGATTTCGGAGAACTTCGTAGATTGTTAGGAAACTTTTTAGATGTTTTGGGAATGTTATATGACTTCAAGATACCTCAGTAATTTTCAGAAATTTCATAGCACTTTAAGAAACATTTTAGAACTTCAAGAATTGCGAAGAAGTTTTGTAGATTTTATAGAAGGGCGAATTGTATAGGAGTTCAGCTATTAATGTAATCGCTCAATGAACATCATAGCAATCCAGAGACTTCGGAAAACTTCAGTGAACTTCCTGCAAATTATTTAGTAGAGCTTCATCAAACTCAATAGAAATTTGTAGAAATTTGGGGAAGCACGTTAAAGTTTTGGCATTTTCCTAACCTTCATTGAGCTTATATAAACTTTAGTGGCTTTAAAGATGTGGAATCTAATATAAAATTCGGAGAGCTTCGATTTTTTTTTAGAAAACTTTGTAAAAGCGGGGAACATATACAAGTTTGTGAAAGTTTAATGTAGTAAATGGAAAATTGTTTTATTGCAGGAAACTCTATAAAAATTCCGGGCCTTCTTTTGTCTTAAGCATAGAATTTCAATTTTTTAACAGAATTTAAGGGAACAGAGAATTCTTAGAAGTTTGGAAAGCTTCATAGAAGGGTAGCGAATCTATAGCAGTTCAGCGATCATTGTACAAGTGGAGCGAATTAAATTGTAACCAGTTGGTTACAATCCGTGTCTTTCCGTCTGTATGAGTTGTTGTTGTTCGGAAAAATCACATATTTAAAACTACAATCAGATGATGTACCCAAGAGCGAGAGGTTTTGTACCGCTGCAAATCAACACAAATTGCTGAAGGGAGGAAACATTTTCTCATCTCGTACAAAAATGGTTGTCTAAATACCAGCGGAGGATAAAGAGAATGATCGGCAAAAGCCATGCGAGTGGCCATGTTCTAAAACAAAAGACTTCTTATCAGCAGAAGTAATCAGGCGTCCGTGTGATCAGAGTTGCAATCGATCGCAATCACGATCGTCGAACAGCTGATGGTAATAACGTTTGGTAAATTCTTATCAATGTGCTTGTCATGAGCATTAGAGTGATGCAAAATTTGAAATTTTCGCTCCATAATACTTCAACGATTCCAAATCAGATCCTTACTAACCTCTCAAAATTTGAACCCATTTGTTGAGAAACTGAGATGGCACAAACCATTTGAAGTTTGTATGGGAATTACTATGGTAAAACCAAGATTTTTGTTCATGTCTATCTAATAATTCACCATATCGGTCTACTTCGAAAACTTTCAACTGTACTTGTAGGAAATTTTCCCAGCTACAACTTTGCTGAAGACCACTTTTTGATTAAATGCAAGGATCGAAAGTTATCAATGGTACAATGCGCTGATGTCTTATGATCATGCTCAATCAACTGCTCAGCAGGCAACATTGGTGTTTCTGGGGCGTTGAATAGGCCACACCAATCATGGCTACTATGTCACACTGCAAAATACAGTGTTGCCTACAGAGCAGCGGCTTGATCATGTCATAAGTTTACCAATCTCTTAAATAATTAATAACTTTTTCCTGTCTCGTTTTACATACAGACGATCTTTAGCAAAGTTGTAGCTGAGAAAATTTTCTATAAGAATTACTATCGAACTGTTTCGCAGCTCAATATGGAAAAAGACTAGAAGGCAATGAACAAAAAGTTGAGATTTCCCATAGTAATTTACATGTAAACTTCAAATGACTTGTGCGAAGTCTGTTTCCAACCAAATGAGTTGTAACTTTGGGAGGCTAATCAGGACCCGATTTGAAACCATTTAAGCACTGTGGAGCGAAAAAGTCAAATTTTGCATCAGTCTAATGAGCATCCATAAAGTTGAAAGATAGACTGGCGGTAGCCATCACCGATCTGGTCATTCCCGACATTCATGACACTCATCTGCGCTCGTTTTGCTTTGCTTGCTTATACGAGTGTGTTGGTGAGAGCTACTCATACAGTCGTTCCCAGTGATGCAAAATATCATGACTCTCACGTGACACTCGTCTACGCATCAACCGAATATTGCTGGCAGAACGACAGGCGCGACTGTGTGAGTTACAAACAAAGCAGGCAACATGAAACGGAAGCTGTTGGGCTCACTCACCAACACATTCACATAAGCAAGTAAAGCAGCAACTGCATAAAAACGAGCACAGATCAGTGTCGTGATTGTTAGGAATGACCAAATCGGTGATGGATCACAACCGAAGACGACATTCACCAGTTGCTTTTTACTTCTTTCGTCAACTTGATGCATGGTCATGGAGAGAGCTTCGACGAGCACATCGATAGGAATGTACAAAGCGTTACTACCATCAGCTGTTTGACGATCGTGATTGTGATCGGTCGCAACTCTGGTCGTGCCTGCCGAGTCTAACTTGGAATGCATAAGCATTATTTTCATTTTCTTCTCATCATCGTACTGCAGAAGTCTTCACTGTTTTCGTTGTGTTTTTCATCATCAGCAGCGAGGGTTACGTTTTGGCTGTGAGCAGCATTACTGGTGATAATCGTTTGCCATGGCTCTACCTCTCTCTCTGCGTGACAAAACGTTCTGTCAGCGATAGTCGTTTAATGCGTTGACGACATTCAAGTGAATGTCATGATATTTTGCATCACTGCGTGTGATTAAGACCATTTGAAGTGTAAAGTGCAGTGCAAACCAAATAACTCCCGCTGGTGGGGTTTGGGGTGCAAAGGCTTGCCTCCGTTCAGGACCTCGGACCTTATTATGAACACTCCGATTACGATGCCTCCGAAAAACGTGTAACGGCAAGTTTGTAATAGCATAACTTAGCCATTTCTTGTTGAATTTCAAAAATTGTGGTACTTCTAGAATTCATAGGGTCTGTAGATTATTTTGATTGTAGAAATATTAAAAATAGAGTCATCTACTTTATTCAAAAACGAAAGGAGTCGTTAAACGGTTTTTTTTTAAAGGAGTTTTATAGGTTTTGCAAGTGGCCTAAGATTCATAAATTAGATTAATGGGTACGAATGTTCATAATTAGCCAGAATACAATCATGCTTCCTATATATGGATCCTGTAGACAACGAAACGGTCCTCCGGAAGCTTCCGAACATCCATAAAATTGGTCAATCCACGGAACTGATCCTAGAGCTCCGTGGTTTTTTCGAAAACATTAGGAACTGTTATATAAGAAAGAATTTGAATTCATGACATAAACTCTGACCCGGATGGCCATGGGAGCATGCTCAGGAAGATAAAAGTGGTCAATCTATGAAACTGATCCTAGAGCTCCGCGGTTTTTTCGAAAACACTTGGAACTGTGACATAAACATGGTCCCAGATGGCTATGGGGCCGTCCTCCGGAAAATCCAAAACAACCGTAAAAGTGGTCCATTTATGAAACTGTTCCTAGAGCCCCATGATTTTTTTTCGAAAACACGTGGAACTGTGATATAAGAAAGAATTTTGGGTCGTGAAATAAAAATGGACCCGGATGGCCATGGGAATCATCCTCCGAAAGATACGGAACTTTCGTAAAAGTGATCCATGAAACTGATTCTAGAGTACCGAGGTTTTTTTTCGAAAACACTACACGCAAACCAAAAATCTATTACAATGAATGTTAGTTCCGTTTCCTATCATCCTCTGTTCATGATCATCGCAACGAATGTTAGAAATTGACCATGCAGGCGATGTAATGGTTTTTTTGTCTTTTTTATTTCGTGTTCTATCTACGCTTTTGACTATACCAGTAAGCTTGTAGAACGACGCACATTGTAGAACATTATAGAACGACACACACACTTGCCTCGAATCTCTCCAGCAGAAAAAGCATACGAAGTCGAGTATGCGAGAAAATGAGCGCTTCATGTTTGCTTTTAGGCTAACCATATTCATAAGCATGGAGAGAGCAGTGGAGAAAGCACAGGTCTGATAATCGCAACGTTCGTGGTTCGAGTCCAGTCAGCAAATCTGGTTCCTATTTTTTCGACATAACTAATTTACCTCACTAATACACTCTACATTTTTCGGTCTCCAATTTTCTTGCATTGGACCGCAGCTAGGTATATCGCATCCTCGGTTCATGCGGTCTCCACTAACATCCTCTGATGATGATGGATTCCACATAATTGTAAGAGAATCTTACATCCCCCGGTTGGGTGTAGTAACAGTGATATAAGAAATAGTTTAGGGTCGTGGAATAAACATGGTCCCGGATGACCATGATACCGTCCTCCGGAAGATCCGAAAGATCCTTAAAAATGGTAAATCCATGAAACTGATCCTAGAGCATTAGGAACATTAGGAACTGTGACCTAAGAAAGAGTTTGGGATCATGACATAAACCTGGACCTGGATGGCCGTAGGACCATCCTCCGGAAAATCCGAAACATCCATAAAAGTGGTCCATCCATGAAACTGATCCTAGAGCTCCGCAGTTTTTTTTTCGAAAATACGTGGAACTGTAATATAAGAAAGAATTTGGGGTCGTGACATAAACATGGACCCGGATGGCTATGGAACCGTCCTCCGAAAGATTCGGAATATCGGTAAAATTGGTTTATCCATAAAACTGATTTTAGAGCTCAGCAGTTTTTTTTTTAATCAATTGGAACTGTGATATATGAAAAAATTAAGTCGAACGTAAACATGGACCTGGATGGGCATGAGACCGTCCTTTGGAAGATCTGGAACATCCTTAAAAGTGGTAAATCCATGTAACTGATTCTAGGGCTCCGCAATTTATTTCAAAAAATATTAGGAACTGTGTTAGAAGAATGAATTTGGGGTCTTGACATAAACATGAACCTAGATGACCATTGATGGTCATTTGGAAGATCCGGAACATCCGTAAAAGTGTTTCATACATGAAACTGTGAAAAAACTGTGATATTTTTCGAAAACTTCACAGTTCGAAGTGTTCTTGAGAAAACCGCGAAGTTCTAGAATCAGTATCATCGATGCAACACTTTTACGGATCTTCTGGAAGACGGTTTCATTGTCATTCGGGTTCATGTTTATGTTTATGTTTCGACTCCAAATTATTTCTTATATCACAGTTCCACGTGTTTTCGAAAAAAAAAACCGTGGAACTCATGGATCAATGTTATGGATTGGCCATTTTACGGAACAAGAAGAGCATAGGAATTCTAGAAGTACCATAATGGCTAAGTTATGTCACTGCAAACATGCTGTTACATGTTTTTCGGAGGCTTCGTAGTCGGCGTAAAGTATTTTACCCACCGTGTTCGGAGTGTTAACCGGTCTCACACGGCGGCTTAGAAGTGAAGAAGGCTTCCGAGCCGTATTGCAAAAGAACATTTGTCGCCCTTAAAAGGCCAATCCCATTAGGCCTTAACCGCCAAGGAGGGTCACTTCTCGGTCAGCCGATTGTGCCGAAGAAGGAAGACGCCTGCCAGCCCAACGAGCCAGCAAGGCCTGCTGGGCCGTTCGTGCTTGAAGATATCCGTCATTCTTCCTGCAACCCGCGCCGCAGGTTTCCGGCTACACGGTAGGGCAGGAGCAGTCACCAGCGTCGCGACGCCAAAGAGGATTCTACTGCAACAGTGAGCACTGTACTTGTACCGTAAACTCTCGTTTACACGCCACAATAATGTAACCCACACGTCACAGAATAGGGCAGAATAAATGTTTTAAAGAATGTGAAATGTGTTTTCATACTTTGTAGCCGTCCCTTGATCACCAGGTAGCTAGCTGACTCTGAGACCCAGTTCGAGGTGTCTCTTGCTACTGCTGACTTGACGGGTTAACTGTTTTGGCAAGGGTCTGTTACAAAATTGAAAAACGAGAATCTTCCCAAAACTTCTTTGAAGAGCTAGGAATTCTGTAGAAGTTCAGGGAACTTCATAGAAGTTAGGCTAGATTTTCGAGAATTTCGTGGAATTCATTGGAATATTGTAGAAAATCAACATGATGTTCGGAAATCTTGGTCAAATTTTCGGGAACATTGAATGAGACAAAGGAAATGTTTACAAGTTCAGCAATCTAGGTAAACATTTAGTTGTAGTTTGTGTTAGCTATGGACAAATCGTATAGTTCAAACCAGTAACGCTCGTAGATAGCTTTTTTTGTGGTGCGTTACTGGTATAAGATCTACCTTCGAACCCTAGTCCTGACAATTTCAAACTAAGGGAACAGGATTTTTCAGTAATCAAAGAAACACATGTTAGTCCTTGATACTTTCTAGTTTTCGAATTTGCAATATCGTCGATTGCAGCGGCTTGCTTACTGAGCAGCGAAACAAGGTCCCAGGTTCTTTTATATTACAGAGATTAATGGTCAAATCGCTTGTTTTTCGTGTATTCAGTTTTTGCAAAATCATCAATCAATTGATATTTTTCCGCTCTCATTCGCTCTCAATATCACGCGTTATATTGGAACAAAACATCATGCTTGATATTGATTTTACAAGCTCCTTTGATATTGCGAGACTATTCACAACGTGCAAAAATCAAGCTGAGAGTTGACTCTACACAAAAATGATTCCATTGCACATCGTTTTCTTAGAAAGAGAAAGTATAGTTTGCTATCTCTTTTTACTTTTCACCGATCTGACTGCTGCCAGTCGTTATGGAAGTTTCGGTTGCGTTTGGGTGTAAACCAAAAATCATGAAATTAATTCTCACCACAGTTTGTTGAGATTTGCAGTTGGTGAGTTTTGTTAGCTTGATATTCCGAGCTGCGATATCACAGCTTGCAAAATTAACCGCAGTTGTTTGCTTGTTGATTTTTGTCTACGAAAATCAAGCGAGATCTTGGGCGTTGGTAAGATTTGATTTTTGATATTTTCCCAACACTGCGTGTATTTGCGAAACTTGCCGTCGTCGTCGTCGGTGTCGGGTTTGAATGGTAACAACAATTTTAGTAACGGTATGATGATTTCAAAATTAAGACAAATTTACAAAACAAATGAATAGATTCAACCTTTACATGAGACGTTTGCGTGCAGCAAAAAAGTGACTAAAATTTGATGGTGAATCATCAGTCAAATTAATAAGAAATTTAAAGTCGCATCTGAGTTATTTTAGATAATCTGCAATTCCTCAGGGCAATGCAAAAACACATCACTCTGGTATTTATTTCTGAAATTCTCTGGATGGACCAGCTGTTTGTCAGAGAGAAGGGGCAAGCACCCCCTTATTTACACCAATGTTCGTGGAAGAGGAAGCCGGTCAAGGGACTTTGTACGCTTCATGGAATGGGCTCGTTGGATTACTGGAATCGACTGTGTTGCAGCGTGGTCATCGAAGATTGCTAATTAAATAGAATTACAGAAACCAACGGAGATGGTGAAATGGCGGAACAACAAGGAATGTCGAAGCGAAAAAGATGAGATAGATGACAATGCGGGGGAGTAATTATTATCGAAAGGAATCAATTGATGTATTGTCGCAGTTGTCAAATGTTGGCTGCTGATGGGTAGCAGTGGGTTCAGGGTGGTTTTTATTTGGTAAAATTCGAAAATGGGAGTTATCGATGTACTACGTAGGAAGTTTTTGAACCCTTCTTCTTAGCTCTCTCTTGTAGTCATCTAGCGGTTAATATTGCATCAACAAAGTCTTGAGATAACTCCAGATGAATTGAATCGATTAGCACTATGAATTCCTTGAGTTATGTCCAAAACCGCCAGTGACAACTTAAACCAGCGACAGACCCTTCCTTTAAAGACTGTGAGGATGAACTTCACCATTTTCCATCAAACTTGTCCTGCCAAAGATCTGTTCTGTTGGCCAATAAGAGAAGCAAAATAATTACAAAACTCGAAGCGGACGACTCGAACAACATATTTTTGAGTCATGGACTTTAGAATATTAACCTCAGATTTTCAAACATGGACTACCAGGAAAAAAGCTCTTCAAAGGATTCAGATGAAAGTGCTGAAGTGATGGCCTAAATTATGCAAGTCACGTGGATCTTATTCTTTAAAAATAGTAGAAATTAAAAACCCTGCGAACCAACTACCAATTCCCTGATAAACATAGTTTAATCTCCCCAAACCAGCAACAACCAATTACCGGTGAATGGCATAAATTGTAGCACTTTGGAATGCAAATCGACTGCTATTGCTTGCTCCTACCAAATGCATACCAACGTGTCGACACACTCCACCGTATATAGTTGTAGCCCACTCCTATAAACATGTCACATGCAGGTTGTGTGGAAATGCCGAGGAGGGTGAAACTGAACCCGGCACAGAAGGTAGGTATTTCGGTATTGTTTTCAAATCAGAAGAATGGCTGATTCCTGCTCCGGCTGAGTTTCATACGCATACAAGTGTGGAATGCGTGCCTAAATTGCGCTCGTAGATCGCGAGAGATAGCCCCCAACATTGGATTCGTGGGGCGATGTTCGAATAATTTTCCGAAGCAACGCCAAATTCCGCTAATTTACTGCTAATTAGAGCGCGATAGCAGAATGCGCACATCCCGTCCGTCGTGTTTGTCGAGTCGAGTCTGGAAGCTGGGCTTTTCGGGGAAAATTCTTATTTACCCCTCTAAAAACAAGACCTTTCGTTAGTGATGGAGCTCACATTAGCTATACCAATTAAACACTGCATTCCACGTGACTGCGCTGCCTTGCTGTAGGTGCAGTTGTCACCTGTTGCAATAACGACCAGCGCTTACGGAAGCATTTCATTCATTGAACTATCGTGTCTGTCTATCTGTGTAGCTAATGCTTGACAAAAGCAAACAACCATCAAGACAAGATCCGATTGCCAGCGCGTCAATTGGGTATCGTATTTTCTTTTGCCCCAACTCTGTGCTCGCTCAAGTGTGAACCGGACTGTGGGCTGGAGTTGGATTGGTCATGGGCGAAAGAAGGTAGAGTTATGTCGTTTGCGTTTTTGCGGTATAGCTACACCGGTGCTATACCGCCGAACACTGAAAAATTCAGGGAATAGCTATCCGTTGCCACTTTGTTCACAAACAAATGATGATGAGCTGTCAATGAATCGCGCTTATTGCTGCTTACACTACACCGGTGTAGTGTAGCAAAAGCGAAAACGACATTATCAAAATGCTACCTGGGATTGCAGATTGGATGTCAATGATTAGAATTTAGTGTTTTAGACTTTCTGGGACTGATCCGAAGGAACTCTACAGTGGGGTTGGGGCTATATCCAGCGAGTTTTGAAGGCAGACGTAGCGAATCCGAACACATAAAGCAACCAATGATACACGCAAAACGCTTGCTACGACTACCACGACCAAGTCCCCGGCAAGGTGACAGATAACCTTAGTTTCACGTACCCACTTACAAATAGTAGATGTCACCACAAGACGTCAACAAAGGGATTGTCCTTGACCGCCGCAACGGTATTTCTCTATGGAAATCCAACTTTTTGTGTTACCATGTGTGGATGCCAAACAACAGGCAAGAATGCCATATGAAAAGAGCTAATTTATGTGAAGTGAAATAAATCCATACAAATTGAACCGAGTTTCATCTTCTTATAACATCGAATGGCAATAAAATTACTTTGATTTTTTCAGTTATTTTTTGCTCTTGAATATGATTATCTTTCAGATTATTGCTTTCAACATAGTTGTGCAATGAAGGCTTGGCCTTGACCCGTAAAATAAAAACATGTTTACTTTCCCATGTTTCTCTTACTTAGTAAAGTAAACTACTTAAATTAAAAATTAGTCAAATTGCATGGGATATTACATATTTAGCTTAAATGCATTTAAGGCCTTCGAAAGACGTACAAAGTTCACGACTGTACTCTTTTAAGCTAGTCAATTTTGCAGTACTAGCTACGTATACAGTATCTCCCTACTCTGGCTCTCCTTAATCCAACATCACGGACTCTTATGGAGCTTTTTTGACGTAGGATTACGTCTGTGATTTCTATATGGGGGTACACTTTGTGAAAACCGAAAATGGAAGATGTAACAAAATTATGAAAGATTTTGAACTTCAATAACTCAGCTGCCCCTGGACCAATTTCAATAATTTTATCATCAATCGATCAGAAATACTCCTACGCATCTGTTGAATTTGTATTTTACGTATATTATATATATATATATATGTATTTATTTTTCAAAATGTCACCATTCATTTTGATTAAAAAAATGTTTTATGAAATTATAGAATAATATGATATCATGATGATATTTTGTATGTGTAAGTAATAAGAAAAGATTCTAAAGTTTGTGTTTCACACATCAAATCTGCAAATTTAGCTTTTACAGAGTCACAATGAGCGTTTTTCTGATCGCCTCTTCGCGAAGAGTGAAGAGCGAAGAGTGGGTGAGATAAATTACAAAATCGCTTATTGCGACTCTCATGTAGCAAAATTGGCAGGTATTATGTGTCAAACACAAACTTAACAATCTTTTCTTGTTGTTTACATAATCAAAATATTTTCATTATGTCTTATTATTCCATAATTTCTTAAAACATTTTTTAGTCAAAATGAATGGAAGGCACCCTGAATTTCACTTTTGAAAATTGCACGAATGTGCAACTGTTGCTATGATAATTAAAACGATCATCGATTGCCTGCGAAAAGCGATTTCCCTAACACAGATCTCCAAGTTGAATTCCATTCGGTTCCAATCACCGCGTGGTGAGTGGTGGTGTTCTCCAGTGCACAACGAAAGGCTGCCTGCAAGCAGCGAGCTGCAGCCCACATGAGCATCTATAGAAGGAGGAAGAAGCCGCACCGCATTGATTGGAATCAGTAGTTTTTCGTATGTCGCTGTGGGCCATCTATGTCAAGCGCGTCATACTTAAGAGTATAAACAGAGAGAATCCCGCTCAAATTCCTATTCCTACACAAAACACAAGCTCCTGCTGTAGTTAACAAATAAGATATATTATATAAGACCACGTAGTTCTTGTAGTTTTTTACATTGGTAACATTGATTTCTATGAACTTGAAAGTCAGATTATCAAATTTGTCGGATTAGCGGGGGGATACTGTAATAAGTACGCTCTTACTCGCTGCAAAACCATTCTTTTTTTGTCCATCATCGACTATAATAGCAATAGCGTCGAAATCACCGATAGTATCCTCGTTCAATTCTCATTTGCTTCGATTAATTCGATTACAATCACATGGTTTCGTTTTACAAATCGTATGTTTAAATTTTTGGTTCTGTTCTGCTGCAAAGACACACGAGAACACAAAAATAAAAGTTTTATAAACTGATTATGAATTATGTGCATACGACTGAAAATCAAAACGACATTTCTCGCTGGCATCACTGGACTTCCTATGTCACTAATGTTAACTTTGACGTCGGACGTGCTTGCCGGTTTGGTGGGCGCACGACAATGAGATGCATTTTAAGCATGGATTTTATTTATTGTACATCATTTTCGCAGTCGCCCTATTCAGATAACTCTTCTGAAACTTGTGAGTTTGACAGAACCACCAGCACCAAATTGTCGGGGTACACCAGCGGTGCCAGATATACAGATATGTCTGTATTTATACAGATATTTGAAGTTTCGTACAGACCCAATACAGACTACAGACATTATACAGATATTTGAAACTTAATACAGATTTTGTACAGATTTTTACCAATTGGTTCCTGAAATTTAGCATATTTGAACTGCTTCAAGCAATTATGGACTTGAAACCATTGAACACACGCTGGTTGTCATTAGAGCAGGTGGTGAAACGGATGCTAGAAAGACTTCCAGCTCTCAGAGTATACTTAAATTATACTAATTCCAATGTGGACTTGATGCCAAGAAGATGAAAGCAATCAGCGGAATCTTGGAGAACCCCATGACGGAGCGTTGCTTGAGGTTTTTGGAATTTGTTCTACCAAAAGTTAACAAACTAAACCGCTTGTTCCAATCGGAAGCGCCTTACATATTCCGACTCAATTCTGAGCTACTTCGTTTGCTCAAGGAAATCCTCGATAATTTCATGAGACCAGACTACATTGCGAAGCTTGAATACCTGGGTTCGTTAATTTTGCAACCCACAAACTACTGTGGAAAAGGTTTATATGGGTACTGACGTACAAAAACATTTGGATGATGTTTTGTCATCGAATAGCATCAAGCTTGAGGATGTTTATCACTTCAGCACAATGGTGATGAACTTCTACATAACGTTCACATCGGGAATCGTTTCAATATTGATATGATTCTCGTAAACCATTGCCAGGTTTTTGAGGTACGACATTGACCCAAAAAATCTCAAAAATAAAACGCACCCCTCAATGTACCCAGTTTTGCGGATGTTCCCAAATGTTATCAACGAATTCGAAATGCAAATGGTAGACGACGAATTCCACGAGGTGAGAAACATGGATTTGCCAATGTATACTAATTTTGATGATGATGTTGAATTTTGGGGAGTGGTACTGGCCACCAAACGGGTGAATGGCGAAATCGCTTTTCCTTATCTCAGACGAATTGTGCCCACCCTACTTGCCTTGCCACACTCCTCAGCGGCAGTTGAAAGGATGTTTTCGTCGATTACCCTAAACAAAACTAAACTGCGTAACAGGATGCATGCAGCTATGATGCAGGGAATCCTTGTGTCCAAGGAATATAGAAAAGCCATCAAAATAAAAAAGAATCACTGAAATCATAAAAACAGCTATTCGACTATTTTCAAGCAACATGATAAGACTAAATAATAAAATCTGTTCGGTAAGTTCTGATCATTTCCCATTTATTTTTATTTGAAATAATAGATTTTCCCTTCTTCTAGCCTTACCCACATGCCTATGTTCCTTTTTTACGTTGTCACTTAATTCCGATGATTCGGTACATGGACCTTGAACGGGATTTTTTTTTAAATCTCGTGATTTTAAACAGCAAAATGCTTTTTGAGTTTTGACTTCGTATTTTTTGTACGACAATTTAAAAAAACCCGCAAAAACGCACTTTATTAAGTTTAAAAATGCTTTTTTGTTTAGTTAAGTGTGTAGCGAGTAATTTTATAACCAAAATACAAGTGGGAAATACGAAATCTGCAATGCGGTGATTTTTCTAGAATACAGAGAAATACAGACATATTTTTTGACACTCATACAGACTTTTGAAAAAATCATCTGGCATCACTGGGGTACACTGGCAATATACTGGAGTTCCCAAGTTGCCCCCGGGTTGACCACGACTGACTCTCTCTGCAACACAGCTCGAACGGAGTGGTGGAATTATAATGAAATATTGCTCGCCTGCTTTGTTGCAATATGTCTACATGATTGAGGACATAGCTTGATCAGAATCGCGAAAAGACATAACAAAAAAAAAAAACTCCCATTAACACACGTGTATCATCTTCGGCGTTACTTCGTGAAGCGGCTTGCCAACAATTTGGGAGTTCCCTTTCTACCGACTCGAGCGATCTGTGTTGCAGAAATTGTATGTCATGAAGAGAAACGAAGAAGATTATATCATTATTGCTTTTCATTTCTGTCAAAGCTTTATCGTTGGCTCGTTGATTGCTTATCATTTTGTCATTTGGAGATATTCTAGATAAACATTTCAAAAGGTCCTATCTGCATAGATCAATTCTCTTCATCGACATTCTCTTTCGTTAATAACTCAGTTGCAAAAACTTTCTCTGTTGTGTTTAACGTTGAGGACGCTAGATGAGAACCTCTTTTATCAAACTATTTTTTGTAAAAATAGCGCAAAATCTAATTGCATAGCAGTGGTTATCCAAAGAGAAGGTTGATGAAGATAATCGATCAAAGCAGATAAGACCTTTTGAAATGTTCATCGAGATATGTTTGATGCCTTGGGCAGACGAAGAGATTATAATTTCTTAATAGGTCTCCGACTGATATTAACCGACTCCGACTCCGACTTTTTGACTCCGGCTCCAATTTAAACAAAATATATTTAATGAAGGTTAGTGGAATACTCAGAAGAGGAATAAACAGGAGATTATTTCCCATTTAATTCCACTAAGTAATATGTATCCATGACAGATATCGTAATCCGTGGGGCAAATTGATCATCGGAGTGAAAAGATATCATGAGAAATCTTGATACTGTTTCATCAAGAGTTTGATAAGTTTTTTTTAAACAATAATGTAAATTTTACTGCATAAATTTCAAATTTATTTAACTGACGTTCAATAGATTATCAACGTTTTTTTATAGAAACTGCTCTCATTGAGGCCTGTGCTGTATTAATGGTAGGGCGGTGGTGGGCTAAAGTCAGGGCCCCCAATTTCCAGCTCAGAGACATCAATCATATCCTTGTTAATAATATGTTTCAAGAAATTAATCGTTAGTCAGTTTTCTATTTGTATCGAACACTCAAGCTTTTCCAGAAAATATTAGATTAAATTGAATAACATTTATGTATGGTTAGTGACCGCATTAAATATTTAGGAGTATAGGCTGACTAAAAGTAAATTGATACGCACAAAAAGACCTGTAATTCGTGATTCAATAAGTTTAAAAAGTCCATTAATGGTTGCTTTACAGTACTTTTATTAAAACTTCAAAGCAGGCTTGCTGAAACTCGTCAAACTCCCTGGAGGTTTTAAAATACTCTTGTCCTGCGAGTTTAGCCAGCCCTCACCTCGAGACTCCGGATGACTTTTTTTGTTCGACGCAAGAGACTTAGAGTTCACCCAGAGTGAGAGTAAGAGCGTGTGATAGAAAACATGATCATGAATGGCAGCAAACCTCACTCTCATTTTATCCCCCTTCGCTCATAAAGTCTGAAGCTCAGCAGAATGATTTGGCAGTAGGCATTCTACTCCTCAGAAAAATGCTACGCTCGGTTTCAAACTTTCAAACTCGCGAGCGAGGCTCCAGCAAGCTTGCTTCAAAGTCACAGCATTAGATGGTTACATTTCTCCTGTTCGAACGAAATCTCGAACCTTCCTCTTTATGGAGCCCATCAGCACGGACACGGAATCAGCGCATTTCTTCCATTTTGCCCGCATTTGCAGGATGTCCTTGACTGCTCCACCGCTTCGTCGAAATCACTGCTTTGAAATTGCCCAGATTCCGGGCAATTCGGAAGATTCATTAGCTTGGGGACAAAATCGATCTTGTTGGCAGTATACCACTCTAGCACCATCTTGGAGCAGTGGCAGCTGGTCAAATCGGGCCAAAAGATGACTTTACCTCTAGGCTTGCGGATGAACGGCAATACACGCTTTTTCAGGCATTCTTCGATGTAAACTTGGGATGTCATCGTCGAGGATGTGACGAATGGTTCCGCGTTTTCAGGCCACAACTGCAAATCGCTTGCCAAATCATGGCCTTCTTCGTGAACTTAACGGAAAACACGAACTTGAATCTTCTCGGCACATCCCTACGTCCAGTCGCGATTTAAAACACGGTCGTACAATAGCCTTGCACCTTTGTGGCCACGGTTTCATGTGCCGGTTCGGTTGTTTACTGGCTTTGTACGACTTGTATCCTTCCCTGACAAGGATGTTCCGCACCATTTGAAAGTTGGCGTTGCACCTTCTGGCCACATCTCGGATCGAAAGACCGGGGTTGGCTTTAACGCACCTCAACCCCTTGCTGGGCAGCTGATGATCCCTGAATCCAGTTTTTTCGTAGGTCCGCTGTGGAAAGGAATATTCAGGGTTTTCTTGTAGATTTTGAGCACTCGACAAATTGTTGTTTTCGGCATCTTAAGCTCTTTAGCCAGCTTGGAACCGGACCACTCCGGATTTTCCACGCATTTGTGCACAATATTTTTTCTTCTTTCGAGTTCCATTTGCCGTTATTTCTGAACGCGATCGACTACTTTGTTTAAACTTGCACCAGTTGTTCTCTATAGAAGTGTAAACAAACCACTGTCAAAGATTTTCGATTCCCAACACTAGAAGCGTGCTGCTAGCGGCGCGTGAGGGGCGTACCAATTTACTTTTAGTCAGGTTTAATGTCTAACAGCAGCACTGAATAGAAAATTAACCAATAGAAAAAGGTTAATGGAATACCTTCAACACTAGCAGAATGGTAGTAGATTTTTGTAAACAGTTTCATCCGAGTTGGGAGTTGGGGAAGACTATACAGTCAAGATTCCTATAGTACGGTTAATGGGGACCGCACAATATGGACCCGCAATATCGACTACACGTAGCATATGGGATTAGAGCTAATTGGGGACAAACACTTATTGTAGGGTAATTTGAAGAGATAACTTCCTGGTGTCTTCTGAAAATTTATTAAGCTCCGTGATTTTTTTGAAACCACTCATAGACGTCATATCATAATGGATTCGGAGTTATGACCAGCAAATGAACCCTAGGGACCAGTGGGTGGCCCTCCGAAAGATCCAAAAACATCCGTTAAAGTTATCAATTCATGAAATCTAGGATCTCCGTGTTTTTTTTTCGAAAAATCTCATAGGTTATTTAAAGAAAACTGATCTCAGAACTCTGTAGTTTTCTTAGAACTGATCATAGATATGATTTTTTCTATATATTATTATCGATCTAGGTCAATATTTTAGTACCTTTTAGGGACTGTTATTGGAATTTTTGAATATTATTTCTTGGATTTTTTGAACTTTTTTTCTCTCGGCTAACGAGGGACAATCTAATTCCCTTCTTTAGTAATTTTGACGTAGGATTACGTCTTTCGGCAACATATTGGAGGTGCAATTTTAAGAAGCCCAAATCAATCGCGTTACGAAAAGTGGTCAGGTTTTGACCACATATAACTCTGTCAATAGCGGATGGATTTTAATTCTAAAAAAACCAATCGATTAGCAATTATGCTATGAATCTGCTAAATTGAACACTTTATTAATTTTCAATAGGTCACTATTGTAAATTACGCAAATGTCCAACTGTTGCAATGGTGATCAAAATTATCAACGATTGCCTGCAAAAACCGCTTTCCCTAACTCAGATTTCAAAATCGAATTCCACCCGGTCTCACTCAACTGCTTATTCAATCATCGTGTGTGGTGGTGTCCGGTTGGTCTTCATCGTCATCATCAGCAGCAGCAGCTGTGCTTTCAGCGCGTGGCGTTGGAAGTTGTACACAACGAAAGGTTGCCAGCAAGCAGCGAGCTGCAGCTGACATGAGCGACCATTCACCGAAGAAACTGCCTCACCGCTACTGATCGGATTCAGTTGCTCGTTGTTAGTCGCTGCCATCTATGCCAAG
This sequence comes from Ochlerotatus camptorhynchus, assembly GCF_037179485.1. Lineage (NCBI taxonomy): Eukaryota > Metazoa > Arthropoda > Insecta > Diptera > Culicidae > Ochlerotatus > Ochlerotatus camptorhynchus. The sequence goes on from NW_027040766.1 coordinate 6,886,507, forward strand.
CGCGGCAACATACAGCTCACCAGTCTCATCCTTGTTGAACGGTTCTTTTCAGGACCACCATGAATTATTGTTGTTAATTTTCATTGAACGTTCGCTCGCCTTGCTGCCAGCCACATCAGCCCCAAAGCTCTTTGATAATGTACCCAGCAACAAAACGTTTGCAACATGATCATGTTAATTAAACAGAAACACTTCGAATCAAGGTATGGTTTTCTCCAGGACGCTAGAAAAAAGCAAAAAAATCCCAAATTTATATGATTGATTGCGAATACATCGCGATTGGAAAATTTAAGCAAGAAATTTCTTCAATCAATTTGCGCTTTTTTTTATCTATTGAATAAACGAAAATTCCATGCGTTTTGTGCACCGAAAATGCTTAATTTTGTCATCAAAAAACGGGGCGTTTCCGTGATGGGAAAAAGTGGTTTCCCTAACACAGTCGCCGAATATTTATACCGAGCACTTAACATGCCAGACGGTACCTATCTTTATGCCGTTTGATGCAAATTTTAGGCCCCTCCTATTAAGAGAATTATTCAAAAAAAAAATGCCTACTTCTCTTAATAGAAAGTGCTTAAAATTTGCATCAAAAGCATAAACGTAAGTACCGTCCGGTATACCCAGTTTCTGTGATTGATGCGTTTTTTTTTTTCCCTAATACATATTTCATTACCGCACCGCTATCATCTCCAAGAAAATCGAGGAAAAAAATCAACAGCATCGTTCTAAACTGGCTTCTAAGCTTCCAACCCATCGGTCCTTTTTAGGACCACAAATGACTTACAAAAGAGTTCAAGTAAGAGCTTGTATGCAAGACATACCGTCCAGGATTTGCTTGTACTACAAAGACACCGACAGACCCCCTCAAAACAGAACTCTCAAATTGCTTCCGAATTTCAACCTATCGAACTTTTTCACCGATTACGAGTTAAGAATTCCATTTAATATTTACTATACTTTTGCTGTGACATCAAAACTACCTTTCGTAATCCTACGGCACGTCTTGGGTCGTGGCTTGGATACAACATCTTACTTTTTTCATGGAATTGCTGAATAATAATAGATTAGGTACTATTTCTTCGACTTCGACGCCGACTCGTTATGCTCAGAAGTGCGTCCAACTCTGACTCCGACTCCACAGCTCTGGGTAAATAAAGTTTGCCCAACATTTTAGGGTCCAAGGATCAGTCCCATACGGAAAAAGTATGCATTGAGAAAATGGCAGTCGAAATTTCAAAGTGCAATTTTCATGTAAATATTTGAAAAATCATAGCTTTTTTTTTTCGAGATATTATCAGTTGCAATGAAATTTGCATGTTTAGTTATATCAGTAGAAAATATGCCAATTTTGAAAGCAGAACTGTAACTTGACTGCTGGCCTATGGAATTTCAGATTGGGACTGATATGCGATTACTTTGCTTGATGGGACTGACTTGACGTTGTTTTTACATTTTTCACGATAAAAATCCGTATTTGTGTCACATAAAGGGTGTATTCGTGGAAAATAGCACACACATAAGCTGAGACTATTTGGTATAAACCAAAATCAAAATGTTTGAAATTTAATTTAAAAAAAAAAATTCATTTTGAGTAACAAAACCATTTTAAACAAATAAAATATCAATTATTTTACACCAAACCAAACAATTTTTTTTCTGGCGCACTTCACAATATTCATAATCAGTGAATAAATTGAAGGCGGCGTTGACAAAATTCGTAAATATAGATAAAATGCAGTTTTTTACCACTCTTCAACATTTTTAAGACCACATTTTGTTCTCCTGATCTAAACTCAAACCTACCCTATGCTTTGCTTATTTAGGACACTCTAAACCAGCGCTGCCCATCGTGCGGCCCGTGGGCTGTGGTCTCTGGATCCCAGCAATGGCATCATTTCAGTCCAGTTTTATTCATCATTATGAATTTCAGCCCAGCATGAATGAGAAAGAACCAAAATGTTCATCGAACTATATAAAGCCATTAAAAAAGTTTAATGTGCTGTAAATCATCATCTTTGAAAATTTCAAGTCATTTGCTATTTATGTGTGTGCCATTTTCCACGAATACACCCTTTAATATGAAAGTAGATGCCAATCTATGTGGAGAGCGTTGTTATCTCAAAATTAACGCAAATCCAAATGGGACAGATATGCGATTCTCATCATGAATTGTATATGTTAGCGGATTATTTATCCATGAATGCAAACGAATCGAAATTCAACAAGACCCAAACAACTGCAGTGAAATCACTGGCCTTTCCCAACAACCAACACACCCTGTTTTCAACGACTTCACCCAAACTGCATCGCAAAAATGCAAATGACCTGTCAAAGACCAAACCCATCATCAACAAACCAACAAACGTATTCTTATTTTGCGAAGTTATGCTCCAACGACTTGATCTAGGTCGCTGACGACGACGACGTCGTCGTCGTCACCATCGTCACACAACGCTCATGTAAATTCACCTGCTTTGCGTCTGCGGCATTTCCTCCGTTTTCGCCTTCGCTGCTGCTGCTGTTGCAAGAGCAGCTCCGGTGACGCAGACAGTGATCTTAGGATTGGTAATTTGTCTCGGTAGGCAGACGAACACTCGTCGAAATCCCCATCGTCGCCATCCAAGTAGAGAATCCCCTCGTCCACCGAGCAGCTGGCCGAGCTCCAAGAACCTTTGTGCAGTGTGTTGGTCGTACCGCTGTCGATGGATCGGAGATCTTCCCGGGACGCTGCCGCAGGTTCATCGTCGAAGTCTACCATCCGTGAGTAGAGAAACTCTTCGGACGGAGTTCTGGGCAGTTTATCGTCTGTTTTCACTAGTGGAACCGGGGGCAGCGGTAGATCCGAGAAGAATTCTGAATCATCACTGTTGCTGCTGCTGTTGCTGCTGCTGCGACTGCCACTGCTACGTTCCCGGATGGTGCTCAGCCGGTTAAAGTCACAGCGGGGAGCACCGATGGACCGATGCTGATGCAGATCGTCGTCTTCCATTATTTTTAATCTCGCAAACTAGACCGAGTGTTGCGCACTGTTCTAATTAATTTCTTCCCCGTATTTATGGTACGCCACGAGCCGAGAACAGAATAACAAATCACATACACCGACAGTGGAAAAGGAACACGTAAAAATCAACCAACACTTCGCGTTTCGGCTGTTCATTTATTTCTATTCACAGACAACATTTCTATGCTTTCGACGCAGCATGAAGATATGCACTCTCAGGAAAAACAAACAAGGAATTTTATAACACTATTAAACTCGAAAATCAGAGTAGAATTTTCCAAATCGATGTTATACTTCTTCCAAGGTGGGACCGCTGCCACGTTCTGCCGAAAGATGAAGGCGCGTTTATAAATATTTTTCGCAATTGCCCAAGACACCGCGGGCGAAGAACCACGCGCAACACGTCAGACGACGACGACGACGATGATGGCGACGCGGCGCCTGCGTTGCTGCGAGCTACAAGTCGCGTTCTGTTGTCCCATCGGACTTGTCAGACTAAACTGACGAATGTGCACAGCGAGTTCGAATTCAGTGGCGACGACGACGAGACGCTGAGCTCTCTCACGAGCATATTGGCATTCATTTCCCTTGCGTTGTTCCCTCGGCTTACATGCACGCGGTTCATCAGAGACAACGCGACCGGTGATCGTAAGGTCAGGGAGTACGAATCAACGAATCATTTACAATGTTGATAGGTGATAAGCCGCATTTGGATGGATTGCTCATGCATGGGGGTTTTTTTCCCCCTACCTAAGAAAGATGACTAAGTGGTTTGATTCGGCGAAATGGTGAGGAATACAAACTGCGTTTATCTGTGAAGGAAGCCGTCTACTGAATGTGGTTAACTAAATAAAACTGTCAGTATCGTCTTTCGGCAGAACGACAACATTTTCATCGTCTATAAGCAGTTCCACGCCAAATAACAAATCGATCAGACTGGACCTTCTCCACTGGACCTAGTAGAAATGTGAATGATTGCCAATAGCAAAAAATTATGCAGAATTGCATGCAAATCGGAGAAGGTCGAGTCAAAAAAAAAATTATTTTTTGCTATTTGGCCAGGAACTGCTTGAATGTTGATCTCTCGGAGTTTGTTAGTTGCTCGTGTTCGTGTCGGGAAATGATGATTATTTGTTGATATAGCGAGCAGAAATCGATATATGAATCTCATAATTCAAATCAATATTTGTGCTGCGTGAAATATCGGATGGATGGAATGACAGCACGTTGAGTTTTAAACAGGCTGAACATTCATGGGTAAGGAATTGTTTGATTTTTGGGTAACCATTCTTTGGACATTTTGTGACTACGGTGTGTATTTTTTACGTTTAAGTTTACGCTTCTATTTTTATTTATATTGCGGACTTATTTCTTAAATTCAGGCCACCGGACCTTTTTAATTCATTCAACACCATTTACCCCTTTAAGGACTAGTTTTTCACACATTTTTAATATGGTTTATGAATTTTCTAAGCGATTGATTCATCACATAAAAAGGAAAACAGCAATTTTGTTTAAGGTGATCTAGAATATCCTTACTATTCTGGAGTGCTAATCTTTGACTTTATCACTAAAAGCCACATAACCCTCTGTTTCTCACTGCTCATCTGACGTGTATAGAGGTCCCCAACAACGGTGTAAAATTTGGTTATCATCTGGATGTGCAGAAGAATTTTAAATTTTGGGAACCGACACGAACTAATTTGCTTAACGAAAATTCAAATACGGCTAAAATTTAACCAAATCTTGGTAGTGGATTGAGTAATATGCAGAACAACTTTATCGAAGACTGCAAATCAATTAGCTCTCTGAGAAAAAAAAAATTAGTAATATATCAATTTAAACCTATTGCTCCTCGCATACCGATCCACTCCAATTTGCACCAAAAATTGGTGGGTTAACTTATTTTAGGTCAGGACAAAAAATCCAGTGTTGTGCCATTTTCCGATTTTTAATAAATATAGATTTTCATTTTTACATATCTTTGAAACCAATAATGATACAAGCGACATTGGGTACCCTTTTGATGAATTTTGTGATTTTTTCTTTGAAAACTTTAAATGCATATATCTCAAAACTGCCCCTACTTTTTTATGACACCAATGTGTTCAGCAGATTTTTTCACATAAGAATTACTTAACGAGAAAAATAATAACATGTTTCGTTTAGATGATATTGAATTTAAAGGATTTCAAGATTTTTAAATGATTAATTCATTCGCTTCGATATGGAATTTGACGGTATTTTCCAGTTTTTCTGTAATTCGATGCCACCATCTCGAACTTCAAAATGGCGTCGGACATTGATTTCTTGTTCGTACACGTCACTTCGATTCCAAAAATACCCATATTGTTGGGTTATTAAACAGTATTCTTCTGATTTTCTCTAACCGGAAGTCGCCATATTGGATTTCAAAACCACGCCTGGCATGGATTTCCAGTTCTAACACGTCACATTACGGGTTATTAAACAGTATTTTTTTCTGTTTTTCTGTAATCGGAAGCTGCCATCTTGAATTTCAAAATTGAATGGAGTCAGGCATCGATTTCCGGTCCCTACACGTTACTCCGATTTTTTAAAAAATATCCATATTTTGGGGGTATTTGATAGTATTTCCCAGTTTATCTTTAACCGGAAGCCGGCATCATGAATTTAAAAATGGCGTCAAACATGGATTTCTTATCCCTACACGTTACTACGATTCCAAAAATACCCGTATTGTGGTGCATTTGACAATATTTTCAAAACCATATTTTTACGAAGTAAATCCCAAAAAACGACTTTTTTTTACGAACTAATTCGATTTACGAACCCCCAGTTCTACAGTGTTGCCAGATGCGATGTATACAATTATATTTCTTCACAGTGTTAACTTGACTGTCGACAGAAGCAGACCACTCTCAATGTGTGTCACGCGATCGTCTGTTTACTCGTCAGCAACCATTGTGTGGTCCTCTTCATTGTTCTTCATCAGCAGTTCTTTCAGTCGATGCGTCGTCGAATTTGGAAAGCAACCGTTTCGTAATGCATGTGTCCAGAGTGGCAAGTGAACCAGGAAAATCAGGAAAACCGGGTAAAAGTCGGGAATTTATTTTCACCAGGAAAAACCGGGAAAAAACCAGGAATTTCATAAGTCCACCAGGAAAATAATCTAGTTTGTATAATTTGAATAGGTTTTAGATTTTATGTATGTTAAAGTTTCTTTTTATAATCAGGTCAAAACTAACCATTTTGTTCAAGCTTAATCTTTCACACAACTAAACATTGATGAACAAAATTTACCGTGAGAATTTAGTAAATATATTTCGTATTTATTGTTAATTTAATCTTTTTTTCTCGAATCAATTGCATGTATGATTTGTGCTTAATTGATAGCAGACTTAAGCAGTTCCGACGCATTACTACTTTAAGGTACCTGTTCAACATGTTCAATAAAAAAGTTCTATTTCTAAAAACTTCAAATAAGGCCTTCGAACTTCATGCAAGTTCTGCAAAATTCGGGAAAGTCTTACAAGTTTCTGGAAAAATCCTGTGAACTACTGCGATGACCTACGACGGTCAGGAAATCTTTCCGAACCTTCAGAGAAGATCTACAAATTTCAGAGAAGTCTTACGAACTTCAGGGAAGTCCTTTAATCTTTGGGGAATAACTACGAATTTTACAGAATTTTCTACAGATTTAATGTAACTTCTCCGACATTTAGGAAATGCTTAAAACTTAAGGATAATCCTATGACACTCATGGATTTTTCCGAGCTTCAGAGACGTCTTCAATACAGGGTGTCCATTCAAATTCCTTTTTACAATTCCCGGTTTTCCCGGTTTAAAAAAAAAAACTCTACCTTAAAAAAAGGCGTTCAAAAATAACCCTTTAGAGATAATGATAAAATTTTGTCAGCACAATTCATCTACAATATGCAGGGTTGGTAGTGGGTATTTTATACAATAGTATTGGCTACAATAACGAAAAAAGTGACCAAATAGTGACTTTAAAACAATAACAAAGTGACCAATAGTGACATTAATTGATTGAAGGATATCAAATATATGGATCTAATATGTCGTTGAATGCGATCCACTTTGAGAAATATTATAAATTCCCAAACCACGATGAGAATTTTACAAGCTTTTTATAAATAAAACAAATGGTTGAAGGATCTTATAAATTTGTTTTCGTAAAATCAGTATTAATTGGATAATCAATAGGTTTTCTGCCACTATTTTTTGGAAACCAACCATTGAATTTAGATTCAGATCGCGAATTGGTTGAATTTCGGGATGTGACAGATTGAACATAGACATTGAGGTGCAAAGAAAAATGTTCAACATCTTGGACAAATTTGTCAATTTTAAGACAAGCAATTTTAAAGATCTCAAATATAGAAACTTCTGTAAAACTTTAACAAAGACAAATTTTCATATCTCTGGAACCTAGACAAGTGTTCTGGATCGTATTAATAATTATCATTATTCTGGAACGAGGAAATTTTTTTCGAAAAATCTCGATCTTCAAAAAAGTTGTAAGATTCTGGTATACATTTAAGAGATATTGGACATTTTTTTTTGTTTAATGCTTGTACTTAGTAATTCACTATCTTTAATTCAAACAAATTAAGAAAGCGTAGAATAATTTACGATATGTTAGAATGTAAGTTCATAGTACGAGAAAAACTTAATGTTTCTAAAATATAGAAAGGATTTTGTGATTTTAAACATAGAATGTATCTAAAATCAGGGCTTGGAAAAGAACTTCTGAAAAAAAAAAAGAATCTACTACATGATTGTTCGATGTTTGTCGATACTAAATCTTCCGGCTTTCAAAGATTTATGGAAATTCAGGTATTTGAAAAAATCTCTAGCGCTTGGAAAGTTTCCTAGACCATTTTTCAACATATTAGGCTTGGAAAACTTTCAAGACGACGAAGAGATATCGGAACCAGAGTTTATTTTTTTCGAAAACTCAGAAAATTTGTGATACCTCGAGATCATAGACAATGGAAAAAAATTGTACAACCTAAGTTGTTGAAGATAATGGACCTGAAACAAATGCACTCTGGTCATTCTATTTAAGAATTCAAAAACCTGTTTTTTTTCCAGTTGTCTAAACCCAGTTTTTCCAATTTAATCGAAACAGTTAAATATGGTAAAATACCCCAAGTACCATCACAAGTTTTATTGCATGATAAAACCCAAATCCTTACTTGAAGCATAGATTATTATTTCGCTTAACTAATGACCCCAAATAATACAGTAAGTAATATGTAGTAAGGTCAAAATATGTTATTCTCAATTATGGATTGGAATTGAGAAGAGAAATGCAAGGAAATTCCAATGATGATTTTTGAAATAATCGTAAAAGAATCTTCAAGGATTCCAAGAGGATGATTTGAGAATGCTTAGGAAAATGTCAAGGAAAGTATTTTTATATTTATAGTAATTTTCACACTCCGGGTGAAATTTGATCTCATGATTTTGGAGTGAGAGGTATTCAAAGATGTCCTAGTCTTGGTATATTGTTAAAGTGCAGAAATTAGTGTTTCATTTATCTGTACGGTGTCGAAAATTTGCAAGCCAAGCATGATCGGAGTTTGAGACAGCATGAATCTGCTTCTCTATCTTAAAGTAGCTTCGTAACAGGATATGCCTCGCTCAGCCTTTATACTTGAACTACTTCACTCGGAAAACTGTAGCAAAATAATTCAAGCAATTACACCATATGCATTCAAATGACACCATATGAAATTCTATACATTTAGCTATCGTAGTAGGAATAACGACAAAATCACCGCTTGATCCGGGTGCGAACAGATTGTGAGTGAGAGAAAAGAATAATATGAAAGTTGTAAGCAAGAGAATGTAATGAAGTATGCGCTATAAAGTTGAATAATTCCAAGTAACATTACAAGTTTAAAGGCTTAAAGGATTATTCAAGACCAAATTATGAAAATTAAGGAAAGACCCACAAACTTTTGGAAAACCCTTCGATATTTAAAGCCTTATGAAGTTCAGGGAAGCTCTTCTAAATGTATGGTCCTCATATATTCAGTTAAGTCCTTCAAACTTCAGGGATGTCCTCAGATATTCGAGAAAGTTCTTCGAACTTGATGGAAGTCTTACGAACTTCTGAGAATTTCTACGAATTTCGTGGTACTTCTACGATATTTAAGAAATTCCCATGAATTAAAAAAAAAACTCCGAACTTCAGGGAAGTCCTAAGATCTTAAAAAAAAGTCCTTCGATATTCGGGAAAGTCCCATGAAATTCAGGCAATACAAACTTAAATGAACCCTTCCGGAAAGACCTCAACGCTTCAGGGAAGTTCTACAAACTTTAAGGAATTTCTATGAACTTCAGCAGTCAGTCTTTTTAATAATAAGAGTTATTAAACCAGCGTTGTTTATGAAATCTTTAAATCATATGACTTTGAAACCATGTTGTAATCAAAATTCCGCAAAATAAAATCTTTAATCGTTGACAATTTGCGGAAAATTTAAAAAAACTGGAAATCCGTAAAATTGTCAGAAGCAAAGGTTTTTTAAAGAGTCCTTATTCATATCACACTTCGCAATTTCACCTTGAGATAAACTAGCCCGTTGGCTAAAAATCTCAATAATAAAGTAAAAAAAAATCGCGGTTTCAAAAACAGAAATCTCAAAATTTGGGGGCTTATAGATCTCGAAATTTCAGGCATTAGATAGGGTTCTGCGCTAGTCCGTCGTATCTCAGCTTTTCTTCGTCATACACCCCTAAAATCGCCCATTTTACGGGTTATCGCAAATGTTTCAGTATCAACCGTAATTAATCTTGTAAGCAAAGATGTTTTTGCAAAACATAAGTGAAAACGCTTTGCTATTATAGTTTTAGCACATAGAACGGAAGTAGGCGCCATGCTACGACGAGTAGCGCGGCTCCCTACTAGCTTCTTTACAGCAAACAATCAGATAAAGATTTCACGGGCATTCATAAGAACCTGAATACCTATTTTGGTTTGTGAAATTCCGCATTGCGCGAAGAATGATGGTACAAGGATTCACTATATTTTTTTTTTATTAAAAATTGTTTTTTAAATACATGGTTTTTAAAACCAGGAAATTTTTAAATCATTGACCAGGAAAACCAGGAAAAAAACAGGAATTTCAAAATGGAAATTCACTTGCCACTCTGATGTGCGAGTGCTGAAACCACTGGAAGTGGCTTCCATTCTGGTGGAGGAGGCTTATGGGATAGCGGAAGATAATTTTTTAATGTGTTGTACCTTTTGACTATAGTTTTAAGATGTATTGTATAGTGAACAAGAATCCTCGGCTCTGTAAAGTTAATTCGGCGAGCCTTATCAAATAAATTAATATACAAAAAAAAATTCTTCTCATTTTACTTATACTCATCTTCTTATCTCATTCCAACGCATCTCACCTCACATCTCGTCAACTCACTTCACCTCTAATCTCACATCACCTCATCTCATCCCACCTAATCTCACCGCACCCCAAATCATCTCACCTCAACCCACCTCTTATCATCTTATCTCATCTCATCTCATCAAATCATCTCAACTCACCTTATTCACCTCACTTTACCTCAACTCACTTCAGCTCAGCTCAGCTCACCTCAGCTCAGCTCACCTCAGCTCACCTCAGTTCACCTCACCTCAGCTCACCTCACCCCAGCTCACCTCACCTCAGCTCACCTAACTTCATCTTATCTCAACTCACAACATCATCTTATATCATCTCACTTTCTCTTAACTCATATCATCTCACCGAGATGAACCAGCGTCTGGCTGAAAATCTCCTTAATAAAGACAACCAACCAACCAACCGTATCATCTCATCTCACTTCCCCTCACTTTATATCATCGTATCTCAGCTCATCTCACTTCACCTCATCGCATCTCATCTTGTCTCATGTCACCTCACTCTTCTACACCTCATCTCCCCTCATTTATTCTCCTCTCACCTTACGAAAATGATTCTCACCTCACCTCATATGGTTTTAATATCATCTCACCTCACCTAATATGATCTCACCTCATCTCACCTCATCTAAGTTCACCTCACATCACCTCAACTCTCCTCAATTTTCCATGCCTCATCTCACCTCACCTCACTTCTCCACCCCTTAAATCAATTCACATCCAGTGCTGAAAATTGCTACCGCCAGTACATAAAATTGGGCTACTATGACGACCATTGCAACGTGTGACAAAACAAAAACTGTATCACAAGTGCTGTCATTTTGTATTTACGATGAAAGCATGTTGCTAGTCATCTCACTACCCAAGTAACATTTAACGTTTTATGAAGTACTACAAGGCTTCTATAAAACAACATTCATAAAACCCTGGTCAAGTCCAAGATAGCTTTGCCTTTATTACATCCACCAAAACCTTATTAAGACTAGAATCTGTCTAGTTGTCCCACCCTGAAGAAGGTTCTAGAGAGTGCATTATCGAGACATTTCCAGAATGACTTGCTGCAAAAAGGTTATATGACGAATGCATTTGAAATCCTTATTAAAAGTACAACAAAAGCCATTTAGCACCAATACTTGTGCCATTTGCCTTTGACGCTTGTTAAGCGCACTAAAGTTTTATTTTTCAACCAAGATAAAAGGGATACATAAATGTCCGATCTTGCCAAATTCATTGTTCAAAAATGAATCTGTCAAAAATCCTCATAAATTTCCTCATCATTAATGTGAAAGAATTACTTATATTATCGAAACTCATATTGTGGTCTATTTTTTAGGTGACAGATTGAATCTAATGTGAAATGTGCTTCGGAAAATCGAAAAAAATTGGTCCGCCTTCGGAAAACATTGACTCGACTAATTATTTTTAATTTAGGAAACAAAATATAGTTATGTTATGTTAATCATTGCACACAGCCGAGACAATTTGATGATTTTCGTAACTTCTGTTGCCGCTCATTGAAGAATTGATGAGAATAAAGTTATTTTAAAGGAAAAACATCTTGAAAAACGAAGATTGTAGAAAAGCAAATTGAATAATAACAATATGGCGATGGCATAAACATTAACTTTCCATAAGCCATTTGTGAAAAAGCTGTTTGCTTTAATGAAATCCTTAAAAAATGCAAAACATTTAAATGCGGCTTTTATGAAGATAATTTGTAAACTGAATTGTTTTTATCTGATGCCATTTTGCTTGATCCTATTCCGTTTAGTTTTATGACGGCATTAATGGTGGCATAGTTGCCTGGAAAAGTAAAACGTCAAAAATTGTTTATCTTCCGATAGTTTTGTTGTGCGATCATTGCAACGATGTTCTACTCCAGCGTTGGATCAACAAGTTGCGTGTCATCCTTGATAAAGTCAATTCATCTAGTGAAAGCAGTTACTCAGGAAGTGAGTCTACATAACTTGGAACAGGTGGAAGGTCAATCGTTCCCGAAGAGTTTTCCTTCTTTCGGATGAGTTTCCTGTCAGCAGTTTACCGCAGTCCCAGTTTGCCACTGATGCTATTCGGATCATCATCGCAACGTTATTTCTGGAGAAGGCTGCCATTGACAATATGCTGTGTATTCCCATCAATTTTAAGCGTCTAATTTTGACGGCTTCTCGGCTGCTCTGCTGTTGACTGATTTTGTCGGAGCTACCCTCCCAGAAAGTTCTGGAATTCGATTCCTTTTCTCTTCCGTCGAAAGCATTGCTAGAATTATTACTCGATTATCCTTTGGCATTTCCTTGTGACTCTGCGCTTGAAAGTCCTACTCGATTATGTTTTTCTTTGTCTCTAGGCGGATCCATCTTTTTAGTTTTATTTGTAAACAGAGGGAGGTTTTGTGATACACTTCATTGACACGAAAACGCATCAATGCATGCGTTTTGATCCCGTTTGAAACCGAACGGTTTCATAATTGCTTTTATAATGATAAAACACATTTCTGGAGAATTTTGTCGTGACATCAATAAAACAAATACCAATCCATTTACTGAACAGTTTTATAAAGGGATAGAGTGCTGCATTAAATTCATTTTTGGTTTGTTTTTTTCCGTCGATCTTGTTTTCCGTGCTGAGCACCAATGCTACCGACGTGCCAGGAAGGCAGCTCCCACACCTGGACCCTACCTATCGACCCATCAACTCATGAACCGGGGACCAACGGCTTTACTTCCCATCCGAAGGAAGGCGTGATCAGAGATGTTATGCCTCAGAACATCCCGGCGGCGCCGACTGGGATTGAACCCAGGCCTGCTGGGGTGAGAGGTAATCGCGCTTACCACTACACCACCGACGCCGTTCAAATTCATTTTTGAGCAATAATGTTTTGCATAGTAAAATGCTGTATTTAAACAAAAAGATTGCTTATTGCCGTCATAAAACCACAATAAATCATAGTAAAAGCGAAAAGGCTGTTAAATTATGACTAATCACTAAGGGTTTCCGTATAGGACACTCATGCAGCTTATTGGTTTGATCCAACAAGTTAAACCATCTGGTTTTAAATCAACCCAAACAATGCATAAGGTCCTAACTACATTGATCGATGCTTGTAATGATTTTTTCTTTGGACATGGATGGCCATGTAAAATCGTTTCGGTCTATTTTCGACAAACAGTTTAATGGATGAAGCTATTATCTAGCAGATATTGTCAAAAGTCTAACACTGCTTCTTGACGCCAAACTCGGCCTACGGATTCTAAACTCGGCCTAACGTATTGAAACGCCATTGAAACGCCAATGAATTCTCGATGAACATTTCAAATGGTCCTATCTGCTTTGATCGATTCTCTTCATCGATTTTCTCTTTCATCAATAACTCAGCTACAAAACCTTTCCCTGTTGTATTTGACGTTTTGGACGCTAGATAACAACCTCCTTTATCGAACTATGTGGTAGAATTAGCGCGAAATCTGTTTGCATAGCACTGGTTATTAAAAGAGAAAGTCGATGAAGAGAATCGATCAATGCAGATAGGGCCATTTGAAATGTTCATCGAGAATTCACTTCGGCCTATCGGATGAAGATAAAAATTGATTCGGTTGGAGCGCTTCTTTTGTATTTGAGAATAATGGGTGCAAACTTTCATATCACGCGTTCTAAAGTATCGCATAATTGACTTGTTAACTCTGAAATCATGGATTTATTTGAAGTTTTCTGTTCGATAGGCCCAAATGGGCGATTAGGCCGAAGTAGTTCTCTACCCTACTAGCTTGTGTTTCACCTCGACTGTGATTGTTGCTCAGAGTTTGCTTGTGAATTTTCAATCTGGACATTTTGATATTCACAGCATTTGGTAGATCCAACCAGCATTTTTTTACCTTCCCATTCAAAGCAGTTCAGCGGAGAGCTGTGTTGCGTGACACGTTCAATGAATCATTCGATGTGCTGGAAATAAGCACATATGTGAAAATGGTTGGCAGCACCGAGGCGCTTAGTAATGATTCGCGACTTTTTGGCAGGGAAGCCGTTAACCTCCCACAGCCGTTGCATGTTTGAATATGTATGTCCGTAAAATTAGTAAGCCTCTTTCTTTGACAAAGCGGATAGCCGGAACCACTGTTTTCGTGGTTAGATATCCACTAAGCACAACTAAACAACAACCAACACGATTAGGAAAAACTTGTTGCTCAATGAAGAAAAATAACGGTCTGCGACAATCTCAACCTGTAACAAACAATTTACCGGACTACTTAGTCTGTCCAAGAGTATTGACGAAGCAAAGCAACGCACAAAGTGTCGCATCATACTTGGTCAGTCAGCATTTCAATAGAGATTTAAGGTGTATTCAAATCTAAGCGTACATTAGCGGAGCGGAGCAAAATTTGCGTTGCAATGAGAGAGACAACTAGTACTTTTCTCCCTCTCGTACCTTCGCAAAATCTCTCTCCGCGCGTGAAATATCGCTCAGATCTGAATACACCTTTATGTTCCACGTTCCACATTGAAATTATTGTCTCACATTCGGAAATCGATGTCTTACGCCGTTTCGAAATCCAAGATCACCATTAATCGACTTCCGGTTACAGACAAACTTAACATGAAGTTATTTGTTCACAGAACTTCTAGCTGGCTCAATTCTGCAAGACAACATACGAAACTCAAGATTTACTATGTAAAATTTGTGGTGCAACATAATTAAACTACACAGGACATGGACAAGGATGGGAAAGTTCATTCACTCGCACGAGCACCACAGAAATAAAATAGCCATCCTCGCTGACTAACAGATTACCGAACGAGTGTAAATTCTTCCAACGAAGTGACTCTACAGGTAGACTCGGAACTGACAGTCGAACATTTTTTTCTAACGAGGGAGAACTCGATTGAATGCGTAAAAACCGAACGCTACCGATTTCAATAGCCTAATGAAAAATGTTTGACTCTCTCAGCAGAATGTAATCGTAAAAGGCTCAGCATAAAAAATAAATAAATGACGAATCATCCACTCTTCTATGCTACTACATTCAAAATCATACATGTTACGCTCAACTGTCTGTTTTGCTCAATTCTGCGTTCATCGAAGAAAATAGAAGCAATGAGATTACGAACGAAATCAGTGCGACTCTAGGATTGAGCGATCTTGGATCTATTTTTGGAAAATCGATCTTTTTCACCCCGATTTCCGATTTTTCCGATCGATTCTTTGTCCACGAAAAGATCAAAACAATCTATTTTTTCTTTCGATCTTTTGGATCTTCAAAAAAATAAGTGTTCAATTTTTTAAGTGTATTTATATCGAAAAAACGATTTACTCTCACCCCAGACTCAAATTTTGGGTAGTATTTTTTCTCCGTGTATGTTATTAGCTGGATTACAATGATGTCACTATTTGCGTTTGAAATTTTTACGAACACAGCAACATTTGAAGGTTTGAGCTACCTCCTCCTGTGCTCATGCATTGCTCTTTGCTATCACTTTTTGTCTACACGGCGAAACAGAATGATACATTTTGATGGATTAATCATTAATTCGAAAAGGATTCAACTTGATGTATTATTATATTTCTCCGTGCACTTTGTTGGTTACCGAACTAAACTGACACACACATTGCCAGTGAGCAAGTGTGACGTTAATTTCCTCTTTGTTTGCGTTGCTGTGAGCTAGAAAACATCTTGAAAATCTTCTGAATTGTTTTGCTAAGACAGCTCACAAAATTGTATATACATGCTGTCAATTGAACTCTTGGCTGCTCCTCCTCTGCTCCAGAAATAACGTATACATGGTGATAGGAGTGCACCTGCCCACAAAACTCACATGACTCTTATAAAGTTTGATTACATTCTTGTTTCAGCAACCCAGTTTTGGCATTATTAATATCAAATAAAAAACACTTTTTCGAGCATCACGCTCGATGATTTACATTATCCGCCTACTAAGGTTGATGCACAGGAGTGGAACTTCGGATCAGAAAGTGGCTCCACTTGTCATTTGCGAACACTAGCGCACCTAGCGGTAGAAGGCATCTTCTGCCTGCAGTTAAGATAGGCAGCATGCTATGATAGTGTGAGTGCACATAGAAAGCCCGTGTGGAACGCTACCACACACACCGCTTGTTGAGCAGAAAAACGAACCACGTTTTGATTCACCGATTTGTTTGCACTTCTCATTCTGTTCTGTGGTTGATGTCTTGACAGTTTCATAATTATAATTCTTAATTTGATTTTAGAAGGTGGCAACACCTTTATACCCTGGACAGACTATGGCTTATATCATGTAATATAAGCTGTCTTGCAATGAGCACTCATACATCTAGTTTTCACTGGAAATCCTATGTATGAGTGCTCATTGCAAGACAGCCTATATTACATGATATAAGCCATAGTCTGTCCAGGGTATTACTTGTGGTTTTAAACAGTAACTACCTACGTGACTTCTGAGCTCTTCTGAATGTTTGGCTCCCGTTTGACAGTTTGACTCGGATCCACAAACATTTTAAGTTAGTTCGCAGTACTCAGGTTTGCTCGTTGCTTTGCGCGCATTTTATTCAACTAAAAATTTCTGGCAGGTGATTTAATTGAATATTATAAAGAAAAGAATTTCTTGGAATACCAACGTGAAACAAGCGTATTAAAAATCCAAAGATCGATTCTTTGATACCGATTTAATCAGTGAATCGATTCTAAAGTGGACCGTACACGATTACTTTTATTGACAATAATCGTATTGTCAGATTGACAATATTTCTGAATTCACATCACCAATATTATTGTCAATAATTCCCCTTCGCGTCTATATCTTGATGCGTGTGGGGTTTGCTTAAAGCCAAAAATAAGATTGATCTGTCAATATCAATCCTTCTCTGAAGATCGCCCAATTCTAGACTCGCACAAGGTACTGCTCGTTTCTGATGTTCTTTGCTTGTGAGTGAGTAGTAAATTGCAAAATGAAACGATTTTTCCCATGAGTGGAAAGAACATACCGATTGAATGCTTATCTCCTCGGATTTATCTGGACTTATCTTTAAGTTATCTGGGATTATGATTATGATTTTCATGGGAAGGAATTATGATTAGTGCTTATCATGGAAGATCTCTGAACTTTTGGACTAGTGAATTCATGCTCGATAACTTTTGGACCAGTCCCATTTTTGTTCAAACTTATTCCAGAAATTCTTAAGATTTTGCATCGCACGCCGTTGAGGTAGGATAAACCAGCATCTGACTAACATATCGAGTATCTTGGTAAAGTAAAAATTTGGATCCATTGGATTCACTCATTCAGCAACAAAGATGAAGAACTCCAACGAAAGTATAAGCAAATTCACCGAATCCATAAATTGTTCTGATGATCCTTTGATGCACGAATTCAGCCATTTCACTCGAGCTCACACATTCTCAAGCGGAGCGAGGGGTAAACACCAGAAACGGTGTCCTCTCGAATGTCAACAGACATTAATCTGTGCACGGACCACCCTTACCGTACATGCACGGATGGATTAAGGTTATTGACTCATGGCCACTCGCCACTGATCCAAGCCCGTCGTTAATTATCTGGCAGAATTTCCTGGTTTCAACAAGCTCCCCCATATTTTTTTTCATCGCATGGCCTGCTCAGATTTATTTATAAACCCAAACAAAAAACGCGAAAGTACAAGTGCCGAGGCACTCTAATAAATCTGACCTTTCTTCTCTAATTAACATATTTCACCGTTTGTTGGTGCAATTCCCGTGTTTGCCAGAAGGGACTTTTGAATCTAGCTCTGAATGCACCACCGTAAATCCCGTGGAGCCATAATTTCCACTTATACTTTGCGACTGTGTTTCGCTGTTAGAATTGTTGCAAATTAAAATTTGAGAGCTCGGCTTGGTCGCATTCATTCCGAAGTCGGGCTAAAAATCAGACCATCATTCATGAACTTTGTCCGGAATGCGAATCTAGGTCAACGCAGTGAATGGGGGAAGCTCCAACTGTCGTTCTGGCTAGAAGGCATCATTTTTCAAAACTGCGCTTTCAACAACAACGACGACGACGACAACGACGTCGGATTATTCAACGAGAAACCGGGAAATGTCGTAAATTTCCTAGCAGAGAACGGTAGTTTCAGGAAATTTGAGGTGATTAATTTATTGCTGTACGACTCAAGAACGGAGTTTGGAGTTGACATCGTCTTCTTTTGCCTTCATTGAACCATGTCTCTCCACGCGGTAAGACTGCTTACTGCCTGACAGAACGGAGGTGTTGTGTCCATAAATCTTGCTTGACCCCGTTAGATGCGCGTTGTGCTTCTTGGTCAGAACTGCTGGCGTTGTCTCGTATTAACGACCACGGCAGCAGAAAGAAGGGTTTTGCACTCTTTCGCTCTTGGATATCTGTTTTATGCTTTATGAATTTTAATGCCGGGAACGAGGGTTGAATGAAAACAGGCAATAACTCAGAGCGGTCTCGGTTTCGATGTTTACATTGTTGGTGAAATGTTGAGAATTGTACAGATGTCCAAACAGTGAATTCATCTGGAACGGATTCATCATTGGCGTGGCATTTGCTTAAGAATGATAACATTTCATTTGGAAATTGATATCTGAAAGGTTGACCTATATTTCTTATGCGAAGTTTATTTAGTTGCCGGAGTGAGGAGTTCTTTTTCGAGACATTCCTGGAATACTTGATGTAACTTGGCCACGTGAACTCTGTAATGAACGTGATCGTGAACAGCTTGTAATTGTTGTTACTCTATTTTCTTATACAGAATATCACGATGCCTTCCAAGGAAACAGCGCCAAAGTCTTTATGAGAACCACTTAATTGTAACACTTTTGACAGATACGCGTATTTCGTCCACTACTTGTAGACTTCCCCAGTGCCAAGTACTCAAGCACCACCAGAATGAAAAGCACATAACTCAACCCACTCAAAAGCACTTCATGTCTTGTTGTTTTTTTTTTTTTTTTAAAGTCGTAGTTGATTCAGTAGATCATAGGATCCCAAACTGTTTTGGATACTGTCTTCTGATAAATCTATTAACTCTTCATTAGCCGTCGTGGATATATGGGTGATGACTTCCTTCTGGTTGAAAGGATCAACGGTCCAGAGGTACTTTTACATTTTTCCATTTCCGCATCAAAATATTTGCAAAACTTTTCCTTCAGGGTTTTCAGGTGTTCCAAAATTCCAGTGATGATAGAAGATGGTGGTTTGAGATGCTTTTCAACAATTAGAGTTTCGAGCGACTCAACACCATCATAATTTCCGTTTTGCAAATTATGAGACCACAAATCCAGCTTTCTCACAAATCCTTTGATTTTGTCATGAACGTCAAATATGTCCATCGACGTTGATCCTTGAAGATAGGTATTGAGATGGTTTAACTTTTGAAAAATGTCAGAGAGATACGCGAGCTTCAGAGAAAAATCATTATTACGCAAAAGGACTGAAAAGTTCTCTTGCGTTTAAAAAAAAATCGCCAACTCTTCACGTAATTCCACAACTCGTGTTAGAACTTTACTGCCGCTCTTCGCATGTCGGTCCCATGGCAAAAATCAGCAAGCCGAGAAAATCGCATTTTTAGCTTGATTCGTAGCATTGCTTCTTATGTGATGAGACAACCAATTTGACTGTCTTTCCAAACTTTTTCAGAACAAAGTTATTGAGTTCATCCAGTATTAAGAAAATATGAGTGATCAGCTACCATTTGCATTGTAAAACTCAGTTTTGACAAAAAACTGCTATGGGACCAACATGCGAAGAGCGGCAGTTTACCTCTTGACAACCATCGAACTTCCGTGTGTAACAGCAGTGAAGTAAAGTTACTACCCATGTCTTCACATAGCTTATCGAATAAGCAACATTGGAGGGGCTTGGTTTTTACAAAGCTTACAATTTTAATCGTGGTGGTCAACACGTTTTTGAAGTCATCGCAAAGAGTTTTGGCCACCAATGTCTCCCGGTGCAAGCTGCAGTGAGTCCAAGAAGCGTTAGGATTTAGCTTAAAAATTCTCGTCACAACTCCACTGTTTCTACCACACATTGCACGTGCGCCGTCCGTACATACTCCGATGCATTTTTTTCTCCATTCTACACCCTTGGTCTTGACGAAAGAATCCAACTTGTCAAATATTTCGTCACTCGTTCCGCGCATAATTGGCTCACAGAACAACAATTCCTCATGAAAATCCTCTTTCCAGATGCGTCGAACAAAAACAATCAATTGTGATAGCCCTTCTACATCAGTTGTCTCGTCCAGTTGCAATGAGAAGTAACTACTTGCCTGTATTCTGCCTACAAACTCGTCCTCGATCCAGTCAGACATTTCATCAATTCTTCTTGCCACTGTGTGGTTAGAAAGTGGAATAGCTTCAATCTCATGTACGTATTTTAGACCGAATATTATTGAAACAGTTTCCTTCATTGCAGGGAGAATCAAATTTTCACCGATTGTGTGAGCTTTACCGGAGCGCGCAATTCCCAAACTTAAATGATAAGATGCAATCATAGCTTTATCGGTAACTTACATGAATGCTTTCATATCATTTCTGGATTTCTTCAGTGCCTTTACTTTCGCATCAAAAAAATCAAGAGGTTTGTCTTTCAAATCAGGGTATCAGGGGTTTGAAGATGACGGATTATTTTGTTTGGGTACATGCTTTCATTGGCCAACACTTCAAGACAAATCACACATTGAGGCCGTGGTAATTCATATTCATCGTTCCCAAAGAAACCATATTGCAAGTAATCGGCATCGTATTTTCGTGTTTTTTTTTTGCACTAATGCTAGGTTTGTCATCGTCATCTTCGAGTTTTCTCCGCATTCCACTTGGTACCGTAGCAATATAACTTTTCTTTTTTTTTTCTACTAAATCTTCACTTTTAGGGTTCTTTAGCAACCACTTATCCATTTCTGAAAAAGTTTCATATATGGTTTTTGATCTAATTTCC
Source organism: Ochlerotatus camptorhynchus (assembly GCF_037179485.1). Taxonomy (NCBI): domain Eukaryota; kingdom Metazoa; phylum Arthropoda; class Insecta; order Diptera; family Culicidae; genus Ochlerotatus; species Ochlerotatus camptorhynchus. The sequence goes on from NW_027040766.1 coordinate 6,907,845, forward strand.
GTCCTACTAAGCACAACCCGCGCTTCACCTCTCTTTTCTGAACGAATTTAAACAAAAAATGGAATATTTTGTCAAAGATGACTTCTAAATTCATTCACCTTTCCATACGTACCGTTGGATTTGATAAAGAGTCATAAATTGTTGTGATATTGTTTAAAATCTAACACTGCTTCTTGATTCTAAATTCGTTCTACGAGTTTCAATTCCGTCCTAACGCATTGAAACGCCATTAGATTTTCTTCGTCCTACTGATAAACGTAGAAAAAGAGGATTCGCTAGGAGCGCTTCTTTTGTTTTGAGAACAATGAGCGTAAATATTCATATGATGCACTCTAACTGGATTTATGTTGTAGCTAGTGAACTTACGCATCAGAACAAACCTATCATTGATTTCTGCACGGTGAAATCATTGATATTATTGATCTTTTCTGATCGATAGAACCGAAATGGGCGATTACGACGAAGTAGTGCTCTACCCTAGTAAATAAGCTGCGAATATTGATAACTTTTCATTGACATATTTCACTTGCTTTCTTTATTCAATGGAAACGAAAAGGAAACCGGAACGATTCGCGAATAAATGCAAGCTGATCGGCAACTTTTCTACAACAAGCAGCATAATCATGAATGGAAGAGAAAAATGAATACAGCAAAGAGCAGAATTAAAAGTATTTATGTGTGTATTCCTGCATCATTCACTCTGCATTTACACACACTTTTACCAAGACTGTCTACACATTTAGAAAAATTCATGTAAATTTAGGTGCTCTGAGAGTGACATATACGAGCGTCATTTTGACATACATAAAATTGAGTCATAATAGACGCGAAATTCAGCTCAATCAAACGTACTTTTGAGCTTTTCAGTCTCGGAGCTCTTAATTTGACATGACATGTATATTTACGTCTCATACTTTATGTCAAAGATGGATTCCTTCACGTGTACGATTTGGTATTTCTAAATGTGTAAGTTCATTCAGTACCAGTTTCACTCGATTCATAAAACCTTTTGACGTCTAATCCGCACACACTATTATATTAATGGGGAAAAGAATGAATGCATTCATCCCGCGTGCTAGATAGTATTAACACTATTAAACGTCAAAAATATCTATACTACTCATGCACAAAATTATGGTGCATTCTATATGCGCGAGTATAGGTGGTCCAAACGTAAGGATAACAATAACAAGCCAACATTTTTGGCTGGAGAAAAAGGGAGGATAACAAATTTTACACTTGAAAATGTGATTTCGCAAGTGTTTGTGTTAAAGGGTGATACGGTCAAAATTTGGTCAAGGGAAAACGCGTGTGAATCGGTGAAATCGTTTATTTAAAAAATCATATTAAATTTCTTTTTCAAGTTCAATTAGTATAAAATTCAGGAAAAATATTCAGTTAGGCTTCCGCTTTTCCAAATCCGAATTGCCGGGCTTTACGCTTGACCCCTGCCATCAGATTTTGTACAGCCACCTTGTCCACCTTCTTCGCCGCAGAAAGCCAGTTTGCCTTGAACTGCTGCTCGCCCTTAGCAGTTTTTTGGTCTTCTTTAGGTTCCGCTTGACAATAGCCCAGTATTTCTCAATTGGGCGGAGCTCTGGCGTGTTGGGAGGGTTCTTGTCCTTGGGAACCACCTGCACGTTGTTGGCGGCGTACCACTCCATGGCCTTTTTACCGTAATGGCAAGATGCCAAATCCGGCCAAAACAGTACGGAACAACCGTGTTTCTTCAGGAAAGGCAGCAGACGTTTATTCAAACACTCTTTCACGTAAATTTCTTGGTTGACAGTCCCGGAAGCTATGAAAATGCTGCTTTTCAAGCCACAGGTACAGATGGCTTGCCAAACCAGATATTTCTTTGCGAACTTTGACAGTTTCATGTGCTTGAAAACATCTGCTACCTTTCCCCTTCCTTTTGCCGTATAAAACTCCTGTCCCGGAAGCTGCTTGTAGTCGGCTTTGACGTAGGTTTCGTCGTCCATTACAACGCAGTCAAACTTCGTCAGCATCGTCGTTCGTCAACTTCGTCAGCATCGTACAGCCTCCGGGATCGCGCTTTGGCCGTCGTATTTTGTTTATCATCGCGATTTGGAGTCACTACCTTCTTGTAAGTCGATAGTCCGGCTCGTTTTTTGGCTCGATGCACGGTTGTAGACGATACACCCAGCTTATTTGCGGCATCTCGGAGAGAGAGGTTAGGGTTTCGCTTGAAACTACCGGCAACTCTCTTTGTCGTCTCAGCGGCTTCCGGTTTTCGATTTCCCCCCGATCCAGACTTCCTGGCTGTCGACAAACGTTCCCCAAATACTTTAATTACATTTGTAACGGTTGATTTGGCAACTTTTAGCGATTTTGCCAACTTTGCGTGCGAGTAGCTCGGATTTTCGCGATGCGCGAGCAAAATTTTGATACGCTGCTCTTCTTGCTTGGACGGCATTTTGACAACTGAAGAGTGAATTCCAAAATCAAAATAGGAGCCACATTCTACACACACACACCTTCAAAATGAAGGGTGTTCAGGTTTTTTAAATGCAAAATTGAAAGAAATACGTCAAGTTGATATTGACCAAATTTTGACCGTATCACCCTTTATAATCGTAAGAAAGGTCAATTGAAAAAATGTTTTATTTATGCGTTTACGAAATGAATTTTCTTTCGATACATGAAGATTCACGAAAGGGTTGCCAAATTTGAGAGAAATATTTTAAAATAGATGCGAAAAATACGGAACGTGTCGACCCTATGCAGTAGATCATTTGATCTGAACTTCAGAAGGATTTAAAGAGCCTTAAAACTCGGATATAGATAAACATGCATTATTTATGATTTGCATAGAATCTTTGAATCTATTTCGAAATGATTCGCTACTTGGGACCCTATAGTTCAAGTCATGTTTGATTTAGTAGATATTCTTATTATATTAACAGAAATATTTAATAAAAAAAGAATATTTCCAAGATTCTGAGGCTTTGACATTTGTTTAGAGTTTTAAAATTTGACATATTTTTTGAGATTTGTGACTTATAAAAGTTTAAGTGATCCTAGGATTAGAAAAACAAAATCAAAACTATGTTTTTATCAATCTGGAGCTGGTAAAAATTCTCAAAATGATGGAATTTGATAATTGTCCAACATACCAGATTTAGAAGAAATAAAAGCATCATGGTCCTTGGACAATTTGGAAAACCCCATAGAAATGCTCAATTACTGCTAGGTACCAAATCCTAAGAAAAAACTCGAAAACAAATTCAACAGATGTATTTAAAGAAGAATTACGAAACATTAAAGGGAATGGGGAACGGAAGTAAATCCGTTGGTCCCCAGTTCATGAGTTGATGGATCGATAGGTAGAGTTCAGGTGCAGAAGCTGATCAGCACGGAAAACAAGATCGAAGGAAAACAAATCAAGGAAAAAAAGTCTAGGCTTTCGTGGAAGTTTAAACTTTATCTTGCAGAAGGCCATGTTCAAAGACCGAAACTTAGATTTGTGCTGGGCGCGGGTGCATATAAAAAAAATATAATAACATACAAAACTTTTTGGTGGTTGACTGTTTGCTTTTTTTTTTGTTTGATTTTTGATGAAAACAATCGGAACAACAGCGATCCATTTTCAAAAAAGTATTTCATGCTGAAGGGTTCATGCAACTCCATGGCATTCAAATCCGTGATTCCAATTTGGTTGCGGATGTCACCCAAAAAATAAGTCGGAATTTCTGGAACAATTGCGAGAAAATAATGCGGACCAATTTCTAGATAATTACCAGGACACTTCGAAGAAAATCTTCGGAATCTGAACTGAACACCCCGTCTGACAATGACACAATCATTTCAAGTAATATGATGTCGCCATAACAGCCTACGATATGGTCGTGCGTCACCTTCTGCTGGAAACACATGTCACCATTCCCCTCAGGCCTGTCTGTTCGTATATACTCCAGCATCCAGCTGTCCACCGTCAGGCAAATTGCCTGACTCTGAATGGATCCTCCTGAAACGTGGGCACACGACATAAGCGGCTTTACGGAAAACGATTACAACCTGTTTCTCGTGTCTCCATCACTATATCTGTATAGCATCAGCATGTTCCATGATAGGCTTATTTGAATTCCCGTTCCCTCAATTTCATTGATTACAAGCGTGACGACACTTCACCGTTTAGTAAAGTACGATTTTGATAAAGTGATCCTCCTCGAAGCGATCGAATCGAAAATTATCGATTTTTCCATGAAATTGTTTGACTCCCGCAGAAGCTGTTGCTGCTGGTAATGTTCGTTAATCTAATACTCACAGCTAGCGGGCGACATGCTTAACGACCGTGTATAGCAGAGGAAACAATTTGCATAAAATTAGACTAAAGCAAGCTATTTGTTCATGACTTTCCTGAAGCGCTGTTCGTCCATCCCCCCTGTTGACTTGCACGCGTTAAATTGCACACCGGGAGTCTTGTCCCAGCCATATTGATTGTGCTTCTCCTCTTTGTCCGTTCGAGATGATGGCAATTAAGCGCCCCGATTAGGCTGAACAACCTCTCCCCCCCTTCACCGTCCCTCTAAATAGGATTAATTTTAAGCCGCGGGAAATCACAACAGCCACGTCACAACAAATCTCCCAGATCGCATCTCCAAATAGAGACGGATATAATTTATTGTCTCTCTTGAAAACGCTCCATAAAGTGACACATTTCCGCGATGTCAAGTCGGTGCGGTCGTCGGAATTCATGAGACAGTTGAATGGCCCCATCACCAAGGCACTAAGTAACTAGCTAGGCAGCGCATGAATAAATCTGCATTTCAATTTCCGATGCTGCTGCAGTTTGGGCCGGGTGAAATTGGAGAGTACGCGCTTTAATTACCCTGCCCCTGTGCGCGCTGCGCTGGTTCAGCCGACCCTCCCGTCGTTGGTCGGACGGTGGCTGTTGAATTTTTATTACTTATTTTTTGACTGCAGCTTTGTAACTCGAGCCCACTTCAGACAGTCGCTGCAACTTTCTGCTTCATCAATTTATTCATCGGAATAAAAAAGAAACTCACAATTACTGGGACTGTTCTTCTCTTCCTCAGTGAAGTCTCTCGAAGTCACCGCATGTTCCGCATTGTCCAATTAGTGTTCGTTGACCGATAAATTTCCAACTTGTAATCCAGAGAGGCAGAATCAATATGGGATGGTTGTGAAGCTGAAATCTCCTAAGGGTACTAAGGGAGATGGAGGGAGTGGAGCTGACGAATTTTTTACAACGATAAGTGGGCCGACGGACTGATTACAGGTCACGGTACAAAATACGATATTCAATATTATTCAAAAAAATAATAATGGTAGTTCATGATTATGCAAGACGAACCAACCGTACTATAACTTATTATTTTCACAATACACCAGGGCTTGTATTTGAGAAATTGGTCTGCTTGAAGTATGCGGTGCGTTTACTCGAATCTGATTTTCTTCACGATAAGTTCATTTTCAATCAACCTCTTCCATCTGCCTATTGGGAGATCGCACTGTTGCACTGGTGTGCACTGTTTTCTTCTTCTTTTTTGGAGACCACCACAAGCCAAGTTTCGGAAAGCGCTGTCATATCCAGTGGGACAAGCGACGTTGAACATTTGGTCAAACTCGGGTAAACAATGGCAATTTCGGCAATGGCCAGAAAGCGACAAAGCCACCCACCTTTCAATCGAAACAATACACGAATTGAGTCATATCGATTGTTAAAGCTTATTTTTCGTATTCCTTTACGGCAAGCCGCTCGGTTAGGGGTAGAGGGACCAGAGTGGAGTTAACAGAAACAAATTACAAACTTACTGCGGGGTAGTCGGCTTCGATTACGTTGGCGATCCGTTTTTGCACTACTCTTTTAGAGTATAGAACCCAAGATATAGAACTACTTCGGAATAAGTGCCCATTTCCGTCGCATAGGGGAAATGGATGTAATGTCGGCCTAAATGCCCCTAATTTGGGCCCATACATAAATTCAGCAATCGTCTAAATTTTCAATAGCGACCAAAAATATCCATTAGTACCGTCTCAGTGACGCGATCATCTAGATAAAATTGATAAATTGCAGATTTTTAGCGATGGGCCCAATCTTAGGCCCAAACCCATAGGCCAACATTAGAGCCATTTCCCCTACATCAATTCCTCTCAAAGTCAAAAGTAGCGCTCTTAGCGAATCATTTTTTCTGCATTCATTCGTATGTCGAAGTGATTCAAATGACGTTTCAATGTTTGGAACTCGTGTGACGGAATTGGATTCAAGAATTTCAACAGTATCTCAACAATTTGCGGCTCTTTATCAAATCTTTTTTTTTTTTTTTTTCCTTTATTATAGAGATTTTTAGCCAGGTTCATCTCTTAATTTATCAAATCTATGGAAAGCTAAATAAAGTTTGAACTCATCGCTCGTAGCAATATTTTGTTCAAATCCATTAAAAAAAGCTAAGGTGCCGGTTGTTCATAGTACGACGGAAATAAGATCTTAACCCTAGTTGTAGATTTCTTTGGCTTTATTTCGGACAATGGATGACGAAAGAGGGCCCCCAAAATCTCTAGTTTACAGCGCAGAAAATATTTAAATTGACTGTAATCTGTCAAAACAACTAATCCCCCAACAACATTTCCCGGTGATGACGAACACGTGAAGCCGTCGACGACGGTGACGATAATGGATTTCCATCGCATTAAAAGATTCTATTTCTGACTGCCGGTGGCGTCCACTATTCTCTGACGTGGCGTAGAGCTCGGTGTTCAGACATCGCCGGTATTAGGGTTGTGCAAAGTCCATCAGCACAACAGAAGTTGTTGGGTTGTGAAATCTGGTTCGGGTTGAATACGTAAATGTAAGCATGCTAAACCTACCTCAAAAGAAAAAAAAAACATCGACAAAGGCAATGACAAGATGAACCAATTGCCCAAACAGGTGTCATTATCTTTCCGCAGTGCCCGACGCCAAGGGCTGTATTTTCGTTTACCTTTTTTTGATGTTTACGAGCTGTCACACAAGAAAATCACAACGCGTTTGACGGTAGTGTACTACGGGAGCAAATTAGCCGCATGCTTTCAATTGTGACAGACATGTGACTGACCTAGTCTCATATTGAAGAGAAAGGATTTCGAGATGGTAATTTTTCAATTAATGTTTTAAAAACAATGCAGTTTCGAGGATTACTACTAATGATTAAAAGTGGACTTTGTTTCTGACAATAAAGCAGTTCCATACCAAATAGAGTGGATCCATTTCAAATGACGATTTTTTTTTTAATTTTGCGACCAACCATTACCGAACTCATGGGATATTGACACCTTAATTGATGCACTTCTGCCTACTTCGGAACGATCGGCACAACGCTTGGCATAGATTTCAGCACTGCTAAATCTTTTGGCACAGATTAGGGTGTGCAGAGTTTAAAACCCCTTGATCAGAAGTGACTTTTACGTGCTACAATATAATTTTTGTCTGTTTATTAATTTATTTGATAAGACTCAACCGAATTAACTTGACAGAGTCTAGGATTCTTGTTCACTATACAAAACATCTTAAAACGATGGTCAAAATAAACACAATAAACACCTTATCTTCCGCTATCCAAAAAGCCACCTCCATCAGAACGGAAGCCGCACCCAGTGGTCTCATTGTATGGCAGTATCGCCAACGGGGGGCTGAGCGCTTCCATTGCAGCAATGGACGCAAAACGTAGTCAGCACTCACACATTCATCACGAAACGGTTGCTTTCCAAACTCGCCGACGCATCGACCGAAAGAACTGCTGATGAAGAACAATGAGGAGGACCACACAATGGTTGCTACCGAGTAAACAGATGATCGCGTGACAAACATCGAGAGTGGCCTGCTTCTGTCGACAGCCGAGTGAACACTGAGCTATTATATATTGAAAGATGTAAAAGACGCACACAGTAGAAGTAACCTATGATTTCGGTCCTATGTACATATTTTGGATGTCCTACTTAGTAAAAACTTGGGTAAATTCAGGACCTCATAAACATGCGAATACATATTATATTACATTTGGTTCCTAAATTACAATCAGATAGACCTTAGGTGGCGGCCAGGCTAGACACGATTCGCGATGCGACGCGACCAATTCAAAGGAATCTTATTATTTATTATTATTTCTTGCGTGAGTCGCATCGCGTCGCGTCGCGTGTCGCGTCTACCCTGGCCGCGGTCTAAGGCTTTCTTCAGGTGACTCATTGAAACGTCCAACAATGACCGTCATGATGGCTGATATTCCCTATCACTTCAAGATTTCTAGGGTATAAATCTTGGACGGTGGTGACTTCACTCATGAAATTGAAACTCCTTGTGCACTGCACTGCAGCAAACGTAAAGTTCCACTTTCTTTGTTATAAGTTTCGTGAGAGCTGATATTTGTGCTATTGAAATTTGTATGTGGTACTGAGATTGATCAGAAATAAGGCTTCCTCAGCGATTCAACTTCAAAACGCTACAAAGAATGCACACACAAAAATGGAGTGCACAATTTTGCACCAATATTATGCAACATTTCGTAGTAGTTGATCGGGATGATCTGGATTAGGCATAAATCCCTCCAATAAGTTCTCGGTACATCTTTTATCTATCGATTGGGCAAGGAATCAAAAATATCTTCAAAAGACAAAATGACAAGCGATTAACGAACCGAATGATATCGCTATGTCAGAAGTGGAAAGCAAAATGATATAATCTTCTTCCTTCTTTTCCATGACAAGCAGCCCGTGCGACACAGCTCACTCGGGGCGGTAGAAGGAAACGAGCAAATTGTTGGCAAGCTGCTTCACGAAGTAAAGCCGTGTGTTAATGGGATTTTTTTTGTTATGGCTTTTCTCGATTCAGATTAAGCTATGTCCTAATCCGTGCATATTGCAACAAACCAGGCAAGCAATATATTTTTATCCTTCAACCACTCCGATCGAGCTGTGTTGCAGTGAGAGTTTGCCGTGGTAGTCGCAGCATGCATTTTGTCTGTATCGTTGGCTGCTTTATGTGTTTGGATTCGCTGATAATTTGTCATAAGAACGCGGGGCGTTTCTGTGGTGGGAAAAAAGTGACTTCCATATCTATCACAGATTACAAATTCGACAGAGAGCATACATAAGGACGTAACAGTGATAGATTTACTCTTTTGTTGATAACTCGCTTGGATTAACATTTCTCGGTGCGTTTGCTGTTGCTTTCGATAACCATTACAACCTGTTACAGCACTACAATGAACAAATTTCAGATAATATTTAAGCTGAACATTGCATTAGGTCCTAAGTAACATTAATTGATTCTCTTCGTCAACTTTCTCTTTCGTTAATAACTTGAGCACATAACCGTTTCTTGTTGTGTTTGTCGTATTAGATGCTAGATAAAAGCTTCTTTTATCGATCTGTAAACTGAAAAAACCATGGAATGTCTTTACGTGGCCGAGGGGATACAAGGAGAAAGTCGACAAATGTTCAGCTTGAATTGTTTCGCTTAGCTGCAGCAATGTAAAGAGATGAAGAGAATCGATCATTGCAAGTAGGCCCTTTAGAACGCTCACTGTCGAATTTCAGTCAGTGATGCCACATTCTTTTGAATTTTAATCTGTATTTTCATTGCAGAATATCTTTTAATCTGTATGTTGGTGACAACAATCTGTAAAAAAATCTGGTTAATTTATTTATTATGGTCTCAGTGTGGATTTCTCTAAATCTTAATAGAGTTCGTTCGTAGTTCAGAAGCAGTTTGTTCAATGTTTAGAATCTTGAAAATTGATTAAAGTTTGCTAAAGGATTTCACGAAATCCTGCAATTTTGATTTTATTTAAGTGATTTGTATCTTTTCTACAAGTCTATAAATACAAAACATTAAGGTCCAGTAGTAGTGAGACAAATCTGCTTCCCACTGAGAATTTCCTGGGTTTTCTAAAATAGATTGTTTACCGATTTTACAACAATAAAGTTAATTAAGTATCGTATCTGTCACCATGTGCCACGGTTATTTAAACAAAAATAAACGAATATCCCCTCCAACGAGAAATCAGAACATCTGATCATCAGAAGTTCATTCAATGGATTCCAAGTCCATTCGAAAATAATACAATCATATTTTATTTCGTGAAAAGTTCGTTTTGGATTTGATTATCAAGGTGCTCAAAAGGAACGATTATTTGTCAGAATTAATAAATATATAAAATAATTCAAATAAATTCTCCTTATTTGAAAAATCTGTTATTTTCCAAAAATCTGTAATCTGAACACACAGAAAGATTATTTCACCGAAATCTGTGAAATTTTATCGAGATCTCAACAGCCGAACGTTCGGTAAACAGTGAGGTGATTTTTCACAGATTTCCTGTAATGGAACTGGAAATCTGTGAAAAATCACCGAACTGTTTACCGAACGTTCGGCTGTTGAGATTTCGGTAAAATAATCTTAGTGTGTACATACAAACATCTGAATGAAAATATTGAAAAAAAAATCTGTATAGTTACAGATAAAATCTGTATATGTATAACACTGATTTCAGTACCTGGCACTGAAAAAAAACTTGACGGTACCTCTATTTATGCTAAGAGATAAGCATTGTAAGTCCCTCCTACTTGGAGAATTATGCAATCGAATCTGTTTTTTTTTAAACGTTCTATAGCATAATTTTCCAAGTAGGATGGACTTTCATAGCTTATCTAAAAGCATAAATAGAGGTACCGTTTGATAATTTCAGTGCTTGGTACAGAAATTTGTAATCTGTTTAGGGAAATCCTTTTTCTCCTACCACAGAATCACCCCGTTTTCTAATGCAAAATAATTTTTGTGCGTCACAAAACAAACGAAATCCTTAAAAAAAAAAAACAATATCTAGTATTTCAATTAAGTTTTCTTTATTAGGGAGACTTTTAGCCAGAGGTTCGCTTCCGATTAAATATTTAGTATTATTTTATTCAATTAATAGATAAAAGATGTACTGATAATTTAATGGAGGGATTTCAAGCTAAAAGCGAGATATTCACGATCAAAACCGATATTTCGCATAAATGTCCAACCCGTTGTGTGTGTGTGCTGCTGATTTTCTTTTTTTTTTTTTCCTTTGCTTGTGTCAAAGACTTGGCTAAGACCGGGTTCGGTCCATCTCGCCTGCTGCCTACGCTGAATGTTTGAATGAGATTAGTGTCAACCTAAGAGGAAGAGGAGACAATTGACTTCTTGCTTTTTTATCTCTATCTCTATCTCTATCAATATCTATCTCTATCTCTATCTTACGCACTTCAAATCGGCCAATCACGAGCTGGACAGAAAAGTGGTTCGTTTTGGCCCCCGATTTGTCTCCTCTCCCTCTTAGGTGTCAACCATACCATGTACACTAGTTATACACAGAAAATCAACTCAATTGGTTGAAGAATAACCGAGAAATATCGGTGGGAGTGTACGATACCACCCACCGCATATATCATAACCTGTACAATGATTATATTTTTCGTATTCCTATACCCTTAACCATACTAATCATCGTCATCATCAGGATGTGATTGCTGCTCATACTGTATTTTCATTTCACGAAAAGTCGTTAAAAATTGAATTTTTTTTGAAGTTGTGAATTTGAATCTTTTTGATAAGTCTGCTCATAAAACGTAACTTGTGACATGCTCAGGGCTTGTAGCGAGTCACTTTTTAGTGACTTGGTCACTTTTTTCAAGTCAGGCACTAAAAAGTCTCTTTTTATGGTCAAGTTTCTAAAGTCACTTTTTCTTGTATTAAGTCACTATTTTCAACTTTTTTAGCGTGAGTTTATTTCAAGATTGTTTATTCTTTGCGTTGTGACGTTAAATCGACTTTCACTATGTACAGGATGTCTACTTATTTTTCTGGATAAAATTACGTGAGTTTTCCAAGTAAGTCAGTCCAAGATCTAAAAATATTCAATATCTTCAAAGTTTCGTATTCCATGTACAAGTTCAAGGTATTGAAAATATTGAAAGTGCCAAAATTTAGTAAGCAAATAAATGATTTATTTCAAGTTCGTAATTAACTTTATGGAATATTAGATTAATTAAAATTAGATGATTAGATTAATCATCAATGCAGTCCCATTATCTTTACAACAATTGTAGGAACTTGGGAGAAGTTCTGAGGAATGAAAGGAAATGCTAAGAATTTCAGTGAAGCTCTTTAAACAAACTGCAGGATCATAAGGGAAGTTAACACGCTGAAAATATGGGAAACTTACTGGAAGCTGTAAGAACCTCATAGAGGTTCTTTTAGCATCCGAGACTTTTCGGGAGCTTTTAATGAAGTTCCTAGAATCTCAGAGAACTTCACAGGTGTCAAGCGAATTTGAGAAATTTAGAAAACTTTATTGGTATTGTGCAAATTTTTAAGAAGTTCTAAGCACCTCAGAAAAGCTAGCTAGATTAAAAATCTATAATCGTAAATTTAGATAAATTCAATATAGTTCCATGATGTGCTGAAAAACAAATCGAGAAACCTTAAGTCCCGCGAATTTCAGGGAAGTACAGAAACCTTCAAAGAATTTATGAAAACTTCAGAAATATTTCAGAAAATTCCACAGAATTTCAGGGAAATTTAAAGGTGTTTACGGGAATTCTATTTATTTCCGAGTAGAACCAGATCTTCAATAGAACTAAGAACTTTATGGAAGCTTCGAGAACATCAAGACTGGTCAGAGAATCAAAGGGCAATTCAAATAATTTCAAGGAAATATTAAAAACCTTAAAGAAGTTTCGAGAAACTCAGTGAATTTCCGAAAACTTCAGCAAAGCTTCGAGAAAATTCCTGGAAATTTTATGAACATCCGGAAAACGTGAGAGTATTTTAGAGATGTAATATCATGGAGATTTCAAAAACTTAAAAAAAATGCGAAAATTTAGCTAAGTTGATTAAAGAACATCAACGAAGTTCCATTAATAATAAAAAATCGATGTGCCACATCGCTGCTTTCAGAGAACTAAATTTAAATATTTTTAGATAGTTTAATGATATTCAGCGAAGTTCCGAGTACTTCGAGCACGATCAGATAGCTTCAGAAATCCCATTAACTTAAGCAAATTTGCAGCGACTTACAAGGAGTTCCGTCGAATTATAGGGTATTCCAAGAATTCTATGATTGACAATGGCGTAGCTAGACAATTTATCTGGAGGGGGGCAAGATAATTCTAAAGGGGGCCTAGATAATTCTGGAGGGGACCTGGTCCCCCTGGCACCCCAATTAGCAACGCCAATGATGATTGATCCTAAATGTCAGAAACGTCAGGGAATTATGAATATATATCAGAAAATTTGCCGGATTATTGAACAAATTTAGAATAATTCAGGTAAGCATAGATAAATTCAGGGAAAGTCGAGGAACATTTTCGAAACTTCAAGGCAAATTAATTGATTTCAGTAAAGTTGCGGGTTTTAAAAAAATACTGATAAATTCAGGGCAGTCTAGAGAACTTTAAAGAAATTCAGTAATCGTTTAGGCACCAGGAACGTCTAGACTATTGAAGAAGTTTTAAATTAGTGTCGCTAATTTAAGGGAAGTTTTATGAACTTCAAACAAATCTTGAGAACTTCAGTGAAAATCATAGAACTATATTAATTATTTCGTTCTAATTCCATGAAAATTCCGGGAGAACAAAACTTCCATAAATTTAGAAAAACTTCACAGAAGGACAGTGGTCTTCAGAAACCAAACAAAATATATTTATTTTTTAAAATGTATTCCTTACTGAAGACTAATCCATTGTGAATGTTAACGTTCAAAGTGTGAATGAAAATAACGAGAAATATTTAATGGTTATATTTTAAAATCCATTATTTTCTTTAAAACATCCATTAAACAAACAAAAAACAAACAAAAATAAATTCTTTGAGACTTCCAGGTAAAAATTTCCTGAGGATTTCCGGTTATCCATATTTTTGAAGTTAGTAGACACCGTGACTAATACCGTGGTTTTGGTTATAAACTTTCTATTGAATCTTTCGCTTTAAAGGTTCATATCGTACATAAGTGTTTATCATATAATAATTGAATAAGTCTAAATCATCAACCATTTATTTGATGCGCCTTCTCTTAGGTCACTTTTTGGTCACTATTTTTACAACTATAAGTCACTATTTGGTCACTAATTTATCTAACATGGTCACTAAAATCACTATATCTGCATGCTTCTAAAGTTCTACTGAATTTCCTAGGATAATATCCCAGGATTTAGCGGCGGTGGTGTAGTGGTAAGCGTGATTACCTCTCACCCAAGTAGGCCTGGGTTCAATCCCAGTCAGCGCCGCCGGGATGTTCTGAGGCATAACATATCTGATTACGCCTTCCTTGGGAAAGGAAGTAAAGTCGTTGGTCTCCGGTTCATGAATTGATGGGTCGATAGGTAGGGTCCAGGTGTGGTGCTCAGCACGAAAAACAAGATCGACGGAAAACAAATCAAGGAAAAAAAAATATCCTAGAATTTCTCCACAATTCTCAAGATGAATTTTGGGATTCTTTCATAAATTTTCTCCACAACACTCTGCAAAACACTTAAGCTTTCCTCCAAACAAATATATGCATTCATTTTACAATACTATTAGAATTTATCAAAATTTTTGCAAGAATTTTCTAAAATTTGTTGTCATAGTTTTCTTTACCGTCTACTTGGATTATTCAACCCAATTATCTTTTTAACTTCCTTGGACATTTTACCCCAATACGATCGCAAATATTTTTAAAATGTCATCCTACAATTTCCTCTGAGATCTTTTCAGAGGGGTACCATATACATGTTCTACACAAGTTTTAGCATTTCTTTGTAGAACACTCAAAAAAATGTATCAAGAAAAGAATTGGTTTTGTGGTCTAAAAAGCCACCTGAATTATCCGAGAAGGCAAAAAAACCATACACGTGTATGTAAATACATATCGCAACAATCAAATTTGATACACCAACGTAAAAAGAGCACGGGTTTGAATATCTCAAATACCAAAACGTATCAACAACACTCGCTCAGGTCACGGCTGTTTGGTTCAGAATGGCATCCGAACCGTACCGTAGGTCGGGTCATCGAAACAAAATCCAGTTTCACACTTCAAAGAACAGCCGCTTGGGTAAGATTTCAGCTCAAATGTGACGGTCTGAAAAGGATTGAAAAAAGTCCACCAAAAAAGTAAAAACATATCCGTTGCTCGTGGCAATCGTCTCAGAAGCGTCTTTATGATTCCTGAAAAGCGTGTGAGTGTGACGGAAGCAGGTGGATGATTTTGACGCATCATACTAAAGCAGCAGGTTGTCGGTGAAACTTTCCAACAGTGGCATGAACTGTCTTACGAATGAGATTTTGGGGCAAATGTCTTTCTTCGACGGTATCCAGGCTTCTCATGCTTTCTTGGAAAAATCATCTCCCGAAACGGAAATATTAATCCCTCCTCCTCTTACTGGAGAACGGATAAAGTTTCGTAAATGTAAACGAGCCTTTTGTTGTTGTTGTTGTTGTTCTTACTGCGAGTGATCTTGACTAGAGTTGTTGACCGTTCTTTCGCCAATTGCCGTAAGCTGTGTGTCCTCAGCAGTTCACAGAAACACTCATCAGCTAATAAGCCAACATAAGTGGAAACGTCAAGAACGAACCAAGCACGGATCGTTTTCATAGTTTACTTAGTTACGCAGCGTCTCTTTTCACCTCCTTTCCATTATTCCATTTAGATAAATGACCCAATTTCAACCGAACTAATTGTACTGCCCTTTCCTCGGAGCGTTGCGCTCCATAAAAAAAAATCGAATTGTTGACACACATGCACAGCGCACACATCCACCCACCCGGCAGAAAATGTCGTAGTCGCTTAAACTTTCAGAGAACGACCTAATGGGGGAAAGCAAACGTTGAACCTTAGGAAATCTGATTAGTCGTCTCCCCCCTCGAGCGTCCTCCCACCCAAGACAGTCGGCACATTTTGCAATATCACAGCACTTCCGTTGTGGTCCCGGTGAAAGCTCCTGTTGCTTTTGTTGTCGTCGATGTCGTCGATGAGACCGACGGTGACGCGTGTACGGCGCTGTCATCAAGTGACTGACTGGAGGCGGGTGGAGGTTGGATGCCAATATCCGACCCAATCCCAAATATCCATTCACTACCGCTTCAGTTTAAGAAGGTGTGAAGGAGATAACCAAAGTGGCTATCTGCTAGCACTGGCTCTGCTGTCATCATGATCGAGTGGAATGAGATGGGTCTGCATTAAATGTTTGCCTGGTTATGACCGCCTGAATGGTATCGACACGAAAATGTTCTTTACGGTGGGACCCTTCCTAGGGGTGGGAGCTTGTCGATAATTAAATTTTCATCATGTCAATTAGATGCTTCGATACGATGACAATAGTCAGTTAGTGTGACAATGGGTATACGACTTTGGTTTTTGGTTGGGGGAGAATTTTCTAGCTGGGGAGTACACTTCGAAAATAAATTAGTTTGTTCGAAGATTCTACTGTTGTTCATCGGCCGATTCTCGAGAAGGTGTTTTCAAATAACCCTAATAGCAGACTTATTTCTGACAGACAAGGATTCAATTTTGACAATCACTTCTTTTAAAATCGGACGATCAACAACAGCGGGATTTTTGATCATTTTAATTTATTTTCGGAGTGTCAAATATGATTGAAAATTCAACAAACAGCCTGAGTGACCGATCAAAAATCAATTTCGAACTTTCCTAAAAATTATCGATCTCAAGTTTCGTTAAATCTAAGCTATTTTTCCGCCCCTCAGGAATGTTTTAGAGGCAACATTTTCACCGCCTGCTGAGTACGGTGTTGCAACTAAGGCAGTAAGGCTAAACTTTGAATTGATTTTATGTGATGGATCCAGAACCTAGGGGCATCCCACTCTAAACTATAACTCTAGTATCAATTAAGTATTTCCAAGTATCTGATAAGTATTCTTAAGTATTTTTAAGTGTTTTAAGTTTTTGATTTTTTTAAACGTAGTAACCGGTTTCTAATTTAGTCAATGTATTACTTTAATCTGTTAAAATTAATTGAAGTAGTGTAATCATGTTTATGAGTAAGTACCAAGGGGAAAGACACTCAGCACAGTGTGCCGAAAGTATATTTGGCATAGCTTAGGCACATCCATCGGCACACCTTCGGCACAATCTCGTAGGCATTGAATTGTTCATTAAACAAAATGGGAGCACTGCTGGACAGCTGTTATTGAAGTTGTTCACAACAATTACATTCTGTTTGACTGTGTATTTCAGAAACATACTGTAACTGAATATACTAGAGGAACTCAGACCAGCAATGCACTTCTCGGCTCACATTTAAATTCGAAATGTAGGCTGCTATCGATGCCGGTCACAAGTCTTTCAGCTACTACGCGAATTAAGTGTACTACGAAGCGGAATGCAAGAGCAATTGGGATGGATTTATTCATGCAATAGTGGCGGTTGGATACGGAAAACTCAAAGCAGAAGATTCCTGGCTAATCAAGAACTTCTGATCCAACTACTGGGGCAACGATGGATATGCTTTGATGGCGGTGAAGGGCCTTACCACCGATGCGACGTAGGTAAATTTGAATTGAGATTTCGGTTTAAATTTGAGTAGTTTTATTTTCGGATACGTTTCATCTTATACGGATGAAATAAATGGTTTTCGATTTTTGTAATAAAAATAAAAGTTAATTAGGTTGAGTGCAAGCGATAAACATTCCGTGTGATTGTGCCGTGAAAAGTAGTCGGTCAATTGGTCGTCTATCAAACCAAACTCATTTTAACAATACCGAACTAATTTTCACGGCACAATCACGCAGAGTTTGTATTGCTGCAAGTCGACCTAATCAACTTACAATTTTTAAACTGAATTTCACTTGTTCAGGTACTACGCTCGAATTTTCCCGGAACTCCAACCCGATGGTAAAACCAAACGTCTTAGTTTGAGATCCTTCTTCTTGGCATAAGCCATTCCGACGTCGAAAACCTCCGAGAGCTTCTTGCGTGGAATCATCACCTTCAGCAGTTTCTCTTCCATATTGAGCAGTAAAGTGTAGTGCTTCTGAATCGTTTCCGTCGGATTGACCAGCAACGTTCGGACGACATTGGAGTAGTTGGACTTGTAACGCGCACCCAGAGCACAGATGATATATCCAAAGTGCAGATAGTTCTTGTCGCTGAATGCACTGAACTTCAAGCTGTAATTGCACACCAATCTTGGGTCATGTTTTTTTGTCAGTGTGCCGCAGGTGTTCCGATTGTGCCGGTCATAGAGCAAGCTGCGAATGTTTGTAAAATACACATCCCAGCAACCCGGTGTTTCTGACACCTTGAATGTTTTGGTTTGAAATCGCAAGGATACATCGGATTGAGGATGACGCGGGAAGTGTCGGGTATGCAAAATTTTGGTGTTTGGTGTTCATTGGACAATAAAAGTCCTGTGTTTTAGGTTTTATAATGCCCTCAAAGGCAGACCAGAATCCTAGCCATTCGTGATGTGAAAAGCAACGGTCTATCAGCGGCCAGAAAGAGTTGGAACCGGTGAGGAATATTGTAGTAGACCGACTATAGAGGATGATGCATATGAGTTCTGTAGTTTGTTTTGTGTGAGTTGCACCATTATATGAATTAAGGGCACTAATGGGGTCTGATCAACTGGCTCTTTCTCTTCAGCCCACTCATTTCGTATTTAGATCTATAAGTGAACCGATAAATGAACTGCTGGTCCTCTGGTATATTCAATTAGAGGCTGTTCCTGAATATACAGTCAAACAGCACGTCATGTTGTGAACAATTTCAATGAAAGCTGTCCAGCAGTGCTTCCATTTTATTTACAACAAATCAATGCCTACGAGATTGTGCCGAATGGATGTGCCCAAGCTGTGCCGAATTTAATTTTGACACAATGTGCTGAGTGACTTACCCCTTGTGATTTTCTCACTTTTAGGCTTTGAGACCAGTAAGGATAAGAAGGAAAATACTAATCTGTTCTGTAATATTAATTTATTTCAAACCAATTGATATACCAAATAAAACGATGTACTTCAAAAACGTAATTTATTTTTTTTCATTTCGTGTAAAATAGTCTTAAAATAAAATATATGAATTTAATTCAAAAAATTTCCCAAACAATGTTTAAAGCAATTCCGAGATTATCATAAAGCGGATATGTTGGTTCGTCATGTCCAGCCCTAATAATAAGCCTTAACCAGTAGAGCTTCGAAGCTTCCAATCCGAGGAAATGTGATTCACTTCTACAATAAACTCATTCGGCGGCAATCTACTGATGTTCGTGGTGAGAGGTTGTATCAGCTACTGGACACGTTGGGTTGTTCAGTGCTGAACGATGGCAGACCGACTCGGTTCGATCCCACCACCGGGGTAGAGTCCGTGATTGATCTGGCCATAGCCTCTTGGGATGTAGCCAGCCAGTTTATCTGGCGGGTTGACGATGACTTACACGGAAGTGATCATTTCCCTATTTCATTGTCACAGGCTGTAGACCTACCGTCTACTGTGACAAGACTTAGATGGAACCTTAAGAATGCAGATTGGGACAGCTTTGGCAAAGAAATCTGTCGTCAACTGTCTGGTGATGACACGATATTGAGACCAGGTGACTGGACCCAAATCTTGAGTAAGGCCACTCATCGTCACATCCTAAAGGCTGGAGGGAGGGGAGGTATGAAAACAGTCCCTTGGTGGGGGACAGAAGTTCTTACGGCGATTAGGGCTAGACGTAAATGTCTAAGGGCGCTGCGTAGGTTGCAGCTTGATGATCCTTCTAGGGCCGCCAGATTGAGGGAGTTCCAACTCGCTCGATCTATATCTAGAAGCGTAATCAAAGCTGCAAAGCGGGATACATGATCTGCTTTCACCGCGGACATGTCGGAAACCACTAGCTCTGGTGAGCTATGGCGAAAGGTAAAGTCTGTCGGTGGTAAGAATAGACATGTTGAGAGGGTGATTAAGTTGATTGGTGATTACACGAAACACCCAGGACTTATCAGTGAGGCCTTTGCTGATCAATTTGCCAAGGTGTCGGCAAACAGCAATCACAGTGATGAGTTCCTGCGTTTAAAGTCATTGGCTGAGGGGGAGTATCGCTTCTCCCGTGACAGGCAGTGTAGTCTTGTTAAAGACTACAACAGGGTATTAGAACTTGAAGAGCTCAACTGCGCCCTGCGCCGCGGCAGTGGTAAGGCTGCGGGCCCTGACGACATTGGGTATCCCTTGCTTAGGAGATTTCCTCTTGTCGGCCGATTGGCTCTTCTAGACACTATGAACGAAGGATAAAACCCTAACAGATGCATATCGACCGATAACCCTGCTGAGCTGCATGGGAAAAACACTCAAGCGGATGGTTAACCATCATCTATCAACTGAGCTGGAGAGGCAAGGACGGATCCATCCACAGCAACACGCATTTCGATGCAGCTATGGTTCGGAGACGTTCTTCTCTGAGCTCGATCATTTATTGGACAAGGCCTCGTCGGAAGATTTGCATGTAGATGTAGTCTCCCTAGATTTGTCCAAGGCATATGATATGACATGGAAGCTTCCTATCTTTACTTCCCTCAAGAGCTGGGACTTCCAAGGATGTATGTTTACGTATGTACGGAGAATGGCATCCCGCAAGGGTCTGTCCTCTCGGTTACACTGTTTCTCATTGCGATGAACTCAGTGTTTGAACGCATTCCTAAGGAAGTATACATTATTGTATACGCCGATGACATTACCCTTATCGTGTTAGGTAAATACGGTAGGGTGGTTAGGCACAAAATGCAGGATACAGTGCAGTCTGCCGTTGACTGGGCAGATGGTGGTGGGTTTGTGATTTCCCCCAAGAAGTCCAAACTGCTGCACGTCTGCTTTGGTCATCATCACAGACCGAGCCTGCCATTTGTTAGTATCAGTGAGCATGCGGTCAAGGCCGTACGCGAGATGAAACTGCTTGGTGTGACTATTTATAGCAAACTCCGATTTGTTAAGTACGCCAAGTTGGTGAAGGATAACGTCAACAACAAGTTGAATATCCTTCGGACCCTATATGGTCGCTTCTCTGAAGCCTCTTGTAGTACATTGACCAAGGTTGCTAGGGCTCTGGTTGTCCCTAGCATCCTTTACGGGGCGGAATTGTGGAGCAGAGGTGGTGTCTCCCTGCTCCAGATTCTGGAACCTCAGTACAATGAGGCGTACAGAATATGTAGCGGAGCGCTGAGGTCTTCACCGATAGCCTCTCTGTTGGAGGAGAATGGAAAGGTTCCTTTGGTGCATGTTGTCACCGATAACCTGGCCACCAAGGCGCTGAGGTTACTAGAAAGGGATCCCATCCTCAATGACAGGCCCACGGTTGCAAGGGCGAGAGGATGGTGGAGCGACTTGACGGGAGTAGATTTTCCCACGTTAGCCCAGCGAGCTAGGCTGTGGCAAAGGGCATGGGATGCCACTGCCTCGAAAGTTGATAGGAGGGTCAAAGCTATGTGCGGGGCGGGGACCAGCTCTGATGTGGCGAAAGCTGCATTTAGATTTTACTGCCTCATACGAGGGAAGGCCCATGCTATTTACGGACGGTTCATTTATCGAAGAGGAAGTTGGTTATGGGGTGTCTAGGGAGGCCATAAGCCGCTGCGGCCGGTTACCCGGTCTCTGTGGCATCTTCTCAGTTGAGGCCTATGCTCTCCTGCAAGCTTGTAGGCTAGCAAATGGGTCTCAGGCCGTTGTATTCTCTGACTCTGCGAGTTGTCTCTCTGCCCTTCAGCATGGGCAGGTTGGACACCCGTGGCTGTTAGAGGTGCAGTGGTACGCTAACATAACCTTTGTATGGATACCTGGACACGCAGGTATACCAGGGAATGAGGCTGATGATAAACTAGCTAACCAGAGTCGTCTTGCTCAGCTAGAGGTCCTCCGGTGCCCTATAGTGACGCTACCCGCTGGGTGAAGCAGACCTCGCGATACGCACAACCGTGATGCATTCCTGCGTAGAATCAAGAATACTACACAAAAGTGGAAGGATGTACCTAATTCTCAAGATCAGAAAGTTCTGACTCGGCTGAGGATTGGTCATACACGGCTCACTCATGGACCTCGTTTTAGCGGCAGTGTAGCCTACTGCCAGGGATGCGGTGCGGTTTTAGATGTAAATCATTTATTGGTGGAGTGCCCGGCAAGAGCACAATTGAGGGAAGATATGGGTGTCGTTGGTTCAATCCGTGAGGCATTGTTCAACGACAGGAGTACAGAACAGGCTGTACTCAATTTCTTGCGGGCGGTTGACTTATACGATATGATATAAGCATAAGTAAGTTTAAGTGGCATTGGAATGAAAATGACTTGTATAGTCACTCCACTTCATTCGACAAAAGGCAGTCTTTAAGGTCCTAAAGACCATGGTGTGTAAAGGAGGACGACCCAATGGGGGACGATGATGAAACAGCTGCAGTTTGAAAACCGTCTCTAATGAACTAAATTCTCCTCTACCAGGGGATCAGTTTAAAGAGACGTTAATAAACTTAGCCACTTAGCCACATCGCAGAGGTAAAAAGGCTAACAAAGAGATGGATAAAGGACTTCATTATGAATTTAAATCCAATGTTGCAGAACACATATTTACAAAGGGGCACTATGTGACAAAGGATAACATTAATATCCTGCGGAATGTATCTTCGCATTGGAAACTAGACGTAGCAGAAAGTTTAGAAATAATTAAACAAAATCCATCAACATTGCTTAATAGAGATCAGTTGATACCTGCTGATTTTTAGTACCTATTAATTAGTATATAACTTGTAGATAAAAGATGGTTTCTTCAGTGCTTGGCACTGATGAAGTCTGCAAGTAGTAGACGAAATACGCGTAGCTGTCAAAAGATAAGCAATTATAACGAAATTTATAGGAAATAAACCAACACACTCAAAGCTCTTCATAAAGGGATTCTGTTAAGAGGTTCGACTAATTTAAAAGATTTAATTTTACACGTGACGTAATTCAACTTTGACGTAAATCATCGAACGTAAACAATCATTAAGTGTTCCCCCAAACCGAAACATTCGCATCTAGACAAAAAAAAAGGCATTTGAATAAATTGATTTTCTCGTATCTTTCAACTGATTCTTACGTCATAAGGGCTGCTTGCATATGTCGGTCTCAAGGCATCGCAATTTACATTAACTTTCCGTAGTATTGTGCACTATTTAAATCTTCATACCCGGAAAAACTCTTTCAATTCACCCGTCCCATTCTAGAAAAGTTTCAGCTTCATATTTACTTTGAATAATTATAGCACACAAACAAAACCGTTACGCATGAATTGCAATCATATGTACGCGGACGGAGCGGGTTGGTGCGTGCTACCATACCCAGCCAAGCAGAAAGAGAGAGAGAGAGCGAGAAGCTGTCTGAAAGTCTTCGACTTCGAGATTCACGTGCGGCCGTTGCTAAATATAGTTTCGGAACGGGGAATTTGCTACCGGGTGTCTGAAGGCTGTTTTCCCAACCGAACTATTCAACTGACACGTGATTTCGATTATGACTCCCCGAGCTGACGGGTTTTATGGCAAACATGATGGCAAAGTTGGCGTGAGGAGAAATGCTCTAGTCGTTATGATCATCAACAAACTGCTCTTGAGGAATCAGTCAAATGATTTGAAATTTAAACAAGTACAATACCTTTCTGTCTACCATCACGCTGCTTGCTCAACCTGGGGCTCACATCATCGTTGATCACCAAACTCTGCTCCATCGCATCCCCGCCGCTAGTCTTCTCCAGCTTCGATGAACTATCTTCGTCATCAACCGAAGCTTCCTGTCTCCCGGAAGTGGTACCATCTTCCTCTTCTTCCTCCTCATCATCCTCCACTTCAACCTCACTGGGAGACGAATTAACACTGCTCACTTCATCACTTTCATCGTCCACATGGAATCCCCGGTCATCGTCGTCTTCCGAACTGGAACTGGCGGCAACCCGACGACTACTAGCTAAGGCCAATTCCGCCGGAAGCGATTGCTTCGCCGACGGGGACGTCTTAATGCCTTCGGCCAGATGAGTTCCCCTGTTCTTCGGATTGGTGACTACCTTCGACGGAGACAGCAACACTTTGTCGGTCCCATACAAATGGAGACCCCTCTCACCGGGGACAAAAATATCCGAAGCTTTTTTCACCACATGAGTGGTACTTTTCGGTAGATCCCGCATCACCGCTCTTCTTCAGTTATTTCTATCCAAACACTACTGCTTATCATCCACTTTACTTATGGGTTTCTGCACATCTGAAAAAAAAACCAAACCCGCATTTTTGCGTCAGCAAAACTACAACATCACTGGATTTTCACTGTTTAACTTTTTCATCCACATCCCCACTGGAGAACTACACTTGAAATCGTGCACTGGACGTTCTTTCCGGACACGCTGATGCTACTGGCAAATGTGCCCAGATCTCTTGATTAGACAGTATCACTTGAAAAGCACGTTCATGGGCAGTCTTCCACTCTTACACACAGAAAAACCCACTCCAAACTTAATTAAATATGTCTTTTATCGGTTTGCTTGCGTCACAATCCCTCCAGCCGTTGCTCCATTTGCCGACAACTGTTGATCTGAGCTGTTCTTAAAACATGAAATCCAATCCATTTCCGAAACCACACAAACCACTGCAAGGAGACGCGCGGTGCCAAAACGTCATTGATGGATCATTTTCTGCTTGGAAACTTGTCCTCCAATTTACCTACACGGGCCTACCTAGTGCTGTCAGTTGCTGTCGGCAACCATCGACCGACGCCGACGGACGGATGGAAAGCGTGGTGTTCAAAGCCATACCGTCTCCCACTCGGTTTGGGTTTAATGGTCTACACAGGGCTGAAGTCGGTTGGTTGGGTTGCTTTACTGAAATGTACTTAGCTAAACACTGCAGCACTGCAGTGGAACACATTGAAATATACCTTTCGATGGTGATAGACAAATGACAAAATTCGGCTCAATCTAAGTTGTTTTTGCTGGATCCCAGACTGGCCACTGGATTTAAGAAATTGATTTCCCGGTTTTTCCAGGGTACCCAACACAGCAAAAAAAAATAATAATTTTGATATCACATCAAAGTGGATGCACTTCAATCGTGTCAAAAATATTGTGTAATATTACATGCCAAAAATGAAAAAAATATCATTAATACTGTGCATGAACTGTCATAACGCTACTTTTACTACATTTGTTTATTTTTGTGGCCATAAAAATAACATGAGATTTTCGACATGATTGAAGTGCATCCTCTTGGATGTAATATTAAAATTTATTTTTTGCTGTGAACATAATCACAGTTTCTTTTAAACGGGTACATTTTTCGGAGCGCGTTAGGCCTAGCACTATTGGGCTGGGTGGATCATTGAATCTAATGTCATGAAGTCATAGATTGAACTTAGAAATTCTTATAGAAAATTATGATATCAACGGAATAACATTTGAGATCTCAAACTAAGCTTATTTTCTTAAAGATTTAAAGCTAGTGATGCCAATGTAAAACATTCTTGAAATTAAAAAGAATTCAATCATGACCTACACACTTAGAAAAATTCATGTAAATTTAGGTGCTCTGAGACTGACATATACGAGCGTCAATTCTGACATAAAATTGAGTAATAATAGACGCGAAATTCAGCTCAATCGAACTTACTTTTCGTCGAGTAACAAACTTTTCAGTCTCGGAGCACTTAATTTTACATGACATGTTTGTTTACGCCTCATCCTTTATGTCAAAGATGGATTCCGTCACTTTTAAAATTAGGTATTTCTAAGTGTGTAGTATTTATTTTCTAAGCTAAAAATCATGAGACACAAACTATGGACTTTCTGACACTTTGAAGAATTACCTAGATAGCGGCCTCGGTGGTGTAGTGGAAAGCGTGATTGCCTCTCACCCGAAAAGGTCTGGGTTCAATCCCAGTCGGCGCCACCAGGATTTTGTGAGGTATAAAATCTCTAATCACGCGAGGAAAGTAAAGTCGTTGGTCCCCGGTCCATGAGTTGATGGGTCGATAAGTAGATGGTGTGGGAGCTGCCTTCCTAGCATCGCACAGTGGTCTAGAACTGTGAAAAGACATGAATCTTGCCACCACTAGTCTAATGCCTTCAGGAAAGTTTCTGGATATAAACAGGTCCTGCTTTCGACATTGACAAATCAATGATTAGAAGTGGGATTCAAAATTTATTTTTCCAAAAATTCCATATTCAGGTTCGGTTCGGTCTAGGACACAGTTTTAGAAAATATCAAAACAAGAAGTCTTTTTTTACGCAGTATTCAATTTAGGTCCCTCTTTTTACGAAGTAAATCCTAAATAACGAGTTTTCTTTTTACGAACTAAATTCCAAATAAGGAGTTTTTTTTTTGCGATTATTGGAATCAGGAAAAAAAATTGTGAAATATCCCACAATATGAGTATCTTTGGAATCGGAGTGACATGTAGGAACCGGAAATTCATGTCTGACGTCATTTTGAAATCTAAGATGGCGGCATCCGGTTCATGAAAAACTGGAAAATACTTTCAATTCTCCAAAATATGGGTTTTTTGGAATCGGAGTTACGTGTACGGACCGGAAATGCATGCCTGACGTCATTTTGGAATCCAATATGGCGGCTTCCGGTTACAGAAAACCTCGAAAATAATGTCAAATACCCCACAATATGGGTATTTTTGGAATCAGGGTGACGTGTAGGAACTGGAAATCTATGTCTGATGCCATTTTGAAATCCAACATAGCGGCTTCCGGTATGGGTATTTTTGAAATCGGAGTGACATGTAGGAACCGGAAATTCATGAATGACGCCATTTTGGAATCCAAGATGGCGGTTGCCGTTTACTAAAATCACTTGTAAATTCTGTGAAAAACTCCACAATATGAGTATTTTTGAAATCGAAGTGACATGTAGGAACCGGAATCCATGCCTGACGCCATTTTGGAATCCAAGATGGCGGCATCCGGTTACAGAAAACCTGAAAAATAATTTCAATACCCCACAATATGGGTATTTTTGGAATGCCGCCATATTGGATTTCAAAATTGCGTCAGACATAGATTTTCAGTTCCTACACGTCACCCTGATTCCGGAAATACCCATATTGTGGGGGTAATGACAGTATTTTCCAGTTTTTCATGAACCGGATGCCACCATCTTGAATTTCAAAATGGCGTCAGACATCGACTTCCAGTCCCTACACGTCTCTCCGATTCCAAAAATACCAATATTGTGGGGTATTTGACAATATTTTTAAAAACCTCTTTTTACGAAGTAAATCCCAAATAACGAGTTTTTTTACGCACTAATTCGATTTACGAACCCCCGGTTTGGTTCGTAAATGGAGGTTCCAGTGTACGAGGTAATTTTGAGAACAATTTCAAATAAATTGTAAGGCGATTGAAAAAATATCTTCAAGCAATTCTGAAGACACTATTTTAGGAATTATGAGGAATTCTAAAAACAATCTGAGTGCGCAGTAGGCTCTGCTCTAGAACGGTTGGTTTTAAATTCGCTGTCACAAATTTTGTGTTTTCCGCGTTCGTTTTGGCTGGTACCAATGCAAAAAGAAATAAATGTGAATAAATGAAGATTCTGAACGTTATTGTGAAAACTTTCGAACAAGAACTTGCTATTAATAGAATTGTTGCTGTAGCGTCATGCTAGCTGGTTTGTGCTTCGGTGGGTTTTTCTTTTCGCGTGTTAGGTGCTACGCCTCCGCTTCCGGAAGAAAAGTTTTCGTTTACGTTTTTGGTGTTGGCGTTCTGCCCCCCCATCACGGGAAAGATAGTTTTGAAGGTTAAACTAGAGCCA
This sequence comes from Ochlerotatus camptorhynchus, assembly GCF_037179485.1. Taxonomy (NCBI): domain Eukaryota; kingdom Metazoa; phylum Arthropoda; class Insecta; order Diptera; family Culicidae; genus Ochlerotatus; species Ochlerotatus camptorhynchus. Next base: position 6,935,620 of record NW_027040766.1, read on the forward strand.
GAAAAAAAACTCCCAAATATGCTTTGTTTGCGGGTCGATATGTTGTTTTTCCAGTAGCTTTTCTCTCTCGCTTTTTTCACTTGGTGTTGTTCTAATTTTAGTTTTGTGCCTTTTCAAAAACGTAAGGATACAAAGATATTTTAAACCTGACTTTAGTGCACGGTTCGAAAGAAAGTTTGACGGGTTGTGTAGTATTGTGTTAGTGTGCTTGTGAAATTGCTTGATTTACAGGAGGCTGAATGTTTGGTGAGATCAATCTAATTATAAGTTAATCAAAAACGCTGTTCCACTATTACTAAATACGCACTGGATTTGAAAACATCATGTTTTGGATCTGAAAGTGTGCTGGCATTGCCATTATTCAATTGATAACGGTAATTGTAATGGTGAAAGCGACCTCAGAATAGACGTGAATAACCAGGCATTCTGAAATGGGTTGCTGGATCTACAGTAGAGCCATAGAGGTAACTCTAAGACCAGAAGGTCCCGAAGAAACGTGCTCAACTTTTTGGCTCAGCTTTGGTACTCTCTTCGGTTAGAAGAGATACGAAAAACATTGAAAAGTGATAGAGAAAGAGAGAGAAGAGTATGCCGATTATTCAACAGGACTCAACGAGAATCGAGATGACAAAGATTCAGCAGCAAGGACACAATACATAAGCGGTGAGATCTAACTGATTACAACTAGATATAAAAATATGAAATGCATCCTACTAAATATGTGCCATCTACAAAGCAGGAATTGCTTTGATGATAGAAGTGTACACGCAGTACCAATATACATTTTATATCGGTACTACGTGTATGCGGGGCTTGTTGTAAGTGAAAGTAACCTCGGAATGGACGTGAGTGGTGACCAGGCATTCTGAAATGGGTTACTGAATCTCAACAGAGCTATCACCTTTCAACTTCCGGGCTAAAATTGTTTGCAATGGGATCAGCATAAGATAATAATAGATTATATTGCAAACATTTTTCTTCCATAAAAACACTGCCGGACAGTGGAAGTTGAATTTTATATACATACATACATATATATGAGGATTTAAAAAAAATCTGAATTATTTTCAGGGACCGAAAGTATCTTTATTAAAGAAAGATAAGATAAAAGCTGACTAAAAGTAAATTGGTACGCCTCTCGCGCACCTTTAGTGTTGGGAATCGAAAATCTTTGACAGTGGTTTTTTTACACTTCTATAGAGAACAACTGGTGCAAGTTTGATCGAAGTAGTCGATCGCGTTCAGAAATAACGTCAAATGAACCTCGAAAGAAGAAAAAATATTGTTCACAAGCACCTGAAAAATCCGGAGTGGTCCGGTTTCAAGCTGACTAAAGTGCTGAAGCTTCAAGGAAACCCTTAGTGTGGAAAGGAATAAGCGAACCTACGAAAAAAAACTGGAACCAGGGATCGTCCGCTGCGCAGGAAGGTGTTGAGGAGCGTCAAAGCCAACCCCGGTCTTTCAATCCGAGATGTGGCCAGAAGGTACAACGCCAACTTTCAAACGGTGCGGAACATCCTTGCCAGGGAAGGATAAAAATCGTACATAGCCAGTAAACATCCGAACCGGCACATGAAGCAGAATTCCGTGGCCAAAAAGCGTGCGACAGAAACACAAGGGCTGCACTTGGATCGATGACGAAACATACGTCAAACTCGATTTTAAGCAGCATCCCGGTCAAAAGTTTTACATCGCGACTGGACGTGGGGATGTGCCGGGAAGATTCAAGTTCGTGTTTTCCGTCAAGTTCACGAAGAAGGCCATGATTTGGCAAGCGATTTGCAGTTGTGGCCTGTAAACGGAACCATTCGTCACATCCTCGACGATGACATCCCAAGTTTACATCGAAGAATGCCTGAAAAAGCGTGTACTGCCGTTCATCCGCAAGCATAGGGGCAAAGTCATCTGTTGGCCCGATTTGGCCTGCTGCCACTACCCCAAGGTGGTTATGGAGTGGTATGCTGCCAACAAGATCGATTTTGTTCCCAAGCTAATGAATCCTCCGAATTGCCCGGAATTTCGACCAATCGAAAAATATTGGGCAAATTGAAAGCAGCGACTTCGACGAAGCGGCGAGGCAGTCAAAGACACGCAGCAAATGCAGGAAAAATGGAAGAAATGTACTGATTCATCAAGAGGAAGGTTCGAGATTTCGTACGAACTGGAGAAATGTAACTATCGAATGCTGTGACTTTGAAGTTTTAATAAAAGTACTGTAAAGCAACCATTAATGGCCTTTTTAAACTTATTAAATCACGAATTACAGGCCTTTTTGTGTGTACCAATTTACTTTTAGTCAGCCTTTATATATGGCATTGCTCTAAGAAGCTAAATTAATTATTATGGTTTTCTTATGGTCTTCAAGTTCAAGTGGTCTCCAAGTTTTATAAACACCCCTAGTAAAATTGAAAATGTTTCTTGGTTAAAAAATACAGTTTTACATTATGGATCATTGTAAGGTTGGAAATGTGATTTTAATTTATACAAATAATATTACATGCAAGTTGCACGCAATCTATTCTAGAAGTGTAAAATAAAACACATATTTCCACACCCAGCAGCTTAAATTCCATGTATTACTCAAATCATTTGTCGGTGTATCATTTGAAAATGTAAATCCCATAAATTCGGAATCCACCCGCTGATCAAAGCCACACAGAAACCAGTTCCCATTTTCGGTTGTGCGAAAAACATGTCTCTTTTTTTTTTTTTTTTTTTTTTTTTTTTTTTTTTTTTTTTTTTTTTAACTTTTTATTTGTTCCAAATTCAAAATAAATTACATTTCATTTTTAACCTAGGTGCTCCAGTTACTACAGTAACTTACCAGCCTTAATTGTTATGATATATATCTAAGTGTTTTTACATTGTTCCTGTCTTGGCAATTCAGTATTTTAAACAGGTTTTTTAAACCTGCATGTCAGTATAACAATTGATAGCTTAAGACTAAATAACTAAAACTAAATCTTATCTAAGTATAAAGGGAATTAATCGTTGCAATTGAGGATTGTAACGATTTTTGCCGGAAATTATTAATTATTTTGTTGGACATTTGTGCTAAAGTCTCAACATTCGAAATTCTATGTACTTCGGTAGTACTGTACCAGGGAGGCAAGTTCAAAATCATCTTCAGAATTTTGTTCTGAATCCTTTGAAGTGCTTTTTTCCTGGTAGTGCAACAACTAGACCATATTGGCACAGCGTAAAGCATAGCCGGTCTAAAAACTTGTTTGAATATTAGAAGTTTATTCGTCAGGCAAAGTTTGGATTTCCTGTTTATAAGAGGATACAAACATTTAATATATTTGTTACATTTGGCTTGAATGCCCTCAATGTGATCTTTAAAAGTTAATTTTTGGTCAAGTATTAATCCAAGATATTTCACTTGGTTTGACCAGGAAATTGGAACTCCGTTCATAGTGACTATGTGACTACTACTAGGTTTCAAAAACGAAGCTCTAGGCTTATGTGGAAATATTATAAGTTGAGTTTTGGAAGCGTTGGGAGAAATCTTCCATTTTTGTAAATAAGAAGAGAAAATATCTAAACTTTTCTGCAGTCTGCTGCAAATAACACGAAGACTTCTTCCTTTAGCGGAAATGCCTGTGTCATCAGCGAACAAAGATTTGTGGCAACCCTGAGGCAAATCAGGGAGGTCCGAAGTGAAAATGTTATACAATATAGGCCCAAGAATGCTACCCTGAGGAACTCCTGCTCTAACAGGTAGTCGATTAGATTTGGAATTTTGATAATTTACCTGCAGAGTTCTGTCAGTTAAATAATTTTGAACTAATTTCATAATGTAAAGTGGAAAATTAAACTTTTTCAATTTAGCAATCAAACCTTCATGCCAAACACTGTCGAATGCTTTTTCTATGTCTAGAAGAGCAACTCCAGTTGAGTGGCCTTCAGATTTGTTTGAACGAATTAAATTGGTAACTCTCAAGAGTTGATGAGTAGTTGAATGCCCATGGCGAAATCCAAACTGCTCATCTGCAAAAATTGAGTTCGTATTGATGTGAAGCATCATTCTATTCAAAATTATTTTTTCAAAAAGTTTACTTATTGAAGAAAGCAAACTTATTGGACGGTAGCTAGAAGCTTCAGCTGGATTTTTATCCGGCTTCAAAATTGGAACAACTTTTGCATTTTTCCATTTATCAGGAAAGTATGCCAAATGGAAACATCTGTTAAATAATTTTACCAGGAAAGACAAGGTACTCTCTGGGAGTTTTTTGATGAGGATATAGAAAATTCCATCATCACCTGGAGCTTTCATATTTTGAAATTTTTTAGTTATAGACCTTACTTCGTCCAAATCAGTCCCCCAGGAATCATCAAAAATATTTTCCCGAGAGAAAATATTCCGAAAATCCTGAGCAACCTGATTCTCAATAGGACTAGTAAGACCCAAACTGAAATTATGGGAACTCTCGAATTGCTTAGCAAGTTTCTGAGCTTTTTCCAAATTTGTGATCAAAATTTTACCACCTTCTTTAAGCGCTGGAATTGGCTTTTGAGGTTTTTTCAAAATTTTTGTGAGTTTCCAAAAGGGTTTGGAACTCGGGTCTAATTTAGAAACATTATTTTCAAAAGTTTTGTTTCTCAGGGCAGAGAATCGCTTTTTAATTTGTTTTTGCAAATCCCGCCAGATAACTTTCATGGCAGGATCGCGTGTTCTTTGAAATTGTCTCCTACGGACATTTTTAAGACGGATCAAGAGCTGAAGATCATCGTCTATTATAATTGAATCGAATTTAACCTCGCATTTTGGTACTGAGGCAGCTCTTGCTTCAACTATAGAAGTAGTCAGAGATTCAAGAGCATAATTAATTTCATCTTTGGTTTGCAAAGGAATGTTTGGATCGAAGTTATATTCCATAAATGTTCGATATTGCTCCCAATCAGCTCTATGGTAATTGAAAGTAAAGCTGTTGGGATTAGAAATTATTTCTTGGGATATTTCAAAAGTTACTGGAAGGTGATCAGAACCGAAGTCAGCATGGGTAACCAATTGGCTACAAAGATGACATGAATCAGTTAAGACCAAATCAATAGTTGAGGGATTTCTTGCAGAAGAAAAGCATGTTGGGCTGTTTGGATATTGAATAGTGTAATAACCTGCAGAACAATCATCAAACAGAATATTACCATTGGAATTGCTTTGAGCATTATTCCATGAGCGGTGTTTTGCATTAAAATCACCAATAATGAAGAATTTAGACCTATGACGGGTAAGTTTCTGGAGGTCACCCTTGAGAAAATTCTTTTGCTGGCCTACGCATTGGAATGGCAAATAGGCAGCTATAAACGTAAGTTGTCCAAATTTTGTTTCAACAGAAACTCCCAAAGTTTCAAAAACTTTGGTTTCAAATGAAGAAAGAATTTTATGCTTGATTCGTCTATGAATAATGATGGCAACGCCACCACAGGGTCCATCAAGACGATCATTTCTATAAATCAAGTAATTTGCGTCCTTCTTAACCTTATGGTCAGGTTTAAGGAACGTTTCAGTTATAACGGCAATATGCACGTTATGAACTGTCAAAAAATTAAATAGCTCGTCTTCATTATCTTTAAGAGATCGAGCATTCCAATTTAAAATGTTTAATGCTTTAAAATCCATTACTGAATTTTAAAGTCATAACAATATTATTAGCAAATTTTACTCCAGTTTGAATAGCATCAAACATGGAGTTAGATTTAAGCATATCAGAAATCATGTCAATTAATGAATTCTGTAAAAATTCCATTTTAGGGGCAGTAATGCTTCCTAAGTCAAAATTGTCAAAATTTCCGTTAGAACGTTGGTTAGTATTTTGATTTCTACCCGCTGCAATAGCAGCATAGGTAGCTCCATTAACTCGCTGAACATTGTTAGCAGCGAGGGGAGTAGGTACAGATGAAACATTTGAAGCAGGGGTGATATTTGTACCTACGGGTACGAATGTAGAATTTGTTCCTCGCTGACCGTTGTTAACAGCAGAGGAATTTGTACCTGGTCGGAAACGTGGAGCGTTTCCTACCTGTCGGTTAGAACGAGATTGTAGGATCGCTTTGCGAGTCTTACATTCCCAAAAATTGGATTTGTGGTTTTCACCACAATTTGAACATTTAAATTTCTTAGGATCTTCCTTCACAGGACAGTCGTCCTTTGCGTGAGAGGAATCACCACAATTCATGCATTTAGCTGGCATGTAGCAATTTTTAGTTCCGTGACCCCATCCCTGGCACTTACGGCACTGAGTGAGGTTTTGGAAATTTCCTCCAGTCTTCCTGAAGTGTTCCCACTTCACTCGGACATGGAGCATAAGGCTAGCTTTTTCTAAGGCCTTAAGGTTGTTTAGTTCACTAGACTTGAAGTGAACTAAATAAAAATCATTAGAAATCCCGTTGCGCGAATCGCCAGGACGGGATTTCATTTTCATTTTGATTACTTGGAGTGGCACAACTCCAAGTAATTTTGCCAGTTCATCTTTGATCTGATCCAGGGATTCACCACTGGGCAGTCCTTTCATGACAACCTTGAACACACGTTCAGTTTTGGTGTCGTAAGTAAAAAATTTGTGCTTCTTCTCAGTAAGATACTTGAGAAGACATTTAAATCCGTCCAAGGTTTCAGCCAATACACGGCATTCACCCCGACGTCCAATTTGTAGTGAAAACTTAACTTTCACGAAATTCAAAAGTTCCATGCGAAGAGCGTGGAAATCGGAAGTGGTTATCACAATAGGGGGAATCTTTTCCTTCTTGGCATTAAGCCGGGAAAGTTTACTAGAATTTTTCTTGGATGATGGATCATTCTCATCATCCGTGAGCAAATCAAATTGATTACTCAAATTAATTTCTTCAGAAGGGGGGTCAAGAGTTTGCCCCTTTCTTTTGCGTTTAGGCGCCATGGCGGCAGTAAATTTTTTATCCAAATCGACTTCCAAGCAGATTACTATAAGAATCTGAAGGATCGAAGAGGAATTTTCCAAATCGATATCCAAGAAGGATTACCTCGGGTAGGGTCCAAACAAGGATCGAAGAGGAATAAGAGGAGTTGAACAAGGTAGAAAATTTTTACAGGTTGAGCACTGAAAAGTGCTGTTTAAATTTGTTGTAGCTTTAGGTAGTAGTAACACTTCCTTAAGCAAAAAGCAAATAGATCCGCACGGCAAGAGAGCACGATGCGGACTGATGTCTCTTTAAATTCCATCGCACAAGACAAGCTGCCGGACGAAATAGCGTTCTAGCGGTGTTCTTTCCCACCTCCCTTCCGTTTCCTTCATGGCACGAATGGTAGGTACCTACCAAGTCGCTTTCCAAGTGTCCAAAACACACTCCTCGCCGAGGGTGATTTTCAACCATCCGACCGATGATGGCCGGGGCGGGGTGAAACGAAGTGAAACAAATCAGTTGAGAAGACTAATCTTCCATGTGCTTCGAGTGTTCCGTTTGGCGGCTTCACAACCGCCTCCACCAAACGGAACGCAACACGATCCGGCCAAAATTGCTAATGAAGTTTAGAAGGGAGATTTGTGTTAATCAGTCTCCTTGGGAGAAAGACTGCGCAGCGATAAATTTCCTCAATGTTAACTTTGATGATGCTGTTTTTTTTTGGACTCAAGTACACCGACAGAGAATTTCGCATTTCCTTGGCCATGCTTGGCATGCACAGTTGTACACACCAACAGCTCATTTGTTAATAACTTTTCACTCAGTTGTTGAAATTTAGTATTATTTAAAGTAATTGATAGATTAGGATCATAGTTTACTGTAGACATGCAAAGAGTAGGTAAATCTTATCATTTGAATCAACACCAATGATTTTTTACTCTTAAAGTCCGAGATGTGCAGCAAGCATTTCTCACTTCATTTTTGCAACGCAAAATCAAATAAAGTTTATTACTAGTATAAAAACATCCTTTTTATTACGTATCTATAAGAAGCTTAAACTCTATTCTATCGACTGCTTCAAACAGAACTATGTTTCGTCAACTCTGTGCAAAGTTATTAGCAAATGAGCAGTTCGAGAGCAAAACTGTGTATGACAAGCATGCCCTTGGCCATAGCAACTGAATGCAAAATGCAAAATGGATTTCAAAATGAAGATCAATTAAGCATGAATTTCGGACGCAAACTTGTCAAAGTTCAGCATTTACCACGGTGGAAGCACCTTTGGACACAATTGCACACGGTGTACCTTTTTTTTTTTTTTATTCTGGCAATTGATTTTGAAAGTGACAGTGTCTTTCCAAGAGGAACACTTAACCCATTTTCCGCTGGTATGTCAACTTCCAATTTGGATTCTGTCCGCCCCACTCCGGTAGGAAACGTTGACTATTGTATGATAGTGCAACATGGATTTGCTTTTTCCATGACTCGCCCAAAGTTGCCGATAAAGGCAGCATCATTCGTCCCGAGAAATGCTTCTGCCCGGTTTTTCGTGTTTGTTTTTCTCGGGTTGACATTGTCATGTCGTGATGCCCACTAGACTGATGCAAAATTTCGCTCCACAGGGATTAAACGGTTCCAAATTGTGTCTCCCAAAATTTAGACTCGTTTGTCTTTTCTCGACTAGAACCATATTTACGGAGATAAATAGATTTATAGGTTGGAAGGTGGGCGGAAGCCGACAAATAATAGTTTTTGGAATATTATATACTGGAAAATCCAGGTATGAAAATTTCGAGCATCTGAACACCCCTATTTTCACGATTAGAGCCATAAATGACCATTTGAAATTTCTATGGAAAATCCTATGGGAAAATCAATAATCTTTTTCCAATTGCTCTGAAGAAAAGTTCTATAACTATTCTTATGGGATTTTTTTTCAGCTACAACTTTGCCCCGGCCTTGACGTTTTAAAAAGTTATCAATTGCTTAAGAGACTGATAATCTTATGGCATGATCAACGAGCAGTTTAGTGGGCAACACTATATTCTGCAGTGATACATAGTAGCCTTGATTTGTGTGCTCTATTCTACGCGCCAGAAACACCAATATTGCCTGCTGAACAGCTGATTGAGCATAATCATAAGGCATCAGTGGCTTGAATGATCAGTACCGTTTGCTCCTTTCACTTTATCGAAAAGTGGTCTTGAACAAAGTTGTAGCTGAGAAAATTTTCTACAAGCACATTTATCATTTTTCAAAGCTGAGCGAGATGGTGAATTGTCAGTCATATATAAACAAAACATTTGGTTTTCCCGTTGTAATTTCAATATAAACTTCAAATGGTTTGTGTCAAGTCAGTTTCTTACTAAATGAGTTCAAATGTTAAGCAGGACCCAATTTAGAACAGTTTGAGCACTGTGGAGCGAACATTACAAATTTTGCATCAGTCTAATGCCCACGTGCTCCCATGGCTTCGGATGGAGAGCTTGGAATGTCAGAGACGTCGCTCCAATTTAAAGGTGCCTGTTATGTAGCATATTAAAACTGAAGAGAACTTTGCTTTGTTTGTGAAACTTTGGATTTTCGCGAAAAAGATGCTCTGCACATTCCTGTCTCATGCTCTCTGTCGATCCCCGGCTTCATTATTGACTTGCGGGGAGTAGCGTGTTATTAATTTTATTACAAACAAAAACTTGGCTACCGACCGCAATTTAGAAGGTAAACAGGACGATCGTTTCAGCTGGTGCAGCTGGTGCGTCATCGTGCAAAAGGCACCTTGTCAGACGATTACATTTGCACTACACAAATCAACCGCAGAGTTTCTAGGCCTAGGTGAACAGTTGATTATTTTTCTTACGACAATTCGAGCTGTTGTTGTGCCGGAGGGAAGTGCACTGATCCGAATCATGTAGGTGGGTGAGTGGAAGGAAAACATGTTCAGCCGCTAATGCCATCGAGTCGAGGGCGTAGCCAGGTTTAGAAATAGAGGGGAGGGGAAACATTGTTTTGTAGATAGAGGATTAGGCCAGGCGACTGAAATGTAAGCTGAGCCTTTATTCAATATATTGGAATGATTGTAGTACTACAGGTTTGTGCAGAATTCCGGTAGATTTTTTCGTATCTGGATTCTAAACGTCATTTAATGAAGTTTCTTGAAATTTACGAGGAAATCTACAAATGGATTCTTTAGGGATATTGCGGTTATTGCATATCCGTTGTATGCATTTAAAATTGGTTGCTTCCACTCATTTCCTATAAAAATCTGTTTTTTTCTCTGAACTATGAAATCATTGGATGATAATTAGTACTTGTAAGTTACAAGAAGAGGTTTTAATATATGTTTTTGACAAATGAAACTTATAAATTTTGCTTTCAGGGCATCACAATTACGATTCGTAAGCGCTCACAAATCATAAAATCGCTGATTGCAACGCTCTGAAAATTAAATTGACAGAATTTATAAGTAAAATACATACTTATAAACCTCTTCGTTCGAGTATAACATCCAATAAAGGCATAATTAAAAGAAAAACATTTTATTTTTAAAGCAAGTGAGTGGAAGCAACCCTGGAAAATATATCCGAAATACATAATTTTATCGATTTTGAGGCGCTGGAACTATTCTTAAAAAGAGCGATTACATTCGCAATAAATCACCATCATAGCACCCCTTGGTATGGGAGCGAGCAATCAATTGGTTACATTAGTGTCAAAAAGAGTGTTCACTCGGCTGTCGACAAAATCAGGCCACTCTCGATGTGTGCCACGCGATCGTCTGTTTTCTCGGCAGCAACCATTGTGTGGTCCTCCTCATTGTTCTTCATCAGCAGTTCTTTCAGTCGATACGTCGTCGACTTTGGAAAGCAACGTTTCGTGATGAGTGTGTGAGTGTTGACCACGTTTTGCGTCCATTGCTGCAATGGAAGCGCTCTGACCCCCGTTGGCGAATCTGCCATACAATGAAACCACTGGAAGCGGGTCCAGTTCTGATGGAGGAGGCTTTTTGAATCAGTTGTTATTTGAAGGAACGCATCCAGTCATGAAGTGCGGTAAAAAATCGGTAGAACTGTTTCAAACACACAGTTGGTACATGAGCGGGTCGGTTTTCATCTCTTTTTGCCAGTGGTGGCGGGGGGGGGGGGACACCCCTCACCATCCCTCTCCTAAGGGGGAGTTTGGTAAAGAGAGATGAAAAAACCGATTTGTACCTTCCTTAAAAGTTGTCCTAGCTCGCTTGTCTAATATCTATATACAATCTTCACACTGCCGTACTCTAACGGAACTATCAACTCTATGCTTTCATCTACTCCATCTATCGTATAAAAATTACCACTACAGTCTGTTATTTTAAATTAGCATCTTCATACAGTGGCGTCTCGTCCATATGTGCACCTCGTGCACTGCACAGTCTCGGATTTTCTAAAAGTAAAATTTAAATTTCATAAAAGTTAAGAGGCAAAAATTTAATACTCAATTAAAACCATTTTTGTCCGCCCTATTTATTGGTTTCATATGGATAGTAACTGAACTTTACCACATCGATACTCAACCTCCGTTTTACCGGTTTTACCTGCCACTGAAATAAATGTACGTAAAAACAGAAGCGAGGCATAGCGATCTTGTTTTCACGTACGGGCACGCTGGGATTTTACCACGTGCAGACAACACTCTTTTTGTGCTTCTATGGCGAATGAGCGACACAAAACAAGCAAAGAAAATATAACTTCGTTCTACCAAAGCCACCGCATGCTTAGTTCTCCCAGTCTGAGCACTTTTGCTTGTGCACCAGAAACGCTCGTATTTACAACCAGATCAGTTGTATATGTATTGAAGTCCCGTAAGCATAATTGCCGCTGTGTTAGTGTTTATTTTGTGCACTTCTATCTTTGCACAGTTTAAGGTTCAATTTACTTTGATGCTTTTTGGAAAATTTCAAAAGCAGTTTTTTCCAACGCATTATTTCAGATTGCAAAAAGCTCGCACTATTCGATTCCTTTTGATATTTTACACAAAATGACGCAAGCTTTTTGCAATCTAAAAAAATGCGTCGAAAAAAACTGCTTTTGAATTTTTAAAAAAATACATCATAGTAAATTGAACCTTGAAGAGAAGAGAATAAATTGGCACGTATAGGCAACGTCGCATTTGAGTTTCTCTCTGAATTGATTGAATCTTGGAGAGCCGTCATTCGTTGTATACCTACCTACACGCACACATCGAATTTTTAAATTTTAAAAATTTTCTCACTACTATGTCTGCATTTCATTCAGTAGCCTCAGCGCATTGATGGAATATTGTTCATTGGCAAATCTAATAGCGAATTCGTTTATTATTCAGTTCCAACCTGGATCGGGTATCAAGATTGGGCCTGCTTGTTTTCTGACAAACGTCAGTTCGATCGTTTGTTTTTAAAACCCAGCTCAGGTTGAGGTTCGCACTAACAAAAAGTCCGGTTTCGCACGATAATAAACGAATTCGCTATAAGTTGGCACTCGTGGAGAATAGAAGAATTAAGAAAGTGATGAAGGTTTCAAAATTTTACACGGTGAGGTATACGAGTACAATCTTAAAATGCTTCTATTTTGCAAATGGAGCATTTTAATTAAATCTGGTTAATGCTACGTTAGTAGAAAACTGAAGGACTACTCAATAGACATATGATATAGAAAAAAATAATTTCTTTTCAGATTTTGAAGTGTATACATAGATTTCAGCTTTTCTACCACTGTAGCAGAAACCAGATTTAAATAAAATGCTGCAATGGCAAAATAAAAGCATTTTAAGATTGCATTCGTATACCTCCCCGTGGAAAATTTTGAAACCATCATCACCTTCATAGTTCTTCTATTCTCCACGAGTGCCAACTTTGATTTGCCAATAGCATAGTGCAAAATTAAATAGGAATCGTGGAACAGGATATTGTTGATGACCTCCTGAAAAGACCGTTTGCCAGAAGATCCATGGAGGAATAAATGCTTATTGCGAGAATAGACGTCCCACGACCAAAGTTGGACAACTTGAAAACGACATGTAAAAGAAATGGTAAAATGTTAACGCGGAACTTTCCGAAAATGGACAAGTGGAAATTGTTGGTTGTGTCATGCTCGAGGAAATTGCGCGGGAAGTGGAGCATTTCGAGGAAATCGCAATTGGCGTCAATTCAACGCTACTGCTTAGGAAACGGTGAGTAACGATGACATATATCATAAACATGAGACTTAAAAAGAAAATCAATGTTTCTATGCAAGAGTAGGCAAAACTGGTAGCAGAACTGTTTCCCATCATCATTTTGTTAAATTTTTTATGCAGGTACCCCCGTCGAAAGATTTGTATCCCATTTTTTTTATTATGCATCAAAATTGGCTTCTACTGTTACAGATAAAATATAAATAAAATAGGTGCACAACTAGTGAATTTTCTCACGTGACGCCACTGATCTTCAACTATGTAAATCGTTGACTTCACGTAGAAGTAATACTACAAACATATAGTCAAAGATTTGTTTGAATTTATTTCACCCCGATTACAATACTTTTCAACTCGATAAGAACTCCTCTGAATAAATATTCCGATCAGAATGCTCGTTTGGCTCACATTTTGACAGTTCTCACTGATCAATTGGCTCAAGATGGCCGCTTCCGTGAATATCTATGTATAGGATTACTAATGGAGTCCATCAGCGCCCGCACAGTAGAAACGGACACGGAATCAGCGCATTTTTCCTGCATTTGCTAGATGTCCTTGACTGCCCCGCCACTTCGTCGAAGTCGCTGCTTTGGAATTGCCCAGCGTTTTTCGATTCGTCGAAATTACGGGCAATTCGGAGGATTAATTTGCTTGGGGACAACATCGATTGTTGGCAGCATACCACTCCTGAACCACCTTGGAGTAGTGGCAACTGGCCAAATCGGGCCAAAAAATTACTTTACCCCTATGCTTGCGGATGAACGGTAATTCACGCTTTTCCAAGCATTCTTCGATGTAAACTTGGGATGTCATCGTCGAGGATGTGACGAATGGTTCCGTTTTCAGACCACAACTGCAAATCGCTTGCCAAATCATGGCCTTCTTCGCGAACCTATCGGCAAACACGAACTTGAATCTAGCCGGCACATTCCTACGTCCAGTCGCGATGTAAAACTGTTGACCGGGAAGCTGCTTAAAATCGAGTTTAACGTATGTTTCGTCATCGATCCAAGTGCAGCCCTTGTGTTTCGTCGTTTGGCCACGGAATTCTGCTTCATGTGCCGGTTCGGAAGTTTTCTGGCATTGTACGACTTGTATCCTTCCCTGGCAAGGATGTTCCGCACCGTTTGAAAGTTGGCGTTGTACCTTCTGACCACATCTCGGACTGAAAGACCGGGGTTGGTTTTGACGCACCTCAACACCTTGCTGAGCAGCTGACGATCTCTGGTTCCAGTTTTTTCATAGGTCCGTTGATTCCTTTCCACACTCAGGGTTTCCTTGTAGCTTCTGAGCACTCGACAAACTGTTGTTTTCGGCATCTCAGCACTTAAGTCAGCTTGGAACCGGAACACTCCGGATATGTTTTCTTCTTTCGAAGTCCATTTGACGTTATTTCTGAACGCGATCAACTACTTTGATCAAACTTGCACCAGTTTTTCGATTCGGCAGCGCGCGAGGGGCGTATCAATTTACTTTTAGTCAGCCGTTAAGCGTAAACAACAAAAAACCGGTGCTGCTGGTAGTTGAATCAAGGTACCATCTTCTGTGTTATATTGAATCGCTATCAACTATTAATAAAATGTAATAGTTCGTATGCCGGAACCATTGTTTATTTTCATCAGTTAAAAGACAACATTGGAAAGTTCTGCCCGTGCGTGATCAAAGGTCTTAAGGAAGTCCTCTGCATATTATTCCAAGACTTCAGGATGATCAGGTATTATTCTGAAGATCTACAGCTGTTTATCAATTCAAATCATGTCTTTTAGGTTTTTTTTTTTCATTATACCGGATTGCTCACATATTATTACAAAAACAATCAGGATATCAAAGATCTTAAGGAAGTCCTTTGGATATTTTCCAAAGACTTCAGAATGATCAGGTTTTATTCTGCAGATCTTGAACTGTGCAAAAACAATCAAATTACGTCTCTGAAATGTTCTCGCATGATACCAGGTTGCTCAGAAATTATTCCAAAGTGCATCAGGATATCAACGATCGCACGGAAGACCTCAGAATACTTTCTCAAGACTTCAGGATAAACAAGGAGGAACAGATATTATTCTGAATAATTAGGAGTGACCAACAATTCAAGTCACGTTCCTCAGATATTTTTTTCTTCGTACCAGGTTGCTCAGAAATTATTCCAAAGACCTTCAGGATATCAAAGATCTCAAGGAAGTCCTCAGGATATTCTCTCAAGACTTCAGGATGACCAGGTATTATTCTGAAAATCGAGAACTGTCCAACAATTCAAGTCACGATTCTCATATATATCTTTCCAGACACCAGGGTGCTCAAAAATTATTTCAAGGACCTTCAGGATATCAAAAATCTTAAGGAATATTTTTCCAATGCTTCTGGATGATCAGGCATTGTTTTGAAAATTTAGAACTGTCCAGTAATTCAAATCACGTCTCCCAGATTTTCTCTGATGACACCAGGTTGCTCAAAAATTATTCCAAAGTCCTTCAGGATTCCAAAGATCTTAATGAGAGCCTCTGGATATTTTTTAAGATGCCAGAATGATCAGTCATTATTCTGAAGTTCTAGGATTGTCCAACAATTCATATCACGTCTCAGATTATTCTGTGCCTTCTGAGCTAAGAGAAACCCCAAAACAGGGGGTAGGGAACACGGACAATATGGTAATAATAAAACATCAAAAGCCTTACGAGAACTTTGGCAAAGCTCAGAGATAATCCGTAAAGTTCACGCAATACCAGTAAAATTTACGAGAGGGTCAATGATTTTCCTTACAGCTTTTGACCCCTTCGAAACATCTCTTAACTTTGAAAAAAGTTCTCTGAACGTCCTGGAAAATTCTGATCTTTACGGAGTTGGTCTGTTAAGGTTGTCTTCATATTCAGCTAAGTTGAGTGTAGAAGAAATGATTTTTATCAGCACTGGTGTTGGCAATCTGAGCTCGCCTAAGCGAACCAAACTGGATGTACTGCACCGTGAACTGGATGTGCACCGGAAGCGGATGCGTCGGAAGAACTTGTCTGCTAAAAGCGTTGTGTGCTGGCGCCGGAATCACCCGATTGTACTGCCCAACGGAGTACTGGAGCTTTAGTGATGCCGCAGGTAGACCGGAGCTTCTCACGAAGAACCACTGCCGTCCACGGATGTGTTCTCACAAGCAATACCGCTTCCTGATTGGCCGATGTTGGCGGATGATTCCCGTTTATGACTGCTGCTGCTGCTAATGATGCTCTTTCTGTAGTGCGACAAGCGTGGTGAAGCCCATGAGGAGCACTTGTTCATTTGGGAGTATTATTATTATTTAGCTTTATTTAGGAGGCTTTCAGCCTTAGGCTGGTTCGCCTCCATTATTTGGGAGTACTTGTAGGCAACCAATTCCGTATAAGTAATATCAAGCAACATTGACATATTACATATCTTCGTCGACTTTCTCTTTGTATTCCCACGGCCATGTAAAGCATTCCCAGGTATTTTCAGCACACAGATCGATAAAAGAAGCTTTTATCTAGCATGTAATACGACAAACACAACAAGAAACGGCTATGTGCTAATGTTATTAACCAATTGGAAAGTCGACGAACAGAATCGATCAATGTTACTTAGGACCTAATGCAATGTTCAGCTTGATATAGGTTCCTGTTTCGTACGTCGAAAAAAAGCAATTGACCTGGTCTGCGATTCAAGGTTGGCTTCTGTGATGTAGGGTATCACATAAAAGGTAAAATAGGTACACCATATTCATCGAAATGTAAGTATAACACAAATTCATAGAATGATGTTGAGTTAACTGCTATACAACCAAAAGCAGTGTTATAAAGGTTATTTGAACTTTTATAGAACATGTGTGTTGCTTGGGTAGATGTTATGCAAATTTATATGATAGGTAACTGGATCAACGATATTTAAACATGCACATTCAATCTCAACGACTTTTAATTCTGCATGTCAACACCTTTGACTCTCCTTTCTCTTATTCTTCACCTACGCATCTACCCTCTTATGTTAAGAATCAACTTAGCCCGCATTCATTTACGGCAGACTTCAATCGACTTGCATAAGTGATGAATCATTGTATATAACTTACAATATTTAAATAAATATACCAAAGCGAAGGAAGGGTCCAACAAGGCACCCGATTGAAGCAATTTGGACGAGGAGAGTGGGAATGCCATCTCCCTGTTGATAACATTTCGTGGATAAAGGTCGGGCTCTTCTCCACACTCACGGGACATCCTTCAGGACGAGGACTTGTTCCATAGCGAAGTATATGATCTAGTTTGATAGAAAGAGATTCTTCTTCTGTTCTCGGTGGGTTTCGCAAGCAGGTTTCTGCTTACGAGTCCACCCCTCCGTTTTTCACCCTTCATGAATATGATTTGCCAGTGGAACTTGATCATGTCCTTCTGATTGGATTGCCCATGCCTTGCTACATGAGAGGTAGTCTCAATCATCGTCATCTTCATCTTGCGTTGATGAGTTCATTGAAATGGTTAACTGGCATAGCAGGATCTGTTCAACGAACATTTAATATCAACAAACACACCTCTGTTACTCCACGTTCGATTGTAAATTTCAAGGCAAACGACTTTTAAATATCGGCAACCGGTTGTCGGTCAACACCTTCACCGTGCGATTTTGCTAATTCAGTGAAACATAGCGATGTTTGACTTATCCCAAAAAAAAAAAAAAACAAATTTCTAACGGATTCCTTTCAAGTTGATTCATTCCGGCTTCTCCGCGTTTAATTTGCACATTGTCATTACTCAAATGAAACTATCTTACTTACTATCTCCAACAAACAAAGAGTAGTTAGCGCGCGAGCCCTTATCGCATGCTCAAAATTCACGTGCTTCCGCACCCTGAGCAACACGCCCACGCAAGGCCACGCTCAATTATGACTATTATGCTATCTTATCATCCTCGGAAAAATGGCGCATTGAAGACAATAATATTCACACCGTAAAACTGCAAAGCAGGTGAAAAATACTGCTCGCTTTAAGATAAAACCACTCGTGTGCGCCGCATGCTCGACGCCAGTCAATTCGGATTCCATCGCTACCGTCCGTATTTACCTATTTACTCTTACTAGTCTGCTAGTAATTGGCTGAATTTCAAGCCTCCCGCCTCCTCCCACGCTTGACTTCAATCTAGTGGGAACAAAATGAAAACCGTACGGACGTTTTCTTGACCTAAATAATGGTCCTAGCAGAAATCGGCGATCGACGCAAGCCTACCGGCGATTGTATGTTGTTTACGTTACGAATTTCCAACATCCAACAAACCGGCCCCGAATTCTCAACACATACTAATAGATTCATCATCCCCCTCCCCCCTCCCAGCCTGGCAGCCGTCGCTTGGTTGGGTTGTTTACGGTTGGCTTCCGGCTGAAGCCGATTGAAGAAATTAATTCCGAATGTTACATGAATTTTTAAATATGACGACTCCCTTCTTTTGCCGAGTGGGGGCTAAGAAGGTATCCAAAGGTATCGAATGGTGGGAAGGAGCGATGCGGGAGGATTTGTAACGATGGCTAGACACGAGTTCTGTGAACGAGATTTTAGAATGCATTTGGTCGAGTCAATGTTTCGCTCGGTGGATTTTATGCTAATTGGGTTATCGTTTTGCTGTTAAGTGGTGAAATATTCAGTTTTCTACTGTCGGTTGATTGATGCAAATTTTGAATGTTTGGTGGATTATTTTGGTATTTATTTTTAATTTATATAAAACATGAATTCACAGTCTGAAGGGATCCTTTGGACGTTTTATCGATTCAAACGTTTTGAGTAATCTATAGGCCTTCGTAAACTAGATAATTGTTGGTATTTAAAGGTCAAGTGAGGGGCATATTATTTAAACAAATAATAGCATCTTCGATCCTTCCACAAAGTTATTGTCAAGTCGTTTTCTCTGAGAAAAAAGTTGAAATAGATCTCTGTACCAATTAGCTGATATAAAGTGAAGCAGAGGCTTCAGATAGACTAGTACCGCCTTCGATTCCCGATACTGTCTAGAACAGTGATTCTCAAACTTGTATCCACTGCGACCTACCTTGAGAAATTGGATAAGCTCGTGACCCACCAATTTTGTATACAGATGTTGTTATCATTACATGATGTTGTAACATCTGTCATGGGTACAACAAATAACTTAGTGGAATAAATTGGAAGATAACGTTTTTTTGGCAGATTTTTTAAAGCATTACTCTAACAACCCAATTTCATTACTTCAAAGTCTAATTATTGAAAATCTCGAAAACATAACTATGTTTGGAACCTCATCAAAATTTAAGAAGTTTCAGCTTAATAATCTTAAGGTCTTCGTGATTATCTCTCACCCCAGCAGGCCTGGGTTCAATCCCAGTCGGCGCCGCCGGGATGTTCTGGTGCTCAGCACGGAAAACAAGATCGACGGAAAACAAATCAAGGGAAAAAAATCTTAGGATCTTTCATAGAAGCTTACAAAACTTCATGATAAAGCATGATATTATTAGACTTCCCGTTCACTTCTTGTAACAAGTACGCTTTTCATTCATTTTGCTATTTATTTAATAAGTAATTTATTTTTACAGAATTTAGAAGTTTCGTTTTTTACAATTAAATTCATAAATGTTTTCTTCGCTAATGAATATCCACTCGTATAAAGTTACACTTGTCATACACAAATTAATGAGTCTCCTATACGTTCAGCCAATTAATTTCATAGAAACAGAATACACTATCTGTTCGTTAAAGTCCGGGGTTCAAATTCGAACCGTTCTCTTTTATAAAAGAGTAACCGAAAATAGATTTGAGCAAGAGTATATTGAAATTCCATGATATTGAATTTTTTTCAGACAAAATTATGAGAATTGTCGTTTGAAAGGTCGTCGAATTACTTCGGTAATTTGACGAACTTCCGGCCACGATGATCTATCTGAGGGTTTCTGGAACTTCTACTCGTTCACTTTGACTTGAACCGTTGAAGAGGCGGGAGTGAGTGAGTAGTTATCCAAGCAAAGTCGGATATCAAAATACTATTGAGAAACCTCAATGAACACCTTGTGGAGGGTAGCTCGCAACATGTGTAACCGCTTATCTTCTAATGAGAGTGAAGAATACTCCAACCGATAGATATTCGAATTCGCTAAAAAGGTCTGTCCGGACTCAGTTCCAGCACAACATATTCTTCGAGAAACATCTCCAAGCGGCGGCTCTCTGGATAGACCCTTCACAATGCTGGAATTCTGGGTCGAAACAAATAACTTGCTATCAAATACACAGTTTGGGTTCCGCGAGAGCAATGGAACAAACGATTGTCTAGCGCTGCTTTCCACAGATATTCAACTGGCCTTTGCACACAAGGAGCAATTGGCTTCAGTATTCTTGGACATTAAGGGGGCTTTTGATTCAGTTTCCATTGAAATTCTGTCAGAAAATCTGCACAGATGTGGACTTTCTGGAATTTTAAATAATTTCTTGTAAAATTTGTTGTCAGAAAAGCAAATGAACTTTTCCCTTGGACAGCTGACAACTTCCAGAATTAGCTACATGGGCTCTCTTCTTTATAACTTTTATGTCAAAAATATCGACAACTGTTTGACAGAACAATACACGTTAAGACAACTTGCAGGTGACGGTGTGGTTTCCATGGACTAGCAAGGACCATTGCACAGTTCCTTAGATAACTTGTCGTCTTGGGCTAGGAATCTTGGGATCGAATTCTCGCCGCAGAAAACTGAACTGGTAGTGTTTACTCGAATGCGGTACCCAGCCCAAATGCAGCTTAATATTTTCGGCAGAAACATCTGGGGTCTGGTTTGATTCAAAGAGCACTTGGAATGCCCATATTACGTATTTGAAGCAAAAATGCCAATAGAGGATAGAATTTCTCCGTTCAATTTGTGGCACATGGTGGGGTGCTCATCCGGAAGACCTCATAACGCTTTATAAAACAACAATTCTCTCTGTTCTAGAGTACGGCTCTTTCTGCTTTCTCTCGGCAAAAAAAGTCACCTAATAAAATTGGAACGACTTCAATATCGTTGTCTGCGTATTGCTCTCGAC
Organism: Ochlerotatus camptorhynchus; assembly: GCF_037179485.1. Taxonomy (NCBI): domain Eukaryota; kingdom Metazoa; phylum Arthropoda; class Insecta; order Diptera; family Culicidae; genus Ochlerotatus; species Ochlerotatus camptorhynchus. Next base: position 6,956,709 of record NW_027040766.1, read on the forward strand.
TGTGTGAGGCCAGTCTCAAGGTTCTGACAGGAGTAACACCTCTTCAGAACCGTTTCTGGGAGATCTCTCTCTCAGGATACTAATCAAATGCGGAGTGACAAACACACTTATAATTGCAAATTTTGAAGAAATTCTTGGGCTGAACACATAATCTCGATTTATGAGAATCTACTTTCACTACATATCTTCGGATCTTCGGTCTTATTTGGTATACTTCAGACCATGCTCACTTTACCATTAGCAGTTCTTCAATTGAATACGATCTGTCCTTGAAACAAGTGATTCATTAGATTCCAGATCAACTTCGAACTATTATTACCCCACGTATTTTTACTGAAAAGTACCAACACGTCAATTTCGTGTAAAGATATTTTACAGGCGGGTCACGTCTCAATGGATCCACTGGCTTCAGCGTCTTCAATGAATACTCAACCGCCTTTCGGAAACTTCAGGAACCTGTTGCTTAGCTGGCAGCAATCAACTTCGCATTGGGGATGAATTCCTACATGCCCGCAGACCATTACTTCATCTTCTCGGATAGTCTCAGTTCGATCGAGGCTATTCGGTCGATGAAACAAGGTAGGCACTCATCATATTTCCTTTCAAAGGTAAGGGAGCAGATGAGTGCGCTGGTCGAAAGATCATATATGATTACCTTTGTATGGGTTCCCTCACATTACTCAATCCCAGGCAATGAATAGGTGGACTCTCTCGCAAAGGTGGGCGCGCACGAAGGCAAATTTTATAACAGGCAAATTTCACACGATGAATTTTACCCTTGAGTACCCTTTCGAGTTGGCAAACCGATTGAGAGAATGGAAATCTTGGACGGTGGTTACATTCAATTATGCCTAATGTTTGTTTGAGGGCGTGATTTTAAGGCTTGGACGTAATCCGTGCCTTCATTCGCGTGATGAGTAGACTTAAAGGGCGAGCACGAAATTATTGCGACACATTCAACAGGGCATAACTTTTTTACCATTGGGTAAAAATCAACCAAATTTTGCACACTTTCTCATTGATGTGTATTGTGTACATGCTGTCAAACTCGAAGTCGTGTTTTTCGATTCAACGAAAATGGAGGTGAACCAACGCGAGTTGAGAGAACAAATTCTTTCCAAACACCTGGAATTTCCTGACCTGTCGCACCGGCAGTTGGGAAAAATGTTGAACATTCACCATTCAACCGTCTCCAGAGTGTTGAAGCGGTTCCAGGAGCGGTTGACGTTGGACCACGGCAAAGGAGCTGGAAGAAAACCGGGACCGGAGAACAAAAAGACGGAGGGAAAGGTGAAGCGGATGATTAAAGCAAATCCCAACGTCTCAAGCCGTGATTTGGCTAAAAAGCTCGGCATGTCGCAGAGCTACGTCCAGAATGCCAAGAAGAGAGCTGGACTACATACATACAAGGTACAGAACTTCCCAAACCACGATGAGCGGCAACAATCGACGGCTAAAACTCGGGCACGGAAGCTCTACGAGAAGATGCTGACAAAATATGGCTGCTGTGTGATGGACGACGAAACGTATATAAAAGCCGATTTTAAGCAAATTCCGGGGTTGGAGTTTTTCACCGGCAAGAGCAAGTTCGATGTGGACGACAAATTTAAGAAGAAGAAAATGTCGAAGTTCGCCTCCAAATATCTCATTTGGCAGGCCATCTGCTCTTGCGGACTGAGGAGTGAGCCTTTCAGGCACAGTAAATGGCGAGATCTACAAATCTGAGTGCCTCGAGAAGCGCCTTTTGCCGTTCTTGCAGCAGCACGACGAAGCTCCGCTATTTTGGCCAGATTTGGCATCATGCCACTATTCTAAAAGTGTCCTGGAGTGGTATGAGGCCAATTCTGTCCATTTTGTTCCAAAGGACATGACTCCGCCAAACTGTCCGGAGCTGCGCCCGGTGGAGCAGTACTGGGCAATAATGAAGCGGGAACTTCGGAAGAGCAAGAAGACAGTCAAAGACGAGAAGGACATGTTAAGAAAATGGAAAAAAAAAAAACTGAGAAACTGGTACCGGATGACACTGTAAAGACTTTGATGGAGGGCATCAAGCGAAAATGCGTTCAATTTTATACGCAAGGCTCCATCGATTAACTTTTCTTTTGATTTTTGAAGTAAATATATGTATAAAACTACCCTAAAATTTTGGTTTGATTCTAAACATTATAAGAAAATTGGCATGACATTTTCGGTGTCGTAATAATTTCGTGTTCGCCCTTTATGTCCAACCACTACTCGCGATCAGAGACGTTTTGAGAACTCGCGATATCTACTATATGCAGTCGGTTTATGTGTTTCTTCAAATGTCTAGTATAAGAATTTAATTCTTTTGTCTTTTGTCTCTCTTTATAAGTTTTTGTTTGTCTTGTCCTCCCATCTCGATGAGTCTCATCGTCGCCCACTGGTCACCATAGCCGGTCGAACTCCAGACGAAACTAGAACCGCACTACTGGCGACAACGCTCTGATGAGACAACGAAACCTTACCCCCAAGCGAAAATGGAAATTACTCATCTTTCTCTCTTTCTCTTTAAACTTTCGTAGGCTTAGTCGGTTTCTTAGCTCATATTTAAACATTTTGTCATAAATCTCATTAACTATCAGTTTTCTCCCAACAAAATAGATATCGTCATTCATGTCTGTTAAAATATATTCGATGCGAAGGATATGATCATTCATAATGATATAAGAGTCATCGTAGACTAATTTTTTACATGCTTCGTGTGTCCTATTCCTATATTGAATATAATTCCACTAGAAATTGTCATGAAAACGAAACTCTTAATTTATAAACTTCACATCGTCTATTTCTATGCTATTGTATCTAATAAACTTCAATCGTTAGTCATATTTTAGCTTTTGTTATTTGTCTATAATGACAAAATCGATTCATTGTATACTTCCTTGTAATTTATACCACTGGATGATTATTTCCAGTTCTGTACTTTAATAAAGCACCATTCGCACTTTATTGACAACATTTTTTAATTTAGAATCTTGATATCAACCAATAGATTTCAAAACATTCAGATTATTAAATTTTATATCATGATATCAAAATAATAACTACCTATTTTAGTTTTTTATATTTTTTTTGTTTTCCTACCAAAGATATAATAACAAATTGAGTACTCATTTTGTTTATTATTAACGAAATTACTAATATCAAAACGCATACGTGGATTTGTTATCAAGAAAACATTAATTGTTATCTTGTTAATATCCTTCTAAATTAAATTTAGAGTCTAAATTATTTTTTTTAAAGAATTTAATGCATTTATCGATCCTTTCCGTTAGCTTGTAGAGTTCAAACGTTAGGTTACAAGTTACGTGCGGTCAATTTTGTGTGTGTGTAAAGTGTGTAGAAAGGTAGTAAGAACAATTACCAAACCATTGAGTTCAAAGTTTTGAAGTTTTAGTATTCAGCAGCAGAACAAATCATTGTTAGGATCAACAAAAGATTCAATACATTTCTTAGGAAAAACCGTTGTCTTCAAAATCTCTTGTTCGGATTGTAATAATATCTACATTGGTCAGACGAAAAGGACTTTGGAAATAAGGTTCAAGGAACACATCGCAGAGGTTAAAAAGAGATGGATACAAGACTTCATTATGCATTCAAATCCAAGGTTGCAGAACATATCTTACAACGGGGCACAATTTGACAAAGGATATTATTAGTATCCTGTGGAGCATATCTTAGATCTTCGATATCATATCAGAAAGTTTAGAAATATGCAAACATAATCCATCAACATTGCTTAATAGAGAATGTGTAGAGATTATACTGAAATGTGTGGCTTTTTGTGCAGATTGGATCTAATTTCCGTCCTACTAAGCATAACCGACACTTAACCTCTCTTTTTCGAACGGATATGATCTCAAAAATGGAGTGTTTTTACTATATATGACTTCCAAATTTATTTACCTTTCTATACGTACCGTTGGATTTGATAAAAAGTCACAAATTATTGAGATATTGTAAGAAATCTATCACTGTTTCTTGATTGCAAATTTGTTGTACGAGTTTCAATTCCGTCCTAACGCATTGAAACGCCATTGGTTTTTCTAGGTTTTTCTTCGTTCTACGAATGAAGACAGAAATATTGGATTTGCTAGAAGCGCTTCGTTTGTTTTGAGAACAATGAGTTTAAATATTCATACAACGCGCCCGTATAGGCTTTGTGTTGTGGATTATGAGCTAACGCATCGAAACAAAAGTATTATTGATTTGTGTACGGTGAAATCATGAATATGTTTGATGATTTTTGCTCGATAGAACGGAAATGGGCGATTACGACGCAGTAGCGCTCTACCCTATGGCTTTACTGGGCAAACCGCACCCAAGAAATTAGATCGCGCTCTCTAAAGCCTACGCGTCAAGTTTCCCGGTTCGGGGATGAATTCAGAACGGAGACACTGTTACACTGTTCTCCGACAGAGCGTAGGCCATTTTCAATGACACTGCGGCTTCGTTGTCCCAAGTTTCTGAAGCGGTGAGGGACACCCCCAGTGATGCTTTCAATTTTTCGATTACCCCGGCTGCAGTAGACCTCGTCGAATCCGCTATCAAGAAGCCGACATTTTCTAATGCTGCTGGCCCTGACGGGATCCCCTCAAACATCCTGAAGCGATGTTGTTCAGATCTTACAACACCGCTTTCGAAGCTGTTCAATATTTCATTACAGCAGGGGGAGTTCCCTACGCGTTGGAAATCGTCATTCATCTTCCCGATCTACAAGAAAGGAGACAAGAGAAACGTCGTAAATTACCGAGGAATCACATCACTCAGTGCCTGCTCTAAAGTTTTCGAAATCATCATCAACGAGGCATTATTCTCTAGCTGCAGAAATTACATTTCTCCCGACCAACACGGTTTTTATCCCAAGAGATCAGTTTCAACAAATCTAGCTTCGTTCATTTCTTTATGTCTTCGGAGTATGGAAGCTGGAGCGCGGATGGACGTTGTATATACAGATCTTAAGGCTGCATTCGACCGGGTTGAGCACTCCATACTGCTAGCTAAACTTGAAAAATTCGGTGTATCCTCGGGTTTAACTCGTTGGTTCAAGTCCTATCTGACCAATCGGGAACTTTGTGTTAGAATCTGGACTGCGCCTTGACATTCTAGCTTCATTACTCGGGCATCGTTGCGAAAGCTAACAGGCAACTCGGGTTCATTTTCAAGATCGCTGACGAGTTTCGCAATCCTGCCTGTCTAAAAGCTCTATACTGCTCTCTAGTGCGATCGATCTTGGAATTCAGCTCGGTAGTATGGTGCCCGTATCAAGCAGTTTGGATAGCGAGGATTGAATCTGTTCAAAGGAAATTTGTTCGGTATGTCTTTCGCCACCTTCCTTGGAATGACCCTGTGAACCTTCCGCCGTACGAAGATCGTTGTCAACTCCTGGGTCTTGAAACACTAAAACATAGGCGGACGATTAGTCAGGCCGTGTTCGCAGCGAAAGTACTTATTGGTGATATCGACTCTCCAGGAATCTTGGCTGAATTCGAAATCTACGCACCCGAACGAGTTCTTCGGTCGAGAAGTTTCCTGCATCTTGGACCTCGTGCTGCGAACTACAGCTTGAATGACCCAATACAGTTCATGTCTGGGCGTTTCAACGAGTTTTACGAGTTTTTCGACTTTAACTGTGCAGCGGAAACCTTTCGTCACCGTATTCTACGCAGACTCCTGATAAGGTGAGCAGCTGTCCATTTAATGTACACGTGAAGGATTGTGCTACCTGTTTATTTTTTGTTTCCGGTTCAACTGCATCACGAGGACTTCTACCTTATTCACGGACAGCTCTATGCCATAGGAGGATAACTTTTTTTTATGCAATATAGACTTGATTTCTTCTTTCCTTTATTTAACGTCGGTCTCTGTTCCGCAATCCAGTGCCAATCACCGACGGACATCGATTGCCATCCATTGACGGCAATCGAATGTGCAGGAAGGCAGCTTCCACACCTGCGTAGGATATCGTACCCATTAACACACATGGGCCGGGACCAACGGCTTTACTTTCCTTCCGAAGGAAGACGTGACCAGAGATTTTTATGCCTCAGAAAAATCCCACCGACCTCGGCTGGGATTGAACCCAGACCCATCGGGGTGTTAGAAAGCAGTCACGCTTACCACTACACCACCGGCGCCGGCTGATGAATGTTCGTTGTAATTGTATTGTATTATTGTGATTCATGTATTTCGAAAAGATATTGGGTTTTTACGCTTTTTCTAGGCTTTTCCCCCATCAGGCTTCATTCAGACACGTTAAGTCCGATGAATAAAAACAAATTAAATAAATAAATAAATAAATCCGTGAATATCCACAACGTGAATCCACGTGTTTTCTTAATTTTCGTGAACCCCTCTGGGGCTCCGGCAATCGGCGCTAGTTTTAACACAGAGAACAGACATCCAAGCTTAAACATTTTTTTCGAAAAATTATGTGTAAGAATTCAAAATAAATTTTGTTAGAAACACTAGCGCCGCCATACGGAATGTTGCGACTCGAGTTATCACTTCTGAAGTTTTCTTGCTGCTGCCCCGAGAATGTAGAACAGATCATTAAGTTCCTTCTTTTGGGCCACTATGGGAACGTTAACGTCGAGAGGTTCAAAGTCGTAGTCTGAATATTCATCTTGATCCGGCTACGGGAAACGATCTAAATCATTCTCATTTAGAATAGGAACTGCACGATCGTTTGCGCGGTTCTTCCCGTAAAAAGAAATTTCATCAGCAGCTACTATCATTGCTTACTTGAAGGCGCAACCGAATTGAAAAGCGTTCGGGGCATCGTTGAAGTCACACCAGCGTTTGATTTTCGCTTGGTAATACCTTGTTTATTTGCACACTAATAAAACTCGCACTTGCGGCTCATGTTTTGATCGGTTTGGTCTCAAAAATTTTGACATTTATGTTAAGATGACGTCTGCCGGTCGTTGACGTCGATGGGCAGCGGCACTAGCGCCACCACGTTATTGCTAGTTTGAAATGTTGATTCAAAATAGCAGTAAAATTGCTTACACACTTTAGGAATTTGACTTGGATGTCTGTTCTCTGTGGTTTCAATACCAACTCGGATGGGATGTGGCTTTCAAATACGATCAATCGTCGTCGAACCGTTCCTAACGTAAATAATCCATAAGAAACCTACATGGTTTTTTTTACGTTTGGAACAAATTTCATACAAGAATGATCAGTAGGCTGATTTGACAGCATGTCCTTCCGCAGGCCACCACTGTTAAATACTTTGCCAATACTGTTGAGGCAGCAACGACATTGGATGCTACCGTGAGTAAACGAAACACATGCGAATCTCCACGCACACAGACACATGAGCTCGAAGACAAGGTACGGGATAGCCGGCGCCGACTGGTTTCTCACCCCAATGGGTCTGGGTTCAAACCCAGTCGAGGTCGGTGGGATGGTTACATGGAATCTCTAGTAGAAACTTTCCATTTCTATTCAAATCCATTCGATAAATACAGGTTAATTGCGGGTTGTGCATAGTATGACGGGAATTAGATCAAAGCCATAGTTAAAAGCGCAGGAAAGATTGCACATAAATTATTACGTTTTTTTTCTTGATGAATATTCATTTTTGAAAAAGTGTGCTAGTCCGGTGTCGGTTATATTTTATCCACCTATGTCATTTGCTTCCCATGTGGGATATATATGAAAAACTCCTTCGAAAACTCGTTGGGCATTTGCTTTCTCCCCTGCACTGCCTAATAAATAATGTCCTAAAATGATCCATCTCAGTTCAACAGCAATTTTCATCACAATGAAGATCATTCCAACTGAACACCAATTTGGCACTAAACCCTCCATTCGGTGAAACTTCACACGACGACACCTTCTGTTAATCTTAGCTTTTCTTCGCGGCTAGTCACGACTTTAATTAAACTGCCCCATATTGATTAACTTTCCATCGTGTGGCACCGGCGTTTCGGAGGTTCGTCTCGTCCCCTAGATCACACACTTTCCCATTCGTGCACACTTTTCACACTCTCTGTCACAACCAAATCCTCTTTGAATAACACTGAGCCCCATCGAAACTTCTAAACTACCACGCAGACGGCGTTTGGACCCAAATTTGGTTTGGCTCCCACGACGACGACAGCAACGACGGCGGCGGCGGCGGCGATCAATCTAAATGCCGTTTCTTCCAATTAAAAATCGACACTGAGCCACTATTTCACAGAGCGGGATGTTAGACTTTTACCGAGCTCCCTCCGCTGCTTCCGATCGAAATGGGGTTTAATTGAATTACAGCCACCGCTGCTGGCTGTTGTCGTCGTCGTCGTCCCAGAGGGATTAAAGTTGTAAATAATCGATTGAATCGTGGAATCGGAACCACGACTCCCGATCAGCACTAAATGCACCCTTTGAGGAGCATTTTTCCACACAAACAGAAACTTGATTGATTGGAAGCCGATGGTGGTGGTTGGAAAATTCCTGGTTGTGATTTTTCCCCATCATTTCCCAGCAATTTTTCACTGCATTTATCCGCGCCGGTTTTCAATCGCACTAAAATTTCCATTCACATTTTTCCGATCGATTGCGAATCGAAACGAATCCAATTAATTTCACTGATTCGGCAAATTGCACGCCAGCTGCCGAAGAACGCCAGCTGCCGAAGAACGCCCGGTGCACGAAATTCACAACCTATCGATTTTAAGGGGGAAGGGGGTGGTTCTGCACTGATTCCACACACACAAAACGCAAACAAACAGATCGAATTCGAATCTATTACCACTTGAGCGATAAGAAAAGCAAATCCTCCTCAATACCGTCTGCTGTCTGTTGATGACGTCGCGAATGACATCAATCGGCGACGGGGCGACAATTCGCGGTTCGTTTTCGGCGGTAGTTTTACCACTACTGAAAAAAGGCGGCGGATTCAGGTTTGAGTTGAGCAGTCAGCCAGCCAGAGTGGTGCGCGTGAAACACGATCACGTTCCGGGTGGCGCACGGAGAAGGTAGCGAGAGAGAGGATATCAGCCTTGGAAATGTGTTCCTATACATGGAGAGGATCGAGAATTGAGGAGAGCGAAAGTCTGCTAGGGGTGCTCAATAATGTTCTGTTGTTTTAAAATATGGAAGGAATCTTTCAAGATAAATCATGGGAAGCTTCCGAAAGTAGTTGGAAGAAATTCCGGAAGGAAGTCAAAAGAAATCGGGGGAAGTCTCCCTTCAAAATTTTGGAGTATCACCAAGGGGGAAATAAAATAAAACTTTCAGTGTATATTTATTTTTCGCAAATTCATTTGGGTATGGATACTCGCTTTGCTAGATTTTTTTATCGTGTTGTTGTTGTATCACCTTGTTCTTTTAAAGAATTTTCACATAAATTGGTACTTGACCAGTACGGCATGACAGGTCCTTGAAATCGGATCAGCCGGTTTCAGTTGTTGAAAACGGATTTCATCAGTCGGATTACTACCAAGAAACATTTTCAGTGGGTCGTTATCCGACATTATTACGATGTGCCCAGCCCACCGTAGTAGCCAGATTTTTGCATTCGATGTAAATTTCTTAACTTACAAATTTTCTGCAATGATACTTAATGATTCAATTCTTTTCTACAGTGATTCAACAATTTCCGAGCTAAATCCAATCTTTTCAAAATTAGTTCAAAATGTTTAGAAGTGAGACCAAATCAAAAACGATTCAAGAAATTTCTAACTGAGGTGACACTTTTCCAAGCAGATTCAAAACTGAGTCTGAACTTTTTTAAAGTGAGTTCAAACTTTCGAATAAGTCATCAATATTTTTCTAACTGAGTCTAAACTTATCTGTTATGTTATTCAATCCTTTTTTTAGTTGTCAAAGCTTTCCTGAAGTGATTCAACATATACCGAATCCAAGCTTTAAAAAATTAGTTTCGCTTTTTCTGAAGTGAGGCAACATTAGCTAATTAATCCTATTCCTAAATGAATCCAAGGTTTCCTGCATTGATTCAACTTTTTTCCGAACTGAAACCAAACTTGTCACAGCGGGTTTGACATTTTCCTAAGTGAGCTCCAGATTTTTGTTAACTGTTTGGCATTTGGCAAGGCCACAATCTTGCTTAGTGAAAGTGTAGAAAGGTTTCCGAAGTGAACCGACAATTTTTTTAGCTTAAATTTTCCAAATGGTGTCCAACGTTTTCTGAAGTAGTTCAAAACCATCCAAACTTTTCTGTTAAGTGATTGAGTTATATTGAATGTTAGTCTGAGCTTTCCTGAAGTGATTTACCTAACTTTTAACGTAGATTCCGCTCCCTTAGATCCCTTTCTCGTTCTTGTGAGATTCACATCCTTTGAAAATTAGGCTGAGATTTTAAAGAATGGACTTTCGTGTGTTCATACCTGATGGTAGATATTTTTAAGTAAGCACAATTGTTGAGAAAACTGGGTTAACAAACTCAAAAAGTACGTATTTTTATAGAAATTTGGGTTTCTTGATCAGCCAAGTTGGATTTTGGCTCCATCCTTTGAAAAACCTGGCTTGGATGTTATAGAATAGACCTCTGTGGGTTCATACGTGATAGTTGATTTTTTGAAGCCAGTTTGGATTTCGGTTCAATCTTTTGAAATTTGTGCTTGGATTTCAAAACATGGAACTTGCTGAATACCGGAAGGACGAACCTGGTTAAAATTCACAAGAGAAGGTATTTTCTATCTTTGAAAAATAGGCTCGTATTTTAATAGATGTTTTTGAGATTACCGAGTTTAAATTCACGAAAGTACGTATTTTCACATAAACTTTGATTTTCTGTTGTGCCAAGTTGAATTTCGGCTTCGTTCTTGGAAAATAGACTTGAATTTTATAGAATTAACTTTGCTGAATCAGTACGTGATGGTATATTTTTTGAAGCATGCACAATTTTTTAGAAAACTGGGTTTTGAATTCTCAAAAGTACGTATTTTTATAGAAATTTGGGTTTTTTGTTTAGCCAAGTTAAATTTCGGCTCGTTCCTTTGAAAAATAGGAGTGGATTTTACCGAATTGCTGAATCCATACGTATTTTCATAGAATTTTGGTTTTTCGGTTCTCCCAAATTGCATTTTGGCTCATATCCTTGAAAAATAGGCTTGTATTTTTTAGAATGGACCTTGTTGAATCCATACGTCAAGGTTGAACCGGGTTTGTAATTCGAAAAGGTTTTTTTTTTGGTTTTCCTTTTCTGCTAAGTTGGATTTTGATACTGTCCTTTGAAAGTTATGCTTAGATTTTATAGAATTGAACTTGCTGAATTCATATGTGATGATATTTTTTTAAGCACACACAAAGCCAGGTTTAAATTGGCAAAACTACGTATTTTTGTTAAAATTTTGTTTTTATGTTCAGCCAAGATGGATTTTGGCTTCTTTCTTTGAATATTATGCTTGGATTTTGTTGAATAGACCTTCCTGAATCCTTACATCTAGTTAGTTTTTTTTTTTAAGCACGAACAATTGTTGAGAAAACTGAGTTATAATTGGATAGCAAGGAAGTATCGAAAACAGAACGTTTTTTTTTTCATAAGAATTGTTACGTTTGTGGTATTCCGCTTGATGGTTTATTCGAAATTTATCAATACCCAAAAATCGATTGCATTGATCGTATTCATCTACATTATTACAAATGTTCTTCTTTGAAGGATACAAAAACTTATGCGCGAAATGTTGATTGATAGCTCGAGTGTTACACATAATAAAGTCAACATTTGTGGCATTAGTGTCAAAAATCACGGCTTCAAAAAAGTATAAGGCTAAAGCGAAGGCTAAGAAAAAATGTTAGCGTTTTAAATATACGGTTTGGATATAATGTAAAACGAATTTAAAATGTTTTTTTATTGGTTTATTTTTCATCCCCCCCCCCACCTAAACTGGTGCGAGCATCGAGTGACAAAAGAAAAACTTGTGATTCGTTCCGGTCTAAATACAAAAAATCGGTACTCCCAAGAAAAGACATTATTTTTGTATTTTGAAAATACCGTAGAAATTTTTGATCAGGTGATCTTGAGGGAAATAAATTTGTTTTAAATGCAGGGTGGCCACTAAGTGGTGCCTTATGGTGTAGTGGTAAACGTGATTACTTCTCACCCCCAAAGGCCTGGGTTCAATCCCAGTTGGCACCGCCGGGATTTTCTGATTCAAAAAATCTCTGATCACGGGGAAGGGAAGTAAAAGTCGATAGGGTAGGGTCCAGGTGTGGGAGCTGCCTCTCTGGCGTCGGTAGCATTGGTACTCAGTCAGGAAAACAAGATCGACGGTAAACAAATCAAAGAAAAAGGGGTGCCACTGAATTTAGGAAATTAAATTCCTGGGTTTTTCCCAGGTTTTCCCGGGTGCCCAACATATTCATATGTTGAAATCCTTATAAATAGTTATATAGAACGTCAGCAATTGACGCCACTGAAAAAAAAAGCTACGGAATTCTATTTTAAATGCAAAATACCGGATAAGAACCCTTTCCCTCCATCCCATCAAGAACGCAAAATCAAATTACAGAATTTTGAACATTTATTAGGTTTCAAGATTTCATCAAATTGGCAAATTCTACTCCATAATTCTTGCAATTGCTCATTACAGCTAAAATGCTAGTTTTCGTAATTATGAAACTATGGGATACTTTAATGTTAATTTTTATTTGTAAAAAGTGAGAAGAGGTGGTAAAGTTTGTGTATGACATATAAAATTTGTCAATTTTGCTTTCAGAAGGTCAGATGATGTCATTGTAGTGGATTCTGAAAATGAGTCTGCAGTCCAAGGTACCGCCGAGAACTTTTATGTGCTCTACACGGGCAGCGTACGTAGAGAACATAGTCAAATGTTACATTAATGTTACATTTTTCGATGCTTAGACTCATCCAATTTCTTGAGCACCAGAAGAAAATATTGAAGATGCTGGACTTAGGAAACAAACATTTGTAAAAACCGAAACTGAATTATTGTTTTGCACGGTTTAATTTTTTCGTTGTTCTAAATTCTCAAGATATGAATTCCACAATTAACGGAATTCTGCTCTGAATTATCTTGGAATTGTTCTGAATTAAGCCAGAAAAACACCCCGCGTAATAATTATCAGTGAATTCTTCTTGGAATTTCCTTGAAACTCCTTCTAATAATTTAATTGGAATCCTTCTTTAAATACGCCTTTTTAATGGAAACTAAACGATCGATTAAACCTCTGGTGGTAAATAGGAGGACGTTAAAAAGAGTGTTGTGAGCAGAAATGTTTGTCGTGAGACATAGGAAGCGGAACACTTTTTTACTTTTCCTGATAAATTGATTCATCTGAGATGCTCCAAAGCTCGATTTACAGTTTATAAATTTAATTCTGTATCGTTTTTGCAAGAATCCTGCTAGTGTCCAGGAATATTTTTGGTGGGAAAACAGGAAAATTATAAAAGTGCCTTAGTGGTTATTATATTCTGGATTTGTATATGAATGTTTAAGTGCAAATCAGTTCAGATCTGTGAAAAATCGTAAAGTATGGCAATTACTGATGAGAATTGGCAAGATGTTGAATGAAAAATGCTATAATTTGCGTTGTGAAAAATCCTCATTCGGATGTAAGCAAATGGTTTGGCTGACGTTCCTCTCGAATTCGCTTGGCGCACTCTACATTGGTAATGCATTAAAATTACCTATTCTCTTTAGTCTATCTGGACATTTCGATTCCTTTGAAAATCTTTTAACTCTATTCAAAACAGCAAAACTCTTTCGAAATTTTTATTTAGAAACCCTTGGGAGTATTTTAAAGAAATTCTTTCTAATTGTCAGCATTTTTTTTGCAATCAATTTTGTTGGAGTTTTGTGATGAATCTTTCGCACTAGGGTTGAAATTATTGCCAGAACATTCTTAGAATTCTGTTTCTTGTTGAATTCTGGTCATAATTCTCTTGGAATACTTCTTAAAATTCATCTGTCATTTTCCTCACGATCCCCATACAAATCTCTTAGAATCACGTAGAAATTTTCCGCAAAGTTTTGTTTTTCACAACTCCTTTTTGAAATCTTCTAAAATTACCTAACAATTTAATTTAGAACAATCATTCTTCTCCACAGAAATCCCTCCAAATACATCTAAAAATTTCTAAGGATTTAATGTCCGAATAATTCTGGTATTCTGCTCAGAACTTCTCATTCGAAAGCTGTGTGGGAATCCTTCTCAATATTTGTTTGAAATTAACACATTGAATTCTTTCAAATTTTTGTCCACTAGAATCCATGCATTGCAAACAATTAGAAGTAAACTGCACCAGGTTCGTGGACACGAAGCGCTTCGGGTAAAAGCCGTGTTGTTCTAAATGATGAATATGCGCTGTCCGAAGGCCGCCATATTGGATTTTGGTCCGCCATATTGGATCCCAAAATGGTGGCAGATGTCGGTTTCTTACTTTGACTCTTATACCGAGGATTTGATTTTCCCTACGGTGATCAAAATCAGGTAAGGTTAAAATCATGCTTAAATTTTTGTTTTGTGATTTTGCTACTCTCAATATCAGCTAAGATAAAATCAGCCGCGATTTTGCTGATCTCATAATATTGTAAGGATCTATTCAAATTCCCGAATCTCTTAGGTTTTCCGATTCAGTGACCATCCAGTAAATATGTTTCATACAAAAGCCTTGAACAAAAACTGGTCCATAGCAACAAACACTCAAATTGACTCACATTTTCTACACTTAACTCCAAGACCTTAGAGATCTCCTCCTTTCCTTGGTGATCGCTTCAATAGGGACAAAATGTGAGTCAATGTAAGCGTTTGTTGCTATGGACTACTTTTTGCTCAAGGTTTTTGAAAATATGAAACGTAATTACTGGGTGTGCACTGAACCGGAAAACCTAATCGAATCGGGAATTTGAATGGATCCTTACAATATATTCTTTCAGACTAATTAAGTTCAAAACTACCCTGTAGAATCTTGAATTCTCGAATAACAAGTGGACAATATTTCAGAAACTTTCATATCCGTCCGAAAAATGTACAACTCTTTGAACTTCTTTGGAGAAATATTGGAGCAAAACTACAAGAGACAGCCCTATGGGGTTGTACGCAATGGTAACGTAGGACTACGTGGTCTTATATACTAAATCTTATTTGTTAACTGCAGCAAAAGCTTGTGTTTTGTGTTCTCTCTGCTTATACTCTTTAGTATGACGCGCTTGATATAGGTGGCCCACAGCAACTCACGAGGAGCTACTGATTCCGATCAATCATTCAACCTTCTTCTATTGATACTCATGTGGGCTGCAACTCGCTTCTTGCTGGCAGCCTTTCGTTGTGTACTGGATGTAGAGTTCAAACTATATAATAGTGACAATTAGGACCAGTGTTTATTTGTAGAATCCACCTACCCCGAAAAGGCCGATTCACCAATGGTCTGTGTTACTGTGTGAGTAAGATCGGCTTGCTAGTTGTGAAAACGCGCGAACAAACGACGAGACAAACGACTCGGGCAATTGAATCCCGATCAGCGTAGTGAACGGCAGCAGAGTAGCTGAACTCTCGATCGAACCAACTCTACAAATTTGGCGCAGCCGGTAGTAAAATGGTGAGTAAAATTGAACTGGAAAACGAAACAATTTATTTTAATTCGATTTGTGAAGTGAAATGTGCAAGGAAATAATCGAAGGAAATAGAATAGTGATTTTCGTTGTGCTTTAAAGTGCGTTCTGTTCCGTCGATTTAGAGTAATGTGAGGTTAGGCTGCAAGTGAATAGAAGCAAGCGCTGTTCAAAAAGCGAGACCGGAGAAATCCGAAGCGTCGGAACTAAAAGCGAGTCCGGAGAAATCCGAAGCGCTAAGATAAAAGCTGAAGCGTCGGAACTACAAGCGAGTCTGGAAAATCCATAGCGCAATATGTAGGGCGAGGCCGGAGAAATCCGAAGCGCCAATGATGCAAGCGAGTCTGGAGAAATCCATAGCGCTGTTGTCTAATGCGAGTCCAAACGAAGAAAAACAAATCGAAAAGTAGAATTGACGAGATTTGAAACGTGTTGGAAAGAGAGATGAGCATAACCTATTCTTTTGTAAAGGAAATAAAATGTGGAATAGCTTACGAAAAATAAGAAGAAGAAGAAGAAGAAGAAGACGTGTGTAGTAATTATTTTCTATTTATGAATGTGTATTTCAGATGAATCACGATGAAAAATACCGTATGCCGTTGGGAGCATTCAACGACAAAGTTGATGCACAGGACTTACGCCGTGAATGGGAGGAGTGGCACCGTGCATTCGAGCTGAATCTTCAGTTACGAAAGATCGAATCCCAACATGAAATGTTGATAATCATGCTTACGGCTGGAGGAAGGGGACTGCAACTTATTTTCTATAATTTACGTCCAATAGCAGAAGAAATCGTCCCAGAACCAGTTAAGGTACCTCTGATGCCGCTCGAAGTCCCGGAATACGATAACGCTGTCAAACGGTTGGATAAATTTTTCGTAGGCAAGCGCAACGAACGGGTGGAGCTGGAAGTTTTCCGATCACTCCGACAAACGAGTGAGGAGTCTTTTAATAACTTTATCCTAAGACTGCGTGCCCAAGCTGCTAGATGCGAGTTTTCGGAACGCGAGGAGACAGAACTTCTACAGCAAATCACGATGGGGGCACGTGATGAAAAAGTGCGTGACAAAGGATTGGAGAATGTCATGAATGAAGTTATTACCTACGCCATGAATTGTGAGATCCTTGTGAAGCAACGAGAGAAACAGAAGCCGTTCCGTGCCGAAACGGAATTGAACAGTGTGAGGTCCAGCCAGTTCAGAAGCCGAAATACAAGCCCGAAGCGCGATGAAGGAGGTAACCAGCGATTTGGAAGACAGCGAACAGTTCGGCGAGACAGGCAGGGTGACAATCGTTCCATGGGTGAATGCAAGCGATGTGGTTCGCTCCGACATTCCGGAGAATCCCGAGAATGTTTTGCCCGAGGTGCGACTTGCAACAACTGCGGACAGCGAGGCCACTACGCCAGGAAGTGCAGCAATCGTAGCGTGCTGCGTGGAATCCGCTCATCGAGACGCGAACCGAGACGTCATGGCTTTGGAGAAGCAAACTTCGTGAACGCATCGGAATCATGGAAAGAAGAAGTTCCTCGCCGTCCAACCACCGATGACATCGCTGAGGTACATTGATTTTTACATTGATTGACATGACATCAGAAGAGAAATAAAATCAGTTTTACAGATATCTGCCGTATTTTTTTCTCGGAGAAGAAGAAAGATGTAGAGTTCAAACTATTTAATAGTGACAATTAGGACCAGTGTTTATTTGTAGAATCCACCTTCCCCGAAAAGGCCGATTCACCAATGGTCTGTGTTACTGTGTGAGTAAGATCGGCTTGCTAGTTGTGAAAACGCGCGAACAAACGACGAGACAAACGACTCGGGCACTTGAATCCCGATCAGCGTAGTGGACGGCAGCAGAGTAGCTGAACTCCCGATCGAACCAACTCTACACTGGAGAACACCACCACTCACCACGCGGTGATTCCGGAGACTGGATGGAATTCAACTTTGAAATCTGTATGAGGGAAATCGCTTTTCGCAGGCAATCGGTGATAATTTTAATTATCATAGCAACAATTTCACATCCGTGCAATTTTCAATAAATACATTGATAAAGCTTTAAATTTTTCAGCTGATAAATAAATGATAAAGTTTTAAATTTATCAGATGCGTAGAAATATTTCTGATCGATTGGTGATAAAATTATTGAAATTGGTCCAGGGGAAGTTGAGTTAATAATGTTCAAAATCTTTCATAATTTTGATACATGTTCCATTTTTGGTTTTCACAAAGTGTACCCCCATATATAAATCACAGACGTAGGCCTACGTAAAAAAAATCACAGTGAGATATACTAATATTCGGAGCTATAACTTACAGTTAAAATCTCTTCACGCAATAATGCAATACATTTGGGTAATTCAACTTAGATAAGCTTAAAATTCACAAGATCTTTCTTATACTAAAAACTACTCCGATTTGACCGCCAAAGCTCACTTCAAATCGCACGAACAACCGCCGAAGGTCACCAACTTTCTCCCAGAGGGCACGTCTCGACTGCCTGAGATAAATTTAATAACGGCTGCACAAATCCACGGCTTGCCACTGTCACGAAATCCTATCCGGTGTGCCAAACAGCACGAATCCTGCACACAGAAATCGATTATCGTAAAGCGCCCCTCGTCTTTGTTCGGGATAAGTCCGGCCGGCGACTATGGACGGAGAGGGGGGGGGGGGGGGGATCCGCCTGTTGGTATGTTTTATTATGGATATGAGCCAACTCTTCACCTAGTTCGGTCCTTATGTTCTACCTCGGGTCGTAAGCAGAGGATTATGCGGCGATGAAAGGGTCAATAAACCGGCCCGGTGAATCCCTATCTCATTCCGGGTGCCGTGAAGCCGGTCGGACGGTCGTCGGTTTCCGGGAATGAAACCACAACAGGTTGGTAAACAAACCGCATCGTACGCTAGCGTAGAATCGTGCAATAAAAAGCTTTTTAAAGAGAAGGATTTTTTTTGCCCTGCTGCACAAAGTTGTAGCGAAACGACACCATCATCACCGTAATCATCCTTACCAACGTCCGTCGTCGTTGTCGGAGGTGAGATCCTCTCGTGTAACGAGAGTGCACACCATTTTCGCTACAATGGAAATGAGGGTACTTGGGTGTAAAATGTGTAGTGCTCTAGTGCTGCTGTTTACCGGGCCGCCAGCCAAAGAGGGGGTTTTAATAATTGATGCTTGCATTCTGGCAGACTCGTGTTGGCCTACCGCACTGGATGGGTTGGCCGGGTGTTGAAGTTCCTCCACCTGTCTGTTGCGGTGACGGACCTCAGGGCGGGTTGTTTTGGTTTAACTGGCGACGAAGCAAGCGATGTTTGTAGCGTAAACGTCTGTGCCGGCCGGTTTGCGGAAGTTGAGGATTTTTAAAAGGGGATAAACAACTGTGTATGTGTGTATGTGATGAGACGTTGACCCAATGACGGGAAAGAGGATGCAATTTGGAAGTTGCATGGTTTAATTGGTGATGTGTTGGAAATTGCCAGTACAAGGTGGGCTAATGTTACACTGGATCAGTATTTGAAAATATCTAAACATCAAATCTCACCCATGCCCAAGAGCACGCACAAAACTCACCTGCTATAATTGTAACCAACCGTGGTGAGTTTGAGTTTCGTGATTTTTCCTTTACACCCGAATGCGACCCGAAACTACCGTCATCGGTGGCAGCAGTAGCTTCGAGTCAACTCTCAACTTCATTTTTACATGTGGTAAATAGTCTCATAATATCAAAGGTGCTTGTAAAATCATTATCAATCATGATATTTCATATCCCGCGTGATATTGAGAGCGTATGAGAGCGGAAAAATATCATTTGATTACTGATTTTGTCAACACTGCACTGGAAATTGATTATGTTTCTCCATAACCTGAGTCTATAATTTAAGAATGGAGCTAATAGAGTTATTAAAAAGGTTACCCCAATCCCAAGTACTTGAAGACATTTGCAGGTCTGAATTCGAAAGGTTGAAATTGTACCCCATTACTATTTTAAACTGTTTCTGGCCATTCCTTACAGCGACAAAAATGATCACCCCTGCCTCTCTTAGTAACGTGAGAAAGAGACACCCAAAACTAAACGAAGCCGCGTGCCTGCCGTGAGGTTAACGTAAGTAAAGTGAGCTGAGCACAACAGAAAATCCTTAAGAGAGTCGTCTACTGTCAGAGAAGCCGAAAGTTGAAAGCCGACTCGATGCGGCAAACCGTCAGACAGAACCGTTCGAGTTCGTGGTGCATGCGAGCGAGATGAAGTCAACCGCGACTCTTAAGTTTCGAGATGAACTCCGATCTCTCTCTCCTATGTCTTTGTTCTCAATAAATGTGCATGATGCATTTTATGTTCAAGGGGGGAGGGGGGGGGAGGTATGCAACGGGAGGGAGGGGGCTTTGTTAAACCAAACTGTCGATAAAGATCTTCTAACTGTTTGCGATGAGAAAGCGGTTCTCGGAGCTAAACGGCGGAGTGTGGAACAGAACAATCTATTTAGCACGCGACGTCTCTTCTTTTTTGATGGGAACTGCAGATCCAGCGTGTGCTGTAATGCATGTAAGTGGATTGCAGCTGCACTACGTGATTCACTACGGTGATTTATGTGCAGCTCAATCGACTGACTGGATTGAAAGTTGAATCCCCCATATGGATCAAGTTTTAATGCGATTTTCTCGTGGAAGGTTGCGTGATTCTGCTCTGCTGTCGAAGGATGACTGAGCGAAGCGACGGTCACGTGAATTTAGCAAGTAATCCATTTTCTTTAGCTTCAATTGCAGTTCAGAAAAAAAATATAAACCGGTTTGGCTCTAAATTGATTCCAGAGCCAAAAAAAAAAAAGGAAGTAGAAAAAATGGCAACATGGAACATGTCAGTTCAGCTTGCGGGTTCCTTATTGTTTTCTATTATTTTTCGATTAGTTTCGAAACTGTCTCCACTGTATCCGCCTTGTGCGCCATTCGCCGTCTGATTCGAACCGTGTGGCACGTGAAACGGTGCACCCTTCGATTATGTGTCATATTGAATCCAATCAAACGCTCCCAGTGGCTAGTGTGGTTGCGAAATGAAAAATTACCGTTCTTTTTTGAGATCAATGATTGTCCTGTTAAAAATTGCAGCAAATGTTATGAGCATCACCTCAGTACGGGAGAATGTTTTTATTTTTCATTCATTTCAGGAATTCCGTGGTGATAGCCAGATAGAGGAAAAAATGAGACTGAGAGTCATGCAGATTGGACAAATTTAATTATAGAAGTGTTATCAATTTGCACTCTGTCACTTAGTTGGTATCAGTTATGCCTGTATTAATTTACAGCGTTCTCGAAGCTGATCTTGTCGCAACCTTTATTGCTGGTACGCAAGAAATTCCACACGGTCCAGTTGTCACAGCTTCGAGATCTGCCATATGAATCTTATCGCGATGCAATCTTTAATGTCCAACTTAGTCTCGGCCTTAAAAATCGCGACAAGATCCTCGGTCAACCAACCGTAGTGCAAGACATGGCTAGGATGATCCATGTTTCGAAGATGGAATTTTAGAGGAAATTCATGTGCACACTAGCACTGCGTACTAATATGGCCACCACTCGAAAGGACTTGGTCACTCGAATAACTTTGCTGAAGACAGCAACTTTCTATGGCCATGGTCACGAGATATTTTTGTTGGACCCAAATTCCATATATTATAGTGTCCGGCCTAAGTAATATCAATGTGAAGCGTCTCTAGCAGCGTAGTTTCCAATTGAACCTAAATACAATCCCGAGGGGCCTCCCTTAGCTCAGTCGGTAAAGGCGCAGCTACAAAGCAAGACCATGCTGGAGGTGGCTGGGTTCAATTCCCGGTCCTGTCTAGGAATTTTTCGGGTTGGAAAATTTCTCGACTTCCCTGGGCATAGAAGTATGATTGGACTTGCCACACAATCATACCAATGCAAAAATGGTACAGGCATCGAAAGCTCTCAATTAATAACTGTGGTAGTGCATCTAGAACACTAAGTTGAGAGCACGCAATAAGCTAATATGCGATATGCAATAAGCTTGAAATGCGAAGAAGAAGAAGAAGACAATCCCGAGCAGGAGAAAATAACTAACTTAATAACTAAATAATAGGGTAGAGAACTGCTTCGGCCTAATCGCCCATTTTCGGCCTATCGTGCAGAAAACACAAAATAATTCCATGATTTCAGAGTAAACAAGTCAATTATGAGTTTGGTACGATACTTTAGTTAATAAGCTACCGAACGAAGTAATGAAAACGCGTGATATGAACGTTTGCACCCATTATTCCCAAAAACAAAAGAAGCGCTCCGACCGAATCAATTTTTATCTTTATCCGATAGGCCGAAGTGAATTCATTGCCGTTTCAATGGCGTTTCAATGCGTTAGGCCGAGTTTAGAATCCGTAGGCCGAGTTTGGCGTCAAGAAGCAGTGTTATACTTTTGACAATATCTCAACGATTGATTTCTCTTTATCAAATCTTTACGTACAGAAAGGTAAATAAATTTGGAAGCCATCAGTAATAATAACATTCCGTTTGGTGCTAAACTACGCTAGATTAAGAAATACTAAGTGCGGGTTGTGCTTAATAGGCCGAAAATGGGGTAATTAACCCTACATAATTCTGACCAGAAACCAAAATTTGGTGTTGATCAGCATGACATAAGAGGTAATATATCAAAGAATAATACCAAAAAATTGCATGCAAAATACTTTGTAAATAACAAAAATTGATGTTTGGATACCTGTGTGGTATTGTTTTGGAATTGCATTGGCATAATCTGGTATTTTTAGGATAGTTGAAGATGCTAATTTCAAATATTAGTCTGTTATTATTAGTGGTTATCTTTATACGATAGATGAGGAGATGAAAGTATAAATTTGATAGTTCCGTTAGAGTACGGCGGTGTGAAAACTGTACATGGAGAGTAGAAAGCGAGCAAGCACAACTTTTAGGAAGGTACAAATCGGTTTAATATCTCTTTACCAAACTCCCCTTTTGAAGAGGGATGGTGAGGGGTATCCCTCCACCACCACTGGCAAAAAGAGATGATCGCTGACTCGCTCAAGTACCGACGATGTGTTTGAAACAGTTCTATCGATTGTACCACAACCAGTCGTAGGTTTGGAAATTGCAGCTATTGTTATCTCTACCACGGTATGTGCTTCTGTCATCGTCGACTTTTTTGGAATTATTTTTTTGTAATTTACCCTTTATGTCAGGCTCATCCATACCAATTAAGGGTTTCGAGATACTCGTTCCTGCTCGGGATGGCACGGGCTTGTTGGTCTTACTTAGTACCCGAGACGATGTTTAATAAGAGATGCTCGAAGACTGAAGTCAAAAGTTCCAATCGAATCGTCAAACGCGGTTCCAATCGAGCAATGTCAATAAACACGAGCGCTTCACGAGGAAAGCGTGAGGAGTATTGTGATGGCGGATGAAATTTAATTTTTGGGATTTAAATAATTGCAATTAAGTTTGCGTCTTAAAAGTGCAATTGGATGCTCTTTGACTTTTGGAATTCAAACAAAACACAATGAAAATCTTTTGAGATCATTTATTTTTATATTTACACCAATGTCAAAGAGCAAATATTTCTAAAAAATTTCAAAGCCGTTGATCGACTGTCAAGTTTTCAATCACTTGATTTGTTTGGCTGATGAATACAAAGTCTAAACATTTTGAACCTATCATCTAGTTTTATGTGAACATCGTGACAGTCTTTAAAAATAGTGATTTGCAATATGGCAAATCATGGTAGCTAACCGGGCTGGAATATTATTGTTATACACCCAGTCCGCATTGTGCTCTCTAGCCGTGCGGATCTATTTGCTTTTTGCTTAAGGAAGTGTTACTACTACCCACAGGCGTGCACAAGGGGGGGCCAGGGGGGGCCATGGCCCCCCCAAATGATTTGTGTTTCATACCTTATGCGCCCTCCTGATGCTCCTCATGCTAGACCTTTACTGTTAACGCCCTCTTATTTTTTTCATACACATTATAAAAAAATCAAAAGTCCATAAACATAACACACACCTTTCTTGTGATGTATCAGCAAGGTGAACAAAAAAATCTAAGTTCTCTGAGACAGCCGCCGTAGGCAATCATGAAGTGTTTAACAAAATTGTAAGATTAGTTTAAATGCCTCCACACAAAACGATCTTTAAAAACTTGATTTATTTTCTAATTGTTAAGCAAAAGCAAATTCGACGGAGGAATTAAAAAAGATGATTTTATTTTTAAATTACAACAAGCAGCCTAGCGCCCCCTCTAGGAGTATCTAATTTAAATTTAATTTGTTTTTACTTCGATGATACTCATATCATAAAACAGCAAGGCGTTTGGAAAATAAGGAATTTGAAAGTGTGATTCAACAGGAGGGCACCAGGGGTATTTGATTAAATTTTATATATTTTTTTACTTTGATGACATTCATGCTTCTGGATGCTGTTAGAATGTTTAATAAATATAGAATAGTTTGTTTGCGCTAGGGGTCTTTAATGAGTTTGATTTTATTTTTTAATTTTTGTTTCCTGAAATTGGAATTGTTGGTTTGTATCAGGGGGGCGGTAGGGGTCTTTAATTGAATTTAATTTTTTGTGTTTATTTTGATGATGAGCATGCTCGTGGAGGGCGTTTGAAAAATGGGGAAATTGGATGTGTGATTTCAACTATCTCTGCTGTAACAGAGGGCGCTAGGGGTCTTTAATTGAATTTGATTTTAAATATTTTTTTTCTTCTATATTTTTTTTTCTGGAAGGCGTTTTGATTTTTTCATTAAATATAAATGGTTTGCATTATGGGACGCTAAGAGTATTTATTTTTATTTCTTTTTAATGATACTAATGCAAATTGAAGACGTTTGTGATGTTTGAGAAAATTTGAATTTTTGCCTTTAATTTCCTTGAAGCAAAAGGGGCGCTAGGGGTCTTTACTTGAGTTTGATTTTATTTTTTAATTTTTGTTTCCTGAAATTGGAATTGTTGGTTTGTATCAGGGGCGGTAGGGGTCTTTAATTGAATTTAATTTTTTGTGTTTATTTTGATGATGAGCATGCTCGTGGAGGGCGTTTGAAAAATGGGGAAATTGGATGTGTGATTTCAAATATCTCTGCTGTTACAGAGGGCGCTAGGGGTCTTTAATTGAATTTGATTTTAAATAAAATTATTGAAAATTTATAGTACAAATTTAGCTCCGAGCTGGTGTATAGGAGGAGGGAAACCTTCAATGAAAATTAATGGTGGAAAATTTACACTCTTCTGGTGATGGAGGGGCAAGTTTAATTGCAGAAAATTGGTGTAAATTACTAAGTGCTGGTGAATCGAAGGGCAAGTATTGAAAATATTGGAGGAAAATTTGTACCGTTTTTGTAAATGGAGAATTGTGCAAGCTTTATTGAAAATGTGTAGTACAAATTTAGCTCCGAGCTGGTGTATAGGAGGAGGGAAGCCTTCAATGAAAATTAGTGGTGGAAAATTTACACCCTTCTGGTGATGGAGGGACAAGTTTTTCTGAAAATTTATGGTAGAAAATTTACAGCGTTCTGGTCAATGGAGGGGCAAGCTTTTTGTTTTGGAAAATTGTGGTGTGAAATTTGCACCGTTATAGTGAATGGACGGGGTTTAACTGAAAATTCCTGATGTTAAATTTAATAGTACTTCTGAATAGAACTGCAAGGTGTATTGAAAATTTATACACAGCAAAAAAAATATTATAATATCAGCCTGCGGTTGAAAGTCTCTTAAATAAACAAAATAAATCAATCAATCACTTCAGTATCACATCAAAGTGGATGCACTTCAATCTGTCGATAATATCGAGGGGGGCGACACATCTAAATCTCAATCATAGATGCTCGAAAAATCTCACGCCAGCGAATAAATCTACGAAAAATCTTCTTGACATTTTAAGCATCTAAATCCATCTACTTCCATCTTTTTGCAGGAAATCTTCAAAATCTTCATCAATCTTCTTAAAATCTACTCATCGTACGTGCAGCTAAGCACAGCAAAACAAAATCGTTGCATCGAAGATAGAGTCGCCCCCCTCGGATAATATGGTGTTAAATTACTTGCCAAAAAGGACAAAATTATCATTAATACAGTGCATGAACTGACATTACGCTGCTTTTACTGCAATTGTTTATTTTTGTGACCATACAAATTTCATGGGGTTTTTGACATGATTGAAGTGCATCCTCTTGGATGTTATATTAAAATTTTATTTTTTGCTGTGTAGTGTTAAATTTGCGACGTTCTGATGAATGGAGGGGCAATATTAACATTTATGGCATTATTAACATATTAACAAATGGTCTATTAAGACAAGCTTTATCGAAGATTTCTGACTGGAAATTTGCCTCATGCTGATGAACGGCGAGGAATAAAAATATTATAAATAAATATTTCTCGTGGAACAATCGCACTGAAATGGTCCATGGATGTCTAGTTTTCAGAAAATTTCTGCTGTGAAAATAGCACCGCATCGGAGCATTTTGGGAGGAGGTTAGTTTCATAGCAAATAACGGGTGCGAAAATTGGTATGAAAAAGACAAATACTCAAACTGACTCTCTCATACCATCGCAAATTCTGCACAGTGTATATACACACTATAGTAAAATGAAGCAATCGTTCTGCCCTTTTTCGGTTGCTGCGCTGTATGGAAGCAGGTTTATTTTTAGCATTTCTGTTGCCCTCCCGTTCTGAATGAAACCTTCTGCGTGTAGATTGTATCGTACCTCTCGTCACTCATTTTCCATGGGCCCAAATAGACAACTAGTGAAGAAAAAAAATTTAGGATTGAGATTGAGATGTACGCTGTTCGTATCCGATGTTAGAGAACTTGCATTTCCCTTAATTATTTCGATGCCACCTTTCATCTAAGGAAACAATGAATGTTGATGTAACGAAACTGTTTTTCAGGATGAATGAAAAAAAAATAAAATCTTTTCCCTAACCCGAAACAAGAATCGAACTCGAAACTTCATGATTAGTGACTCCGCACTTTTGTGCTGTGCCATACTCAACAATTGAATTACGGGTATCCAGTAATCAATTTATATCAATATCGAATATATTCATTGCGATGGAATTGAACATGTTCAGCCCAGAAACAGACGCCACTATTTTAGCGCGAATGTGCTCTTCCAAGCGTTAGAAAATAGGATTGTGATTCTAGTTTTGGGGGCATCTGTTTTGTAAACAAACATTCAAATCACCGATTTCACGCGGATTAAAGCTCAATCTTGCAATCCAACTTAACTAAAAGGATAGAGGAATGATTCCTCTATCATCTGGTTGAGTCGAATTGCAAGATTGTACTTTAATGCGCGAGTAATCGACGGTTTAATTTTTTGTTCACCAAATAGATACGCTCAAAACTCAAATCACTCCGGAGTTTCGGAGGAAATGTTTTTAACCGCCGTAAGAATTTTTGTAACAAAATGGCTTAAAGCATTAATTTGTCAAAATGGATAATTCGATCACGAAAACTAACAAAACCGTCAGATAGCGTAAAGTTCTTTCTAACTGTTAGTAATGTTAGTTTGCGAGGACAATTAACTTCTGAATTCTTTGTTTACAAAAGCACTTAAGTTGACTTGAAAATGTTTGAGTTGAAAAATCAGCTATAATCAGAAACACCTCATGAATAGGGTTAGTAATACCGGGCTTGTTTTCCCAAAACCGGTTTTTCTGTACTCAGAAATGTAATACCGGTAAAACCGATACTGGGCAACATTTATAAAAAAAATGTAAATTGTTGCTCATGAAGTCATTCTTCCTGTTAGCGCGATTAATTGATACCTCACTTGTGTAACCGCTCTGATTAACTCTACGTTGCATATGGGATTAGAGCTAAATAATTCCGGGATCAGGAGGTGTCTTTTAAAAGAAAAACGATTTCTTTCCATTTATTTTAAATGCAAAATTCTTATTATACGGCCATTGATACCTTCTGAAAAGTGAACAGGATTCCACTGTTTTTTTTTTAAATTGTAGTTACTCAAATTGCTCAAAACTGAAGAAACGTTACTAAAAATTTAGTTAACTTGACTCAAAAACGGGTACTCAAAAGATGCGAATAAAATTGGGCAAAGCCTATTTTGATTTCGTTGGCAGGTTTGCTAGAAAATATTTTGACGTAGGTTTCCAAGATCAAATGGTCTGAGTTTGCTATCCTACAAACATTTTGCTGACTTGAAGCAGAATAAGCTTCTTTTTAGCTTAATAAGATTATTTTATCTGAATAAGATACTTTGTAGCAAACATTTTTGCTAACCATTCAATTGTTCAAACAGTGTTCAATTGATAGTACAAGTTATTGTCTGTATAATTCCGGCATGATGCATAGTTTTAGTTTATAATAAATGATCCCATCGGAATTGAATACTATTTCAACTCTAATCTGTGGTACTTTATGGACTTCAAGATAGAAGCTGTTATTTGGATAAATATCGTGTCATTTTCTTGTAGAAACCTGAATAACTCTTAAAAAATCTCAAAATGTGGATGGCTTGATTGGGGTGCTTTTGATTTGAAAGATTTTGTGTGTTCGTCGGACGTGTTGAGGTAAGTCCACCTTGCCGGCTCTCTATCCAACTTGATTGGTTTAATACGATATGTGATCGTTATATTCAAGACTTTTTTTTACTAAACATTCTGAAGATAATCCAAGTTAAACATAAAAAATGTATTACAATAATACCGTTGGCAGGACAAACGAATGTTTCGTACCATTTGTGAAAGATGTGTTTTATATACGATATTCAGTTATACGAAACGGGTTTAAAAGAAATAACTAATATTTATTTTCGATATATGTTCTATTTACAAGGACAAATAACTTCCGGATATTCAATCCGAAGTAATGTGCTTTCTTAAAGAAGTACATAATTTTTTATTTGTTCGAATACATCTGTGTCACACTGTATATATGCTTACAATAAATAACAACCCCTGAAAATTTCGTTAAGAATGTGCAAAAAAAATAATATCGATTTTTAACTGGAAAGGGTAAATGACACATTCTAAGTGACGTTTCAACGGTTGTGATCTATCTTTGTATAAGTTTTTTGTACAGTTACTTAATGAAAATTAAAGTAGGGGGTTACATTTCCTCCGAAACTCCGGAGTGATTTGAGTTTTGAGCGTATCTATTTGGTGAACAAAAAATTAAACCGTCGATTACTCGCGCATTAAAGTACAATCTTGCAATTCGACTCAACCAGATGATAGAGGAATCATTCCTCTATCCTTTTAGTTAAGTTGGATTGCAAGATTGAGCTTTAATCCGCGAGAAATCGGTGATTTAAATGTTTGTTTACAAAACAGATTCCCCCAAAACTCGAATCACAATCCTATTTTCTAACGCTTGGAAGAGCACATTCGCGCTAAAATAGTGGCGTCTGTTTCTGGGCTGAACATGTTCAATTCCATCGCAATGAATATATTCGATATTGATATAAATTGATTACTGGATACCCCTAATTTAATTGTTGAGTATGGCACAGCACAAAAGTGCGGAGTCACTAATCATGAAGTTTCGAGTTCGATTCTTGTTTCGGGTTAGTGAAAAGATTTTATTTTTTTTTCATTCATCCTGAAAAACAGTTTCGTTACATCAACATTCATTGCTTCCTTAGATGAAAGGTGGCATCGAAATAATTAAGGGAAATGCAAGTTCTCTAACATCGGATACGAACAGCGTACATCTCAATCTCAATCCTAAATTTTTTGTCTTCACTAGTTGTCTATTTGGGCCCATGGAAAATGAGTGACGAGAGGTACGATACAATCTACACGCAGAAGGTTTCATTCAGAACGGGAGGGCAACAGAAATGCTAAAAATAAACCTGCTTCCATACAGCGCAGCAACCGAAAAAGGGCAGAACGATTGCTTCATTTTACTATAGTGTGTATATACACTGTGCAGAATTTGCGATGGTATGAGAGAGTCAGTTTGAGTATTTGTCTTTTTCATACCAATTTTTGCACCCGTTATTTGCTATGAAACTAACCTCCTCCCAAAATGCTTCGATGCGGTGCTATTTTCACAGCAGAAATTTTCTGAAAACTAGACATCCATGGACCATTTCAGTGCGATTGTTCCACGAGAAATATTTATTTATAATATTTTTATTCCTCGCCGTTCATCAGCATGAGGCAAATTTCCAGTCAGAAATCTTCGATAAAGCTTGTCTTAATAGGCCATTTGTTAATATGTTAATAATGCCATAAATGTTAATATTGCCCCTCCATTCATCAGAACGTCGCAAATTTAACACTACACAGCAAAAAATAAAATTTTAATATAACATCCAAGAGGATGCACTTCAATCATGTCAAAAACCCCATGAAATTTGTATGGTCACAAAAATAAACAATTGCAGTAAAAGCAGCGTAATGTCAGTTCATGCACTGTATTAATGATAATTTTGTCCTTTTTGGCAAGTAATTTAACACCATATTATCGACCGATTGAAGTGCATCCACTTTGATGTGATACTGAAGTGATTGATTGATTTATTTTGTTTATTTAAGAGACTTTCAACCGCAGGCTGATATTATAATATTTTTTTGTACTGTGTATAAATTTTCAATACACCTTGCAGTTCTATTCAACAGTTCTATCAAATTTTACATCAGGAATTTTCAGTTAAACCCCGTCTATTCACTTTAACGGTGCAAATTTCACACCACAATTTTCCAAAACAAAACGCTTGCCCCTCTATTGACCAGAACGCTGTAAATTTTCCACCATAAATTTTCAGAAAAACTTGTCCCTCCATCACCAGAAGGGTGTAAATTTTCCACCACTAATTTTCATTGAAGTTTCCCCTCCTCCTATACACCAGCTAGGAGCTAAATTTGTACTACAAATTTTCAATAAAGCTTGCACAATTCTCCATTTACAAAAACGGTTCAAATTTTCCTCCAATATTTTCAATACAGCTTGCCCTTCCACCAACACTTAGTTATTTTTCACCAATTTTCTGCAATTAAGCTTGCCCCCTCCATCACCAGAAGGGTGTAAATTTTCCACCACTAATTTTCATTGAAGGTTTTCCTTCCCCCATATACCAGCTAGGAGCTAAATTTGTACTACAAATTTTCAATAAAGCTTGCACAATTCTCCATTTACAAAAACGGTTCAAATTTTCCTCCAATATTTTCAATACAGCTTGCCGTTCCACCAACACTTAGTTATTTTTCACCAATTTTCTGCAATTAAGCTTGCCCCTCCGTCACCAGAAGGGTGTAAATTTTCCACCACTAATTTTCATTGAAGGTTCCATTTTCCATTTACCACCAGACATTTTCAATGTAGCTAGCTTCTCCTATTATCAAAATGTTTCAGGTTTTCCACCAAATATTTGCATTAAAGCTTGCCCCTATTTTCAGGTTTTTCACCATAAATTTTAAGTTCTTCCTTCCAATCATCTAAACGGTGCAAATTTTACACCAGAAAATATTATTACAGTTTGTTTCGCTATACAACAGAAGAATGCAGATTTTCCACCAGAAATTTTCAATGTAGCTTAATTTTTAATAAAGCTTGTGTCTCCATTTACCAGACCAGTGCAAGATTTCCACCAGAAACTTTCTGTTCATTTCATTTATCAATGCGATGCAAATTTTGCACCAGAGATTTTCTATAAAGCTTGCTCCTCTATTCACCAGAACGATGCACCAAAAATTGTCAGTGAAGTTTGTTTCACAATGCACCTTTTGTGGTGCAATTTTCAGACTTTGTCTCTTCATGCAGAATGGTGCAATTTTTCCACTATAAATTTTCAATGAATAACTTCCGGATATTCAATCCGAAGTAATGTGCTTTCTTAAAGAAGTACATATTTTTTATGTGTTCGAATACATCTGTGTCACACTGTTTATATACTTACAATAAATAACAACCCCTGGAAATTTCGTTAAGAATGTGCAAAAAAAAAAAAATATCGTTTTTTACCCTGGAAAGGGTTAAATGACACATTCTTAGTGACATTTCAACGGTTTTGAACTATCTTTGAATAAGTTTTTTTACGGTAACTTAATGAAAATTAAAGTAACCCCCATATATTATTGCAGATTGATTTATCAAGTTTTGCACTACAATACGTTGTACGTGACGTTATATAACCGCTCATCAAATCGTTTAGAACTACTCAAATCATAAACTTATGACCAATTTTTATTGAAAATTTATAGCACTAGTCAAATATTAAGAGTATATTTAAGGGTGACTTAATGGACTTTACAGTAACAATACCAAACCTGTTAAAAAAACTGGTGAATACAAGCCGGTAGAATGTGTAATATAACCAAAGAAGAAAGCTAAGATGAAATGAAACAGACAGAAGAAAAAACATAGGGAATTGAAAGGCCGCCATTTTGCCAAAAGTTTTTTTTAAACCATCCATCGCAGCCTGAATTGACTTATTGTTGAAATTTTCGATTTCATACGAAAAACATGAGTACAAAGACTTTACAATATTCATTTCTATTATATAGATCTTTATATTCCCAACATCGTTAGTATTTCTTTAGCAATAATTTGCATTAGTTAGAAAACTCTTCATTTTAGGGAGATTATGTAAATAAATTTTGGCACCATGAATTTATGACTAATTTATATTTATTTGTACCGGGAACATTTGAAAGCGGACTAAATGGATAAAATTCTAGCAAAGTTTAAAAAAACAGTTGAAAACTGGAATAACTGTTCAAAAACTATGAAGAAATGCTATTTAAGAATATTTAAAGAAAATTCAAAGTTTTATGTTGTCAAAATCGAATATAATTTTGGCAACATCGATTTAAACTTGTTCTTACATGACGCAATCATTTACAACTACCTCTAGCGTATAATTTCATCAAATGCAGCATTATTTAAAAAAAATAGCAATCGAAGCTTGTGAAAATGAACATGGAAATACATAGAAACTTGTTTTTGATTGAAAAATTTAAAAACACCGGTGTCATATGACTAATAAGTTTGACAGAAAATTCAGTTTCGGTTAAACGATGTTTTACCTAGTGATCACTCCATCCGGTCCAAATCATCATCTTACCGCCCCTCGGTGGGTGTTTGTATGGGAGCGAGCTGTCAATTTGTTAATTAAGTGTTAAATAACGAAATTATAATTTTGTTTTCAATTCCGATTTAAACATTGAGATGAAAATCTTTGGGATCGAAAAAAATATCTTTGTGCTCAGAGCACCCCGAAAAAAAATAACAACAAAAATACATTTAAAAACAATGTAACAAGACGAAAACCAAAACTAAATTGTCGTGGTACAAAAACCATCATTTCCATACATCCTTTGTCATTGACGAAGAGAAGCCGACAGTAATCCGTTTGAACCAATCCTATCTCATCTTTTACCTTCACTTCTCTTTTTTGTATTAATGCATGGACAAAAAAAAACAAATACCGTCGAACGTGCATGTTAGCAGACTAGCAACCACACTATGAGCGCTTCTTGTTTTCCTTTAGCCTGTCTATTCTCCAAAGCGTTGATAGACTAGTGATAAAGACTCAAGTCTGTAAATCTCAACGTTGCTTGTTCGGATCCGTTTTTTATATCCATTTTAAGTTTTTTGTGTTGCTTCCAACGATCATAATTTTTTGTCAAACAAACGGAACGGCTGACTAAAACGTGCAGTTTTTAATCCTCTCCGAGTAACCGACAGATCTAAGAGAGAGAACGTACTGAGCTAGTTTTTTCACGACGTAAATAAAAATGGACTGTCTTCATACGGAATTTGTCGTGCGCTGCTTGGAGTGCGATGAAGATAGTAGGGTAGGAACTACTTCGGCCTAATCGCCCATTTTGGGCCTATAGAGCAGAATACTTCAAATAAATCCATGATTTCAGAGTTAACAAGTCAAATATGCGTTTGTTACGATACTTGAGTAAATAAGCTACCGAACGAAGTCAATGAGAACGCGTGGTATGAAGGTTTGCACCCATTATTTCCAAAACAAAAGAAACGCTCCGACCGAATCAATTTTCATCTTCCTCCGATAGGCCGATGTGAATTCATTGGCGTTTCGATGGCGTTTCAATGCGTTAGGCCGAGTTTTGAATCCGTAGGCCGAGTTTGGTGTCAAGAAGCAGTGTTAGACTTTTGACAACATCTCAACATTGGTTTCTCTTTTTCAAATCTTGCGGTACGTGCGGAAAGGTAAATAAATTTGAAAGCCATCAGTAATAATAACATTCCGTTTGGTGCTAAACTGCGCTAGATTAAAAAAGACTAAGTGCGGGTTGTGCTTAATAGGCCGGAAATGAGGTAGTTAACCCTAATACAATATTTTTCATCACTGACTTTGCTCTCTCTACGTTGATGCAAGACAGCCCTCAAGACAGTCACTTAAGAATTTCATAAGGCTCGACTTATGAACGACACATATGAATTTCATAAGCGCGACTTATGAAATTCGAATGTGTAGTTCAAAAGTCGAGCCTTATGAAATTCTTAAGCCTCAGTGTACCATAGAGATTGCTAAAGTGTGATTGTGTCAGTGATTTGTTTTCATCGGGAAACTTTTTCGCTATAAAAGGTTTTCGTCTAACATCAGATAGCTTTTATACGCCTTTAGCCACCTCATTCTTCTAAGCAATGATAAACTAGTGTTGCAGACCCAGGACCTGTGATCTTAACGTCCATAGTTCGGTTCCAGTCGTCTCAGTTTTATTAGTTTTTTGTCCACATTTTTTTCAAAAGGCAAATCAATGAAATTCATACCAATTTATTGTGGTTAAAATACATAAGTGGCCTCATTGACAGTTGCTAATTAGAACATGGACGTAGCAAGGTTTCGAATTAGGGGGAAGGTTGGGGGGGGGGGTGTTCTGCTCTTTTTGATGGAAGATTAGGTTGGGTTCTTTAATTTTGCCAAAATATATCATCTTCTGAAAGAGCTCGTCCCGAAAAAAAATTACAGTGAAATTTTCAGTGGAAACAATGTTCTAACATTAATACCTATTTATTGTCAACAATAAAAATGATTGTTATAATGTTGTACCCTTCCGAAAACGGGTACTCTATTACAATAAAAATTGTTGTTACATTAAATATTGATGGGTTTTCATTGTGGGTTACGTCACGAACAATAAAAATAAATCTAATTGAAGCATGCAGACTATGAGAGGGTCAGCAACATTGCCAATGTAATCAAGATAGGCGCTGCTCGTATGGCTCTGGCTTTGACAGTTCGTTTGACTCAAAACCAGCCAGCCAGCCAAGATGGTTCAATTCAGCGTTCAACTCACTTGAACTGCGAAATGAACGTCCAAAAATCTGACCGATATCGGACTTGCTCTATTCGTTGCCAAGTCAAATGAACGCCGACGACCAGATCGGTTTGAGTTGAATTCAACTCACCTGCCTCATCTAAATCCCGCTTAATGCAGACCTTTCCCGTGCAGTCAATAATCATAATAATAATAAAAAGAAATCCACCACTTGAAGATGTCAGGAAGGAATTCTCAGGTGGAAGCATATTTCATGGGCGATTCTCTCCAGTCGAATGTATTAACTTATCAACGAGGAAGATCGAGTAGTGCAGGGGAGTTAGCCTGCATTTTCTCACAAGTTTCGGATCGAATCTCAATTCAACAACCAGTAAAAAAAAAGGACTCACACCCGGCAGCGCCGACTGGGATTGAACCCAGGCCTGCTGGGGTGAGAGGTAATCAAGCTTACCACTACACCACCGGCGCCTCTAAAGAAAATTTACACGGGAAAAAATAGGATCTCCGAAATGAGATAAATGACTTGTGATTTCATGAACACAGCGTATTTTCATGTTATGAAAATACACCATGAATAATATTCATGATATCATGAGCAACTTTTGCGTAACGCAGCAAACATTCCCAAAATCATGAATCATCCGAGTTGAAATCATGAGCTAAATTCATGGGTTTAACTTTTAACCAAAAAAATGTAAAAAGAATAAAATAAGGCAACAAAACTGGATTCGAACCAAGAACCTTGAGATTACTAAACCCACACTTTGCCCACAAGACTATCAGTACTTGTATAAGATGGAAGGCAAAAGGCAAATAAGAGATGCCTATGTAGTTCGGTTTATGAACACGGTTTGCCAAGTACGTGTAACGTGTAACCAGTGCTGATAAAAATCTTTTCTTCTACACTCAATTTAGCTGAATATGAAGAAAACCTTAACAGATAGACCAACTACCTGCATGAATTTGAATTTTGATATAAACAAATTCCGTTGATCTAGGCAACCTCTGAGTATCAAAAATAACATTTGTTTTTCTTCATTCGTGGCTGGATTCTCATTATCGCCTCTGTTGTTGTAGATATTGATATTCGTCTTCATCTTGGTCGAGATGATATTGAGGATCAAATGCAAAATGATTATTTTCATTTTAAACAAATATAGCGCTGAAGAACGTGGTTTTTGGACATAAGTCGACGGCAAATTATTGCCTCAAGCTGAACTGATGATAATATCGATGATTAAGGCAGTGTGGTCGACAATATTCAAAATAATCATTTTGCCCAAAATTTCGTTGATTATTTTGCTTTTGAGGATCACTTCTGATTTTGACAATTTTGGGTTTGATAATCGAGCGCGGGTGAATAAAAACCTGCACCTGGAGGAATGATTGCAAAGGCTCTCAAATTTCCAAAATCGACTGTAAATACCGTGCTAACGTTACCGGGAAACACTAAAGTTGGATCGTACAAAACAAAACAAACGTTGAAGTGGAACATATGACCGAAAACTACGATCAAAGGTTATAAGAGCACTCCAAAAGAATCCTGGGATCTCCGGCCGTGATTTGGCGAAAAGGTTCAGTGCGGCAGTTCGGCGAATTTGTATTCGAGAAGGTTTCCGGTCGTACCATGCCAGCAAACATCCCAAAAGGACGCTGAAACAAAACCTGGTTGCAAAAAACCCTGCAAGGAAGCTATACGAGCAATTTCTTACCAAGTATAACGGATGTATTTTGATGGACGATGAAACTTACGTAAAAATGGACTTTGGATAAATCCCGGGCTAAAATTTTTACTTTTCAAAACGTAAGGGGGATAACGGATAAATTCAAATTTGTCTTTGCAGATAAATTCGCTCGCAAGTTGATGATTTGGCAAGGCATCTGCAATTGCGGAAAGAAAACAAAGGTTTTCATCACAGGAGCGACTATGAATGGACAACTTTACAAGGAGGAGTGTCTCCAGAAAATAATTTTGCCGTTCATTCAATCACACGAAGGTCCCATAAAGTTCTGGCCTGACTTAGCCAGCTGCCATTACAGCCGCGATGTCAATGTATAAGCAGAATAATGTCGATTTTATTGAGAAAAGTATCAATCCACCAAATTGTCCAGATTTTTGTCCCATTGGAAATTTTTGGGCAATTATCAAGCGCAAATGGAGGAAAAGGATGGTAGATGAGGTTGACAGTACTACCGATGAATAATTTTTGTTGTATTTTTCCCTTAAAGTTAAATAAAAATCCAACAAAATGATACCTTAAGCCTTTTTGTACTTTATTTCCCCTTGGAGAAATAACCTATTTTGTACGGCCAAATTCTAAATGGAACAGAATTTAATTTCAAAAAGAGTACCGAAAAAATAAAATTTTGGGTGAAATTCCAAAATTGAGGAAAATTTTAAGGTGATTCCGAGTATAATGTCTAGCTCATTCCGGGAAAAAATTCTGGAGAAAATTGAGGAAATTCATCAGGAACTGTGAAATCGTGAATAATTTTAAAAATAATTCCAAAGGAGTTCTGAGAATAATTTCAAAAGAGCTCTTAGGAGAGTTCTAAACATTTCCGAGAATAACCTCAGGGATAGTGTATTCTGAGGACAGTTCCAAAAGATTTGTGGGGAGAATTTCATGAAAATTCTGAGGATAATTTCTGGTGATTTTTGCAGATAGCTAGATTTTAAATAAAAATTCAAGGGAATTCCAAAGAAAATTTCAAGCTCAGTTCGGGAAAAATTTCTAGAGAATATTGAGGAAATTCTTCTGAAACTCTAAGGAAATTTCAGTTCCAAGGTGGTCTGAGAAAAAATCGTGAAGAGTTCTAAAAATAATTCCAAAGGAGTTTTGAGAAGAATTTTAAAGAACTCTTAGGAGAATTCTAAGAAATCCGAGAAGAATCTCAAGGGTATTTAATTGTGAAGACAGTTCAAAAAGATTTCTGAAAATGATTCCAAGAAAAGGGATTTTGAGAAAAGTGTCAAGAGAATTCCAAGGCTAAGACTAAGGCGGAAATTTTGCTGAATCTCTAAGGGAATTTCAGTGCCAAGATTTTCTGAGGAAAAATTATGAAAAGTTCTAAAAATAATTCAAAATGAGTTCTGAGAAGAATTTTAATAGAGCTCTTAGGAGAGTTCTAAAAAATTCCGAGAAGAACCTTAAGAAAGTGAATTCTGAGGACAGTTCCAAAAGATTTCTTGCGAGAATTCCATGAAAATTCTGAGAATAATTTCTAGTGAATCCTGCAAAAACTGAATCTGGTTAAAACTGCAAAGGGATGTTGAGGAAAATTTCAAGGGAATTTCGAGGATAATTTCATGCTCATTCTGGGAAGAATTCTGGAGAATACAGAAAAAATTCTTCTAAAACTCTAGAGGAATTTCAGCTCCAAGGTGTTCTGAGAAAAAAAAAGTTCTAAAAAATTCAGAGAAGAACCTCAAGGATATTGAATTCTGAGGACATTTCCAAAAGATTTCTTGGGAGAATTCAAACAAAATTCTGTGGATAACTTCTAGTGAATCGTGCAGTTAATTCCAAGATTATTATTTTTTAACTAGTTAATTGCAAGATAATTTCGAAAAGAATACCGAGAAAATCAAATTTGGAGTGAAAATCCATGATGATGATTTCTAGTTCATTCCGGAAAAAAAAAATTTCTGAAACTCTAAGGGAATTTCAGTTCCACGGTGTTTTGAGAAAAAATCACGAAGGGTTTAATAATTCCAGTTGACTTCTAAGAAACATTTCAAAAGAGCTCTTGAATTCTGATGACAGTTCTGAAGGATTTCTAGGAAGTATTCCAAGAAAATTCTGCGAATAATTTCTAGTGAATCCTGCAGATAGTTCCAAGACAACTCCGAATGGAATACCAAGAAAAGTAAATTATGAGTGAAATTCCAAAGGGATTCTGAGGAAAATTTCAAGTGAGTACCGATAATTTCTACACAGCAAAAAATAAATTTTAATATTACATCCAAGCGGATGCACTTCATCAAGCGGTGTTGATCTAGTTAGGTAGTAACAAGTCTACCACGCCAAGGATCAGTGATCGAATCCCATGCTCAAGATTTTTTTATTGTTTTTTTTTGTCGCTGGTTTTAATGATGTTTCCAAAACATGTTATAAGACCAGTATTTAGTTGTATAAGCTCCGCGTCTTGCGCTTTTTAGGTTGTATAAATATATTAAATGATGTATATTAAAGTATTAGTGATTCTTTGCGTTAGTCATTACAAAGTATTTTCGACTTCTTTATGACAAGCCGTGTTGCTTGGGTTGTTAGTCTGAAATATAATTGTAATTTTAAAATAAGGCAACTTTAACAATTCAGCTGATTTATTATGCATGCAAAATTTTAGTAATTATTTTGCGAGGAATGCAACCGCCCTTCTTGTGCGTTTGCTTACTTGTTTAGAAGGCGTTTGCAAGTCTGAAATATAATTGTAATTTTAAAATAGGGCAATTTTAAAAAATCAGTGTATTTATTATGCATCCAAAATTTTAGTAATATTTTGCAATCAATGCAACCGCCCTCCTAGTGCGCGAGCTCACTTGCCCATTACACATCTGGGTGTTTACCTGGATTCTACGTTTTCATGGGAAATACATGTAAAACAAATAGAGAAAAAAGTAGCGGCTTTATGTGGCGTTTTGAGAAAGGTTTCTAGCTTTGTTCAGCAACATGTCTTACTTAAGTTTTACTATGCTCACATACATTCTCAATTACAATATATTATCATAGCTTGGGGCCTTGCATGTAAATCAAAATTAGTTAAACTACAAGTTTTGCAAAATAGGTGCTTAAAAATAATTTTCAACCTACCTCCGTTATATTCAACTTTTGAACTCTATGCAAGCAGAAATCATAATGTCCTTCCAATTTTAGGTTTATGTGAACTACAGACACTCTTATTGGTACACGACATTATTCATAATGATAGAACACATTCTAATCTTGTAATCAATATTGGCAACCGTTCTCACAGTACCAGGCAAGCCGGAAACTTAACAGTCATTAGAGCTTCCACAAGTCAAGGTCAAAAACGAATATCTTATATAGGTCCATTTAAATATAATGCTTTACCTAGTGAACTAAAACAAATCGTAAATCGAAATCAATTTAAACTCAATGTTAAACACTACCTCAAAGGAAAAATCAATGAATTTCTTATGTAAACTGTATGAACCATTATAAACAGTAGTAGTAGTAAATTAGTTTATTTAACTTGGTGTTTTTAAGGATCCCTTAAAAGGAGAATAACTCCACTGGGAATCCATAGAAATAACTATAAGTAAACATTAACTCTTCTAAATTATTGGCGCCCTCAAAGCTATGAAGCGCCCCATTTGGTAGGCGGGCCCCCCCAAATGAAGAGGGCTGCGCACGCCTGTGGAAATCACCACAATTCATGCATTTAGCTGGCATGTAGCAATTTTTAGTTCCGTGACCCCATCCCTGGCACTTACGGCACTGGGTGAGGTTTTGTAAATTTCCTCCAGTCTTCCTGAAGTGTTCCCACTTTACTCGGACATGGAGCATAAGGCTAGCTTTTCCCAAAGCCTTAAGGTTGTTTAGTTCACTAGACTTGAAGTGAACTAAATAAAAATCATTAGAACTCCCGTTGCGCGAATCGCCAGGACGGGATTTCATT
Source organism: Ochlerotatus camptorhynchus (assembly GCF_037179485.1). Taxonomy (NCBI): domain Eukaryota; kingdom Metazoa; phylum Arthropoda; class Insecta; order Diptera; family Culicidae; genus Ochlerotatus; species Ochlerotatus camptorhynchus. The sequence goes on from NW_027040766.1 coordinate 6,997,151, forward strand.
ATCATTTTGATTACTTGGAGTGGCACAACTCCAAGTAATTTTGCCAGTTCATCTTTGATCTGATCCATGGATTCACCACTGGGCAGTCCTTTTATGAAAACCTTGAACAGACGTTCAGTTTTGGTGTCGTAAGTAAAAAATTTGTGATGCTTCTCAGTAAGATACTTGAGAAGACATTTAAATCCGTCCAAGGTTTCAGCCAATACACGGCATTCACCCCGACGTCCAATTTGTAGTGAAAACCTAGCTTTCACGAAATTCAAAAGTTCCATGCGAAGAGCATGGAAATCGGAAGTGGTTATCACAATACGGGGAATCTTTTCCTTCTTGGCATTAAGCCGGGAAAGTTTACTAGAATTTTTCTTGGATGATGGATCATTCTCATCATCCGTGAGCAAATCAAATTGATTACTTAAATTAATTTCATCAGAAAGGGGATCAAGAGTTTGCCCCTTTCTTTTGTGTTTAGGCGCCATGGCGGCAGTAAATTTTTTTCCAAATCGACTTCCAAGCAGATTACTATAAGAATCTGAAGGATCGAAGAGGAATTTTCCAAATCGATATCCAAGAAGGATTACCTCGTGTAGGGTCCAAACAAGGATCGAAAAGGAATAAGAGTTGAACAAGGTAGAATATTTACATTTTGAGCACTGAAAAGTGCTGTTTAAATTTGTTGTAGCTTCAGGTAGTAGTAACACTTCCTTCAGTAAAAAGCAAATAGAACCGCACGGCAAGAGAGCACGATGCGGACTGAACTCCTAGTAATTTAGTCAATTCATCTTTGATCTGATCCAGGGATTTACCATTGGGCAGATCTTTCAAGACAACCTTGAACCTTGAACAGACGTTCAGCGTTTTGTGTCATACGTAAAAAAAAAAGTGTGTTGCTTCTCAGTAAGGTACTTGAGAAGACGTTTGAATCCGTCCAAGATTTTAGCCAATACACGGCATTCACCATAATTTGAAGGGAAAACTTAAATTGAACGAAGTTCAAAAGTTCCTTGCGAAGAGCATGGAAATCGTGGTTACAACAATAGAGGGGACCTTTTTCCTTTTGGCATTAAGCCAATACACACTAAAATTATTTTAATGAAATCTGAGAAATTTTTCAAAGATTGCTTGTAATTTTCCAACGAATATCTGTGAAAAATCACAGAAAATCTGTGAAAAATCACCGAACTGTTAACCGAACAATCAGCTGTTGAGATTTCGGTAAAGTTTCACAGATATCCGTAAAATAAGCCTAGTGTATATGTTTAATGGAATTACGTAACATAAGCATAACAAATTGATTGCTCAATTTGTTTTCATGATTTATTTTATTTTATTTATTTATTTTATTTTCAAGACAACCAACAAAGACAAGAAAAATAAAATCCAATTGCTCAATTTAATTTCATTAGCAAAGGGATCAATAAATTGCCCTTTTCTTTTGCACTTAAGCGCCATGGCGGCAGAACCAAGTTTCACCAAATCGACTTCCAAGCAGATTACTATAAGAATCTGAAGGATCGAAGAGGAATTTTCCAAATCGATATCTAAGAAGCATTACCTCGGGTAGGGTTCAAACAAGGATCGAAGAGGAATATTAAAATAGAAATTTATACTTTTTCTCCGAATCAATTTCCAAGCGGATTACTATAAGAATCCAAAGGATGGAAGATAAATTTTCCAAGTCAACGGTCAAGCAGTCCAAACTATAGTCGAATACAGCGACTACAGTCCAAACAAGGATCGAAAAGGAATAAGAGTCAAACAAGGTAGACATTTTACAGCAGGGTTACCAAAAGGAAATCTGTGTTTTTGTTCAAAAAAATCGCTTCATCTTAGTTTTTGTCCAGAAAATCTGTGATGATATCTGTGTTGATAATTTATTAATTGAATCCTTAAAAAATGTCATTTGAAAAGTTTGTGATGATAAAATTACACTTAAGTGAAAATAATGTGTTTGTATTAAACATCTCAAGTTTAATTTATTAAATGTTTGGTCATATATTTAAAAATCTGTGTAATCTGTTAAAATCCTAGAAATCTGTAATCTGTGAAAACAGAATGTTGGTTTTAAAAACTCTGAAAAATCTGTAGAAATACAGATTTATCTATAGTTTTGGTAACCCTGTTTTACAGGTTATGTACTGAAAAGTACTGTTTAAATTTGTTGCAGCTTTAGGTAGCAGTAACACTTCCTTCAGCAAAAATCAAATAGATCTGCACTGGACTGAACCAAATGACTTGATTTAACACTACAATGGGGTTGGGTGAAACTAAATAGCTTTGTGTGAGAGTAAGCTGCCTGAATAACATAAAACAGACGAACAATTTAATAACATGATAATTCTACTCTTAATAATGTGTGACTACTTGTTGCTCGTTCCACCTTTTATTGTATGAAAACGTCAATCTTGTCTACTTATCGAGAAACTATTTTAAAAAAAACTTTCAATGATGATGATAGATATATTTCAGCAATATTATGAAAGGACTGATTTATATGTCATAATAAATACAAAACCACCCGTTCAAAGCAACAGCAGTAAAAAAAATCACTTTGTAACCAGTGCCAACATCAGCTGATCGCTTCAATTATCTCACACATATTTTTCTCCCATCGAATGCCTGATCTTGGATAACGAAACCGAAGGAAAATCTCATACAACAATTAACTTCATTAAATTGCAACAACTTTCTCGTAAGTACCGCCTCCACCAGCGCAACCCTTTGCCCACCACTGTCGGGTTCCACTTCTGAAGAAAGTCATCACCATTCCATCCGAATCGTGAGCTAATTTATTGAAAATGTGGAAAACGTCAAAATTAACCAACAGCACACGCAACCGCTACTGGTTTCCTCTTTTCCTCTGCTCTCTGATGATGGAAAATTGGTTTCCCGTGCAACGCTACGATTTCAGCTAGAAGAGTCTATTATATCCATTTGTTGTGCTATTGATGAAATTCAGTCCACAGTTGCACACACTAAGCTGTCAGTGTACGAGCGCGCGCACATTCAACCGCCAATCACACACATGCGGTGGAAATGATTAAGATGAAGAAAATAAAAACATTTCGTTGGAGTAGGAACTGAATTGGTTCCAATGCGGTGCAGCAAAAGTGAGAGTGAAAATCTTGCTGCATCGGAAATGTATCGCGGTGATTGGGTATTAAATAATATGTTCCCAGTTGAGCTGGGTCCAACCGTACAGATTTAAATGCAGTTGAAAGACAGTGCATTGACCACCAAGATGATTTGAGTGTGCATGTGTGTGAGAGTACTTAATTTCTCTATACTTCATTGATAACTTTTTAAAGTGTCATACATCAAGCAAATTATATTCCGTCATTCTGACGTCCGCATTTCTAAAGGAATGTTTCTTCTGTTCAACCCTTTGGCGGCAGTCGAGAAGCTACCACACGACCATTTATTCTACCTCATCAGGCGGCCATTGTAGCGATGGCATCAGTTCCATTAACCCTTCATTCTAATCGGTTTCAACGGTTCAAAGGAGCCCCCATGGGCAAAAGGGCAATGCAATCCACCATTGGAAGCTAGAAATTTGCCCCATCACGGACGAATCACTTTTCTTTTTTTTTACCTTGTTTCCATGGCTTCAAGCATGCATCGTTCTAAAGAACACGAGCCAGGTTCGCTTGCTTCCAACCTCGACTAGGGCTCCTTCAGTACTTGCCTAGTAAAAACGGGAAGCCTTTGATGGCTAATGAATGATCAATAAATAAAACTAAATTAACCTATTGTTATCTGATACTCTGCGAGTTATGCAGTTATGCCGGCCGGTGGCAGAGCCGCTTCCGAGATCGCCGAGTAATGCAATTTAATGGTTCAGCGTAAGAAGAAGTTACTGCCCTCTGTCTGTTCGTTGCTCTAGAAAGAGCTTGTAATCGGTATGACGCACCACCAGCGGACACCGTTGCGGATGATTGGGAATGCTGCGCTGCGCGGTGTAGGTTAATGAACTTTTGCACTTGTACTTAGGTTGGACCTTTTCGTCAAGAATTGCTTACAGAGTTGCTTTTTGATTTACAACTGTTGTTTTTTTTTTAATTCGTCGGTCTCTATTCCACAGTTGAATGATAATCACCGACGAGCATCGATTGCCAATTGTCGAACCCATCAACATACAGCTGCGATCAATGGCTTTAATTCCCTTCTGAAGGAACGTGACCAGAGACTTTGTCGTCTCAAAAAAATCCCAACAACCTCGGCTGGGATTGATCTCAGGCACAGTGGGATGGAAAAGCAGGCATGCTTACCGCTCAACCACCGGCACCTTCTACTTTTGCTTTGTACTACTATATATCTTATGATTTTACCTTGAAAGTCAAAAAACAGATCAGAAATTTCAATATACAATTAAAATCTCCTAGCATTAGATAAAGATCATCTAAAAGTTTAGAGATAAGAGTTTCATTATATTATTTAAAAATTTCATTAGATCCGTTCTAAGCTCGTCATTATAGTTACTCAAAAAGTTCCTTAAAAAAATTCTCTGGAAAATCATTTGCAGTTGTCTCCGAAAACTTGGAATAATTTTCTATAGGATGTGATTTAGTTTTGTTTTGTATCTACACTATTATAGACCTTAAAATAGTAATGGCTTTCTATGTTGTCTTGAATTGTAGACTTATTCCATTAAATATGTACTAAAATTTGCTATGACAACCGAAATATTTACATCTCATTGTTATATAAAAGTTGATCCAATCACTCATTAATAATTCATCTTAGTCCACACTTTGAAATTATAATTCATCTCGGCATCAACATTACATTTACACTGGCTTCGGAGCATGTTTATACAAAGTTGACCAATTTAGAATATCCAATACTAAATCTAAATCAGAAATCTGAAAATGTTGAAACCTTTTGTGTTCCTTTATATAATACTAGCTGAGTGTGCCCGGCCTTGCTTGGGATTCAATATTAGCTTGAGTTTATGTGCCAATTAAAAAAAAGAGTGCTATATTGTACGTAGCCCACTCCCCTCTTATATAAGGGGATCCCCTATGACCTCCACATGTCAAATTTGATTCCATCTGCTTGATTAGTTCTCGAGCTACCCAAAAATTTCTGTTACATTTGTATGGGAGCCACCACCCCCCCCCCCTTCCTTACAGAGGGGGGAGTGGTCTCAAACCATCATAAGAACCTTTTCCTGCCCCAAAAACAACTGCATACAAATTTTCACATCGATCGGTTCAGTAGATTCCGAGTTGATGTCCGGATCGGACGCGTTGCGGCAAAGTGTCTTACTGTCAAATTTACGTCAACGCACAGTGGTTCCAAACCCCCCAAAACGTGCGTTTTTTATTTTTAGGTATGAAAACGAAATTTTTAAAGGATGGTGTCTTCAGAAGAGTTGCAGAGTTTTCAAAGGGCTATCGTTTGGTTTTGAGATATTGCTGATCTATCCACCTAGAAGGGCAGGGCAAAATTAAAATTTTACAAACTTCCTCAAATCATGTTGGTGTCTTGAGCAAAGTTGTAGATTATGTCAAATAAAACAACTTTGCTCAAGACACCATTTTCGTAAAACGATTGCGTAATGAGTTAACGAACGTTTTCTTTAAATGACCCCCCAAAAACAGTTTTTTTTAAATAACTTTTTTGGACGCGATTTTATCAACAAAGTTTGTTGTAGAAAGTTATTTGCAATCACAAAACACACATTTGACCCGAAGACACTTTACCTCTTTGACCATAACTGTCAAAGTTATAAACAATATTATAGTCAAAATACGCATTTTTCACGTCGACACACCATAAAAACCGGCAAAAACCGGCAAACGAAACAGTTTCCATTCGAAAGATACGCTTTCAAACTACAAAACATCATAGGTTTCATCTTGTTCTGTAATGTTCTTCTATTGATTTATCCTCATTCAAATAGGAGCGTATTTTCCTCATACAGCATTCCGGTTTTACCTTTGGTCTTCAGTTTGCCATCCTACTAACACATTCACATCTTTATATAATACACAATGTTTACCGAGTTTATGTGAGCGCAAGCAAAAATAAATTACAGTTTTTGATCAACCACGTGCTGCTATATGATACCTCGGAATGAATTTCCGGCAAAAGATCCGTATCGATACTATAAAATTCTATGACTTTATATGTAACTGCAGAGCTTTTTGTCTTTAACGTTCCTTTAGCTTCTTTCCAGGAGAGGAACAGATCCCGTCTATCAATACCCTCTGTGTTAACAAATTACATTGCATTTTAGGTGTACAGCAAAATGGAAGTATCTTCTTTCCTTTATTTAACGTCGGTCTCTGTTCCGCAATCTAGTGCCAATCACCGACGGACATCGATTGCCATCCATTTATGGCAATCGAATGTGCAGGAAGGCAGCTTCCACACCTGCGTAGGATATTGCACCCATTCAACACACATGGGCCGGGACCAACGGCTTTACTTCCCTTCCGAAGGAAGACGTGACCAGAGATTTTTATGCCTCAGAAAAATCCCACCGACCTCGGCTGGGATTGAACCCAGACCCATCGGGGTGTTAGAAAGTAGTCACGCTTACCACTACACCACCGGCGCCGGCGTAAAATGGAACTATCAATATTATTATTTTTACGTACCTGAAAGGTTGCACATCTTTTGGGACTCCATTTTAGATTTTAAGATAAAGATCGTCTAACACAATAAACTGAACGGTACGAATTGTCAGCACAAAAAAACTGAAACTAAGCAGCACATGGTTGATCAAAAACTGTAATTTATTTTTGTCTTGCTCTCACATAAACTCGGTAAACATGGTGTATTATATAAAGATGTGAATGTGTTAGTAGGATGGCAAACTGAAGACCAAAGGTAAAACCGGAATGCTGTATGAGGAAAATACGCTCCTATTTGAATGAGGATAAATCAATAGAAGAACATTACAGAACAAGATGAAACCTATGATGTTTTGTAGTTTGAAAGCGTATCTTTTGAATGGAAACTGTTTCGTTTGCCGGTTTTTGCCGGTTTTTATGGTGTGTCGACGTGAAAAATGCGTATTTTGACTATAATATTGTTTATAACTTTGACAGTTATGGTCAAAGAGGTAAAGTGTCTTCGGGTCAAATGTGTGTTTTGTGATTGCAAATAACTTTCTACAACAAACTTTGTTGATAAAATCGCGTCCAAAAAAGTTATTTAAGAAAAACTGTTTTTGGGGGGTCATTTAAAGAAAACGTTCGTTAACTCATTACGCAATCGTTTTACGAAGTTGATGTTTTCAGCGAAGTTGTTTCATTTGACATAATCTACAAGTTTGCTCAAGACACCAATATGATTTGAGCAAGTTTGTAAAATTTTAATTTTGCCCTGCCCTTCTAGGTGGATAGATCAGCAATATCTCAGCACCAAACGATAGCCCTTTGAAAACTCTGCAACTCTTCTGAAGACACTATCCTTCTAAAATGTCGTTTTCATGCCGAAAAATAAAAAACGCACGTTTTGGGGGGTTTGGAACCACTGTGCAACGCAATGCAAACGGATCTAATGTGGGTGGCCCTTAAGTGTATCACCATTCCAAAAGACCTCCAACTCGTTGCTCGTATTAGCAGCCTTCTAGCACAAGACTGCAACGCCTGTCATCTGCGAACGACTAGAGTGAAGCCAAATTTCTCAAGTGCTCTGGTGCTAATTTGACAGCTCCTACTACTCATCTAAGACTAAGATTGGTACATGTCGTGCCACGTTGCGGAAAATAGAGAATGTTTTCTAGATAATGTTATAACCGTTGGAAACTAACGATTTCAAATTGGCTCACTACTTGACTAGCCTGTTGGTCCCAAGGACATCTAAAAGCTATGTTTGTTTTGGTTCGCTATGAAAGTTTGACAGATAAAATGAGGGGTTCGTGGATTTTACTTGTTTCGAGGGGTGCATCGAATAGCTCGGGACCGAAGAGAGTACCAGAGCTGAGCCAAAAAGTTGAGCTCGTTTCTTCGGGACCTTCTGGTCTTAGAGGTGCCTCTATGGTTATGGCACAAACGAAGAGACAGACGACTAACTGGCGAAGAAATCATTTAAAATAATGTGGTTCGCTTTAATAGAATTTTCTTAGAAGCTTGTGCCATCAGCCGGCAGATGGACTAGTATTTTTGTTTTGATTTGAACAAAGTTGATTTTGTGGGCAATGATCTTTGACAATGTGAAAATAGTGTATCATTTTGTCATTTTGTCATTGAAAGAGATAGAACCAAAACATTCTAGTACATTTGGTGAAAATGCTAGTACAATCCAGGAGTAGTGTTGCCATGTGGTACACTGAAAAATTGCAATAGCAGGCTCGTCAACAAAGTTTTCGAGCCGCTCCGCCTGTTACTTCGTTTGTGGTCATAGTTCATCATGATTCACGTCAATTCGAAATCAACTAAATCAATTTTCAATTGACCATTGCGAGAAGTTAAGCATGGTTTTGAGGGCATTAAATTTGTTTGAACGTCCCAGACAACCAGAAGTCATATAACAATGTACAGACAGTATCGTAAATTGCTACAGTTTAAGTCAAAATCGCATATTAGAATGGCATACCTCGCATTATGTTTAAGTTAAATCGTATAGAATGCAAATTTCCGACTTATATGCGATGACTCATTTTTCCGTCGTACTGTATCACAAATTTAATCGGATTACATCGTAAGACTTTTCAAAATGGATTTGTTATTACAGATCAAATCGCATATGATGTTAAATCAACTCGTTTAAAATTAAACGAAAATATGCACGTATATGGCCTCCACTTTAGTACGTATAAGCCATTTCTTTGCATTCTATACGACTTGTTTGTTTGTATATATGTTTGTATATCACGAAAAGAACTTTGAATATACGTGCATTCTGGTTGTCTGGGGTAGTCACATTTAATGTTACATGAGTGGAACTTAAATGTGTGTTGGAGTAGCAGGGCTGCTGATGTTTTCTGCAGCTTCAAGAAGTGAATCTCATTGCAGGAGATTGTTGTCAAGGCCAACAACATTTTTTGAAAAAGAGAAAATTTAAAATTGCTTATAACGTCCGTTCACCTCGCTGACAGATATCCCAGACAACCAGAATACACGTATATTCAAAGTTGTTTTCGTGATATACAAACATATATACAAACAAACCAGTCGTATATAATGCAAAGAAATTGTTTATACGTACAAAAGTGGAGGCCATATACGTGCATATTTTCGTATAATTGTAAACGAGTTGATGTATCATCATATACGATTTAATCTGTAATAACAAATCAATTTTAAAAAGTCTTACGATGAAATCCGATTTAATTTGTGATACGGTACGACGGAAAAATGAGTCATCGCATATGAGTCGGGAATTTGCGATTTATGCGATTTAACTTAAACATAATGCGAGGTATGCCATTCTTATATGCGATTTTGACTTAAACTGTAGCAATTTACGATACTGTGTGTACGTTTTTATACGACTTCTGGTTGTCTGGGTTACCACGTCATCACCACAACGCTTGTAGGTAGATCATCATCGATTGAACAGAAGAATTAATAACATTAAGTTTATCTCCATAGACTATGCTTTTTACCGCTGATCATACAATGCAATTGATTTGTTTAATGGGTTCTTCATCTTTGACTGAATGGTTGATTAATTTTTAATTAAATTTTCTGTTTTTCATTTAACTAGTTTATATTGCCTACTAATTTGGGGGAGTGTTTCGATTTATTTGAAAAATTGATATCCTACACGAGTAGAAGAAAATATCTCAGTCATACAAAATTATGAGCATGATAGAATATCGAAAATCTGTACCCGCAGCTCCGTTTCAATATCAAACTAAGCAATTACTATATCATATCAATTACAATATAGTATGGACTTGATACCGTAATTTCTGATCTTATTTTTTGATATTTTATCTCTTATTTCTGACTGACCTATACCATTTTTAGGTATAATGGTATAAATATAAAAGATTCTACCTAAAATTAACTCAACTTAACGTGGTAGATCACCTTTTTTATCTAGTTCGTTTATTTGAAAGGCTCAATCACGTTAGCTTTACGGAGCCAATAATTCATTGTTCTTTGTTTTTACAAAATTCACTTATATCTATGTCTAGTAGGAGTTGGGCCGAATACTCGCACTTTACGCCAGGTTAGAGCTGTACATTATTGAAGGAAAGGATCAGGGGAGGAGCTTGGGGGGTGGGGTTTTGTTGTCTCATCAGAACGTTGTCGCCAGTATGAACGGTAGTGCGGTTCTAACTTCGTCTGGAGTTCGACCGGTTATGGTGACCAGTGGGCGACGATGAGACTCACGAGACCTCGGTGGGACAAGACAAACAAAAACTAATAAAGAGATACAAAAGACAAAGGAATTAAATTCTTATACTAGACATTTGTAGAAACACATAAACCGACTGCATATAGCAGATATCGTGAGTTCCCAACACGTCTCTGATATGAACATAGGGTTGTCTTCCTTGGGCCTCAAGGGTATTCAAAAGTCACTCTCTGGCGGCGTCATTTTCCGTACATTGCCAAACTGCGTGTTCGATAGTGTCATCGTAACCGTTTCCACACCGACATATGTTGCTGTCCACGAGGTTTATTCTATTGAGATGAGCATCTAGCGAGTAGTGGTTAGACATAAGTCTACTCATCACGCGAATGCAGGATAGATCACTTAAAATCTGTTGATCTGATCTTAGACCGGTGTCTCTGAACCTTTCCAGGATGAAAACTCAATTTTTCTAATGGCTGAATCCCTGTGAGGCGGTGAACCTCAGATGTTCAAGTCCATGGGCGACTGTTTAGAATCATCACAATCTTGTTCTGGATCCATTGCAGTTTTAGATGATGGTATTTGGAACAACTCTACCTGATTGGTATACCATTCTCAATAACATGTAGGATTAGTTGGTTTATAGATAGCAAGCTTAATTCCCATGAGAAAGGTGTACTTCCTATTGATAAGCGGATACAGTGGTGTTTATTTTATTTTTAAGTGCTCCCTGAAATGAAGCTTGCTGTCTGATGTTAGTCCGAGGTGCACAACCTCTTTTGACCATTCCCACCACTGATCCGTTTAAGCAGATCTTATTATTCCCCGACGGAACAAGTATTGGTGATTGGGAATGTGGACAAATTATGACCTTGGTCTTCACCGCGTTGATACGGCTCTTCCAGTTGTTGAACTACTCAGACAGGACATCCAAGCCTCAGTACAAAAAACTGTAACTTGGGAAACTCCCTTCTGAGGTTCCCGGAGACGAACCAGCCTTGGACTGAAAGTCTTCGAAATAAAGAAACAACACCAACAACAACATCAAAGCCTCTATGGAGTTTGGCAGCAAGAGCTCCGATCACTCTTTCCTTGGACAACGTTCCACCATCTGGGAGAGTCGGAATGTCGGAGGTGAACAGGTTGAACAACGATTCTTCCTTATGGAACGTCCGCGCCAATGTTAAGGCATCAGAGAGTAGTTCCACACAGATTCGCAAATCGTTTCGGATCGATGTTTTTAGAATTACTTGTTATTTTACACAGTTGTTTATTATTGTCCAACATGTCATTTTACATAATTGGTTCCCTAGTTTTGTACACGACTAACACTTGAAAAGGGATTATGCAAAAATGATACACATCAAAAGAAAAGCATATATCTCGCGAACGATTTGTTTGATCGAGATGGAGTCTTAGGCGAAGTTGCGGACAGGTATTGTGCCTTTCAAGAAAAATATCCACTGGAAAAAAATATTTTATTATATTTTTTTTTATATTTATATTGCTTGTAAATAACTTATTTTTTATATACATATCACTTATGTTCGTATAAAACTTATATTGAATAACAAGTCTGTCTTACCAAGTGGCTAGGTATCAATGAAGAATTAGATGGTACCTAAGTAAGCAATTAGGTACCAGACATTCAGTGGCTTGATTTTCAACGCTTGTTGTATAGAGACTTTTGCGTTTGATGACAAATTGTTAACCGCAAAGTTGAAGGAAGTTAATAGGGCTTTTTGTTAAAAATATTTTCAAGATTGGACACTCACGAATAACATCTCAAAAGGTTGAAAATTGATCAAATTATGCGATAAGTGAATTTTAACCTACGAGTATCTCGAAAATAACAACTTTGGGCAATTTAAGCACTGAGGGCTTTTTTGTTGTAAATTTAATGTGTTTTAATAATATCACCATTTAAAAGATATTCGATAACTGTAGGTAGTATTTTGGAAAATAGTACTTTTTCAATAGTTCATAACTATTTTGTTTTTGAATTTCCCAGCAAATACACATTGTCACAAGATATCGCTTAATCTAAACTACATTATAAATATAAAAAAAATTTCAATTTTTTTTTATAATTTTGATTCTTTTGGATATAATAAAATAATGTTTAGAGTGTAATTTTTTTCTTAAAGGCACAATACTTTTCCGCAATTTCGCCTCGATCAAACAAATTGTCCGCGAGATATATGTTTTTTCTATTGATGCGTATAATTTTTGCATAAGCCCTTTTCAAGTGTTAATCGTGTACAAAATTAGGGAACCAAATATGATAAATGGCATGTTTGACAATAACAAACAACTGTGCAAAGTTTCAACATAATCGTAGAAGGTCGATCAAAAAATTAAAACATACGTCTCTTGAAATGGAATTGCTGCAGCGAGAAAATTTTGCATGATCTTCACGAAGAATATTGGAAGACCATTTCGTTGTGATTTGTACTCGAGATCATCATGCCAGAGATTATCGAACGCTTTTTCAACATCCAACAATGCAGTTGTTTTAGAGATAGACTTGTTCCGTCTGAGAATATTTGTTACTCGAGTCAGTTAATGAACAGTTAAGCGACCTTTTTTAAAACCAGCCTGCTCGTCGAGTAAAATGTTAACAAATCTTGAAATTAAGAGCCTTCCTTAACAATTATCTGAAAAGTAATAAAAGTAGTCAACTTGTCTTGATAACAGATCCTAGCCCGACCGACAGCAATAGTGCCTAATCATTATTCCTAACACTGCAACAATCCATTTGAGGGATACCAAATAAAACAATAAATGGCCCTTTTTAGGGCCAAAATTTAAAAAGTATAGAGTAAGAATTACAGATTTATTAAAAAAAACCAAACCCAAACACAAATGCACCAGCCAATCACGGTCCTATGTCAAAAAAAAAACAATGAAATCCGATTGGAATCCGAAAACAAAATATTCATGGATCATAATTATAAATCCTTCAATCGTTCCTTACGAAAAAACGTTCACGATTCTGAAACTCAGGAAAAAGTAAAATATAGATATTCCTACCTGATATCAGCAATGCTGCGATATTGAAACATACATTTTTTTTTTTTCAAAATTCTGAGCTATGTTGTTAAAAGTAATAGATTTGGATGTTTTTTTTCTTCAAAAATTTATTTATTTAACTAAAAGTTGTTACGCACAAAATTATATGGAAAATGATTTAAAAACTAATTAATCCAGATCTGAATAATTTCTGTCTTCGTTTTGAGGCTATTCAAAACAAAGTATTGCATATCATCTTATGCACTAAACCATAATTTTCAGAGAAACGTTTAACAACAGTTCTGAAAGAAAAAAATCAAGAGACTTTCCATGAACAATGAAGACAGTTAAAACCGACCAACTGAAATTGATAAATTCGCGAGCTAAAACATTTTTAACTGTTTGGATTATGTTATCTCATATATTGCGCATTTTGCACCAAAGTAGACGCTTGCGCTAAAAATAATCCTCAAGAAAAAAATAAAATCTAACATTTTGAATGTAATACGTGATAAACAAGCCTACGGCTAAAAATCACGTTAATAATCAAAAATAAATTGTGTAATGTAACAAAGTGCTAAATTTTACAATAGAGCAATATTTCAACATACTGCAAATTTGAAAATATTTTCAATTTTATTTCTTTTAGCATGAGCGATTTTTTTAAAGAGATTATTTATAGCGCAGGAGTCTGTTTTGGTGCGCAATGCACAATACAATTGCATGCTAGGGTAAAATATACGTATTTTCGAAAACTTCTCGATTTATACCGAAGATCGTAATTATTTTTTAACTTCCCTATTTGATCACTTTTTGCTCGAGAGATCGTTCAACGAGAAATCGTAAAAAATATCCTGCATAAAAAGTGACTTTTTGGAGAAAACCGCTTAAAAAAGCCGCGTAAAAGTGATTCTAGTGTACTGTCTACTTAGGTTATAAACAATCCCTTAGATGCTGGATAATATAACATCTACATTTATTTCCAATTATTCGATGGAGGCATTTCATGAAAATGTCTCCTGAAATAAATCAAGGAAAAAATAATAATATTACATTAAACCGTCATCCATACTATGTGCCCGTTAAGCCTGAATTGCATTAAATTCCCTTCTTCACGTTCGTCAATGTATTGAGTATTGCTTGCTAGCTTAAAGGAAAATTACTACTCATTTATAATACTTAGATACGATCCCCAGCAGCTTAACCATTTCACCCGGCATCAAACAAACGCGTTTGAATGCAAAGTTTCTATTGACGTAAGTACCCATTTCACAGCATCCAACCAAACCTATCCCTGTGGAAAGCCGAACAATTACCGAAGCTCCCAAAAATGATCATTTCTCACTCAGCAGTCACCATAGGCACGCATCACCGGAGGTCTGGGGCTGGAGGGATCGGTTACGACACTGGATATTACGACTCTTTACTTGCTTACTACCAAGCCATGGCAAAAGAAATTACGACCGTGAAGTAGAAAAGCAAAAACCCCCCGAAAGCGAAAGGTTAGGAAACATTTCGAGACCTCTCCCGTTGTTGGCTGGCCCGGGCCCGACCGGAGATGAAAGTGAAAGAGGAGAACCACAAAAACAAAATGCGTGTGCATCGCGCAAAGCAGCCTCGCTCGGTCGGTCGTCGTGCCATAAAGGTTGGATCCCGAAAGAGAGGCACACCGGGATGATGGGGGCATTGCGCTAAATGAGCTAAATTCTACGGAAAACACCAAGAAAAAAAAACGGAGCATAAAAGCGAAAAGAAATTATCATTCAACTAAGCAGCAGCAGCAACAGAAGAAACTAGCTCTCCACTCTCCAGCTCTTACCGCGTCATCATGCTGCAGTGCTGCACGATCTCGCTGTCCGGGAGTCTGTTGAAGGCTCTTGGAGAGGTTGTTGTTTGGAGCACATGTTTGCAGTACTGATTATTACCGCTCACTTTCGCGTGTGACTATGCAGCTCTATTCGATGCGGTGCACGGTTGGGCTCTGAACTTCTCAGCAGCAGAACGGGCGGGGAGAGCTGTTGGGGTTGAATGGGGGGAAAGGACCGACAACGCCGAGATGCTATCGTAATGAGGGATTACTTTTACTTTGACCGGTAAAATCCTGCTGGTTGAATCATAATTGGAGATTAGAGGCAATTTGCAGGTCATAAAACGTAATTCAAATATCATTCTTGCGGAATAAACCGGTCTGGGGAGGTTGATCGAGCGGAAATTTGAAAGTTAATAGAGTCTCAATGTTGCTAAGAAAATTGACTCTTATCTAAGAGCAGTTTTAGCCGGCTTTCTGAAACATTTGAGCATCTTATAAAATTGACAGTAGTTGACAAACTACATGGCGAGCTGAACGGACTAAAACGATCCTCAACTGCTTCTATATCTTTAAGCCATCAGCAAGAAATGCTAGCTGGTAATGGTAAACGACTACAAATCATGGTCGTTCTAAATTGGGTGTCCATAATGTTTTATATTTTTAAGAACTATATTACTACGATAGGCATTTTGGCAACTAGCTAGTCCACAAAATATGATCGACAATTTAAAATTAGTCTCATAAATCGTTTGAGCTTCTGAAGATTCAAGTTCGTATGTAATACCTTCGAAATAGTAGATCCTTATGATTTTCAAAGTAGTTGGTCAGATGGCATATGTAGGTAGCTGTGTTTGAAATTAGTGCTAAAAGATTACCAAATGAATGTATGAATGAAGTTTCGTTTTCCATATCAGAAAAAAATGATTTTATTTCCTCCGAAAAGTCTGACAATTTCGTTCAGCTTTTTTAGCAAGTGAGACGATGCTAATGGACCTCTCGTATTATGAAATGTACATCTTAAATTTAGATTTTGGAATAGTTGAACAATTGTCAAGGTATTCATTAAGACGAAAATTTGTGAACGAGGTTATATCGATTGGAGCACTAGCGTGCATATAGACTTTCCGTACTATATAGTTTATTACTTGAGATCTCAGCCAGATGGAAGAAATGTTGGTCAGATATGTTTAATTTTTTTCCTTGATTTTTTCCGTCGATCTTGTTTTCCGTGCTGAGCACCAATGCTACCGACGCCAGGGTGGCAGCTCCCACACCTGAACCCTACCATCGACTATGAACCGGGGACCAACGGCTTTACTTCCCTTCCGAAGGAAGGCGTGATCAGGGCTATTATGCCTTAGAACATCCCGGCGGCGCCGACTGGGATTGAATCCAGGCCTGATGGGGTGAGAAGCAATTACGCTTACCACTACACCACCGGCACCGCTAGATAAGTTTAACAATTCTAAGGAAAATTTCACTATCTATGTTGGCCCAAATATTGGCGATACAGTACGTGTCAACACAATAGATCCAGCTGAATAGCTACAAGACACGGCGTTTCTCCGTTGTTTGTTGACGAATTGCTAAAAAATCTTCCAGGGCCAAGCTTATTATCTATCGTTTGGCATTAGTTCACTCAGTTTAATTTTTAGAGGGAAATAATATAGGATATTAATAACACGATCTATACTATAACTCCACTGAGCTACCGGTCATCGCAAGTTGGTCTTATTTGCATTTTTGTCAAAACTGAAAAAAAACGCAGTAGGCTCTGCTCACGACCGTTTCTTTTTGTTTTCGCTTGCGCTGATTTAATCTGTTTTCCGTATATTTTTAATTGTACCCAGTTAAAAAAGTATTGGTTTACACGTGTTTATAATTGTAAATTAAAATCCATCACGTTTTAAGATGCTTTCAAGTGATATTGTAAATAAAGTGAAAACTCTGGGACAAGAGTTTCGAGTAGCTGTGTTGCTGTGGTGTCGCGTTAGTCGGTTTTTCTTTTCGCTTGTTTTTGGTGCTTTGCCTCCCTCCCAAGAAGTGTTCTACCGGGTATTTTTTTTTCTTTTCTTGGTGCTGGCGTTCTGCCCTCCGGAGGATGCACGCAAATGAGGTGTTAGGCAAGAATTTGGTGCAAATAGAAAACTTCACATGTGATTTAAAATGTTGTGTGCGGTTCTAAAAACAACGCAGAAGATTTTTTAAATTTTCACGAGTGAACAAACCGGTGATTTTTCGGAGGCAATTTGGTGAGAATTATCATAAATGCATATTTTCATATATTACTAAATACTCGCCAGATTTCGAAACATCACATTTCTAAATCTGGAAGTGTGTTTGCAGTACCATTATTCATATGATAACGGTAGTGTTTACATGCGGGGCTTATTGTATGTGAAAGTAACCTCGGAATGGACGTGAATTACCAGGCATTCTGAAATGGATTGCTGAATCTGCAGGAGAGCTATCGCTTTCTAACTCCCGTACTAAACCTGCTTTAAATTATTACATCAAGGATTGTTGTAAGCAGTGATGGCATGATCATTAGCAAATTGACGGTGCAGCTCCCTATTATGGAAGTTTCGATTGCGTTCGCTTACAAGCAAAAATCATGAACCTCAATCTCACCACAGTTTGGAGAGATTTGCAGCTGGTGAGTTTTGTTAGCTTGATATTCTGAGCTGCGAGATCACAGCTTGCAATATCAACCACAGTTGTGTGCTTGTTGATTTTTGTGTCAAACGGGTTGTCCTATAACATAAGAAGCAACGGTACGAAACAAGCTCAAAATGCGTTTTTCTCGGCTTGCTGATTTGTGCTATGGGACGGACTTGCCACGAGCGGCAATGAGTGAAAATTCAAACGTTTAAAACGGGACAAGTGACTTACTGACATCAGATTTACAAACGATTTGAGATAGGTACATCTAGATAGAGCTGGAATTTTGGCATAACAGTTTTTGTAAACAATGACTTCTCTCGATGATTTCTAGAAAAACAAGGCTCGCCCACGAAAATCTACATCACCATCGGTTAGGAGACGACTTCCCATACCCGATGGTTATGTTGGTTTGAGTGGACGTGTCTTGAATTCCTAGAAATCATCGAGAGAAGCCATTGTTTACAAAAACGCCCTTATTCCAGCTCTATCTCGACATAATTTGCATGATTTCATCAAATTGTAAACCGATATAGCAGAATTACAAACTATGTGGAATAAATAACCCATGTTGACGGTACAAACATAGGTACTTGGATTCATTGATCAGTTTCATGTAGGATACTTCAATGATTGAAAACAGGTAACCTGATACCGCGCAGAATCTGATCCTATCCTTTTCATTGAATAAATAATATTTTGATGCATATATATAAGAGCCATACCATAGTAAAACGATATATTGGCTATCAGAATTTCATAAAAAATGGAGTTTTGTTCCTTTTCGTAGAATATTAGACCCATATTTTTTTTTTTATTTTGTCATAAGAGTGACCATTTCCAGGTCAGGGTGGTCCAAAAAATTGTTTATTATTTCAAAAATGACTTTTTTCAGAAATTCATAACTTTTGAACCACTTTGCCGATTTCAAAGATCAAAATATCAAATAAAAGGTAATTAAAAAATATTTTTCGGAAAAATATATTGATATTAAAAATTAAGAATTTTTATTTAAAAACATTGATTGTATTTGTATTTTTTTTTTATGGTTTTCATGGTTTAGATTTATATGTTTTGAAGTTCTCAAAGTTTGGGTTTTCGCTCAATACTCCTATGTGACTAGACTACCACGCGTCTCCATCGATTTTTAGTGACTGTAACATGGTCACGGCGTTAATTCCTTTTTTGTATTTGTTTTGCTAAGCTACAAAGGAATTATTTTTTCTACAACTTTGTCTCAAACGTCATTTCGATTAGAAGTGACGTTTTCGAAATATGTTTTGATGAAAAATATCGGTTTCGCCATTTTGAATTTTTGCGAGATTCAAAATGACCGAGTTTCAGCTCAAATGTGAATGATTGACCATAACAAACAATTAAGTAAAGTTTCATGCAAATCGGAGAAAGTCGAATCTGAAATTGGTTTTTGTGTTGCTTTTGGATGCTCCATATTATTTCGTAATAGTGTCCGATTCTGAATGTAACTTGCACTCCTTTCTTTCTGATCTCTTCAAATCACTTTACGCAAGATTTCTTTACCGCCTTCCTAATTCTCTTCTACTATAGGAAATGTATCATCAACGCTCGCAATTACAGTTCGTGACAGTTTGTATTTGGCTCGCTCTGACGTTCATATTTTTCGAATCTGGATCTCCCTCCCTGGTGCCAACTACTTTTACTTATTGAGCATAAAATCGTAGATTCTACTCCAGGCCCCTTAACGTGTTTGGTTTGATAGTGGAGATGCATAGCTATATTTACGGTTCTTATGGCTGGTGGAATGGGAGTCGTCTTCAGCCAGCAGCTCACTTAAGTGGTCATGAGATATTCCGGCGAGAGATCAATTGCGGAAGGAGCTCCTTTGAGTTCTGTCTGATGACGATGTGTCACCCAATAGCTTTTGTGCAAAGGTTTGTGGCCTATGTGATATGGCATCACTTTTCGGGTGTTAACGGTTGTAAATTGTAACGCCCGTTTTTAAACTGTCTACATTGCTTATCGCATATTAGCTTATTGGGTACTCTTAACTAAGTGTTCTAGATGCATTTTCACAGTTATTAATTGAGAGCTTCCGATGCCTTAACCATTTTTGCATTTGTATAATTGTGCGGCAAGTACAATCATACTCTTTGCACAGGGAAGTCGAGAAATTTTCCAACCCGAAAAATACCGGACCGGGAATCGAGCCACCTTCAGCATCGTCTTACTTTGTAGTTGCACCTTTACCGACTGAGCTAAATGAGGCCCCCTCGGGTATTTGCATTGATGTCAACATTGTTAATATAATTCAATTTATAAGCCTATTTGGCTCTTCATCTTTAGTTTGATGGGTAAATTTGTTATTCTAATTTTAATCTTGAATGAACCACGGTATTGAGATTAGAAACAAGTAAAGGTACTAAGAAGACCTATTATGATTGCTGAGAAGGTGTATATTTGAAGAGATCCCAGAGTTTTCCTAAGATACGGAACATCAGAATGGAATGAGGATTCACGTGAGACCTATTTTGATTAATGAAAGGGTGCGTCTTTGGAGCGCTCCCAGAACTCTAATGAAGTTTTTCAACTCGAGTCTGATCACTCAACCGACCTTCATGTTTTTGGTGGATTTGATGGCTGCTATCACCTCATCAGCGGATATTCTACTCATCAGGGACAACTATAAGGGTGTCAGTGACACTAGACATACCCTCCGATACTGCAGGCTCGGAGGAACTCACCATGGCTTGGACAAGGTTATGTGAATTTACAAAATGTTGGCCAAGAGCTTTGGCCTTTTCAGTTGGTGATCTGAATAAGAGAGGAAAGGGAAGGAATGGGTCTCGGCTTATTTTTCAAAATGTTCATCATCCTCCAAAATGGTTTTGCCCAATCTGGGAGAGACCGAATTTGCAAAATCATTGTTTCTGAGATCCACCTTCTTGGCCTGGATGATTTTGGTTAATCTGTTGCAATTGGTCTTCAGGTTAGGTAGACCAGTACGCTGGTATTGCCTATGAATGATGTTGGGGAGTCTAATGAGGTCTTTAGTGGGGCTATGTCATGGTTCAGAGTATTACTCACCTGTCTGGATTCTAGGAGCGTAGACTCTGGTCGATGTCGTCGGTCGATTCCGGTTGGACGTCATAATCGATACTGGCGTCAACGCAGTCAACGGATGGTAATTACGCCGGGAAGCTTTGAAGCGGTTCACGGAGGATCCAACTTCAGTAACCACTTGATAGTTGTCGGAGCTTAGTTCTTGATAGACGACAAATTGCGAGATGTTGTTGGTCAAGTTACTGGTGAAAACCAGGTGGGAGTGTCCGGACTCAAGATGTTGTACTGCACTCCCTCCAAAGCGTTGTTCAGGATAGTGCCGTTATGATTGCGCCGATTGATAATATCTCTTCGCAGGTCTTCTGTTGACTTGTTTGGGCAGTAAGCCGCAAAGATGGTGATGGGGCCGACAGGAGTAGAAACTTCTTCCATCCGTACGGCTTCGATGGTTTTCAACTGGAAGCGCGACAGCAAATGCTTCTTTTTAGAGCAATGGCCAATCCTCCTCCCCCGGAACTGGTTCGTTCAAGTCTCACAAGCCGGAAATCGAGAAGGTCGACGTTAATCTTGGTCTCCAGATAAGATTCGGTGATGATTACAATGGCAATGTCAATGTTTCGTTCATTGAGAAACTCAGCGAACTCGATGTTCTTGCTCTTGAGCGACAAGCGATCCAATTTGCAATTTTAACGCCTTCACGGTCCATACTTGTTGACCACTGCCACGAGTGTTATATGTTATTCCGTTGTAAGCAGAGAATCGTCGTCGTCTCACCAGACACAGCAGCGGAACACGATATGTTGAAGAATTTGCAGTGGTTGCCGCATACGTTTGTTGATTTGAGTTTTCCGGATAGTTGGGAACCCCAGCAGTTGACGAGGCCAATGCAGCAGTAGCAGACAAAAATCACTCTAATATTCCTTCCTCATTCCATCCTGATTGCAACGACGTGGGCGGCGCCGTTATTGATCTTTAAAATATTGTGAAAATGTGTCTCAGCCTGAAATTTTCTTTTCTCAAGTCTGGGATCTCAATTTTTTTCAAACCTAATTAAACCATAGTTTATAAAATAGGTATGGCACCTAGGATATTGCAAAAAATCCAATATTCTTTGAATGATTTCTCTCTCTGCTAACATTCTTCTAAAGATTCAGTAGTCCAATTACTCGAATATATAATCCACTGCTCACTTCAACCACAGGCAAACAGTTTGTTTATAATAGTTTATAGTACCTTTTCAATTTTTGGTCTACAATATATTGAATTGGTTCCGCTTTTTGATAGATCGAAATTTTATCCGCCAGACTATGAATATAGTGACTATAGTTCAACCGTCCCGCATGAAGAACGCAGCTCCTTCACGTCATTGCGTGGCCTGGCTCCCAGCTGGTCTGTCTTTGTGGCATCATTTGAAGCACATTGCGCTGCCGCGATTCTGCCGTTCATGCGTAGAACTCCAAATTCATACAGCATTGATGTGACCTCGTAGATACTACTGGAATCCCCTAACGGCCGTTGTTGCTCTAACGAGAGGAAACGATTTGTAGACAGGGTGATAATCTCGTCAGGAAAGGTTTGCCACTGAACTAGAAGGAAAATTGAGTTTTCGGCCATTTTCAGCTCCTTCTTCGTAAGAACCTTGGTGTTAAGGCGAACATTACGACAGTTGTTGATGAAACGGTGGACGTATGCCATGACGCGTTGCAAATGCGTCCACTTCGAGAATCGATCCATTGTCACCGTTGCTCGAACAACCGATCGTCTACTTTCTCATCCCAGCCGATTCCTAAAGGCCAAGCGTTTTGAATGAGTACTTTGCCGAAGACCAAATATGGGGCGAGGAATCCCAGTGGGTCGAAGATGGACATCACACACCGAAGAATCTGTCTCTTTGTTGGCTTGTGGCCGTTTTTCGATGATGGATGCGATATCTCCACGCATCGTAGCTGATAAACATAACTCATCGGACTTTGTCATCCGACGCATTCCCAGGACGCGTTCAGATTGCTCCTTTTCATCGAGACGCATTTGCTTCACCGGATGCTCATTCAAAGCGCTTGGCGTTTAGGAATCGGCTGGAATGAGAAAGTAGACGATCGGTTGTTCGAGCAATGGCGCCAATGGACTGAGATGATCGATTCTCGAAGTGGACGCATTTGCAACGCGTCATGGCATACGTCCACCGTTTCATCAACAACTGTCGCAATGTTCGCCTTAACACCAAGGTTCTTGCGAAGAAGGAGCTGAAAATGGCCGAAAACTCAATAAACGAAATCGATCAGATATTCGTAAGAAGCCAGTGAAAAACGCCCACACGAACTGCGGAACCATACAACCTGCGAGAAGGAGCCTACGATATTGGACCTACACACCAACAACTGACTGCTATGCAAGTTCTACCACGTGACTTGCCTACATTTTCAGGAAATCCAGCTAATTGGCCCGTCTTCATTAGTCAATACGAGTACACTACCAATGAATCTGGGTATAGCGACGGGGAAAACATGGTACGCCTTCAACGATGCCTTAAGGGCCCAGCATGGGAATCTGTACGCAGTCGTCTGATCCTACCGGCTTCAGTCCCCCTAGTGATCCAAATACTCAAAATGCGCTACGGACGTTCCGAGCTACTGATCAAATCACTAGCAGAAAGGGTGAGAACTGCACATTTGCCAAAGGTAGACAAGCTGGAAACGATCATCGAGTTTGGTACTATGGTGCAGGCACTTTGCGATCATATTATCGCTGCACATCTATACGACCATCTTGCGAACCCCACTTTGATGAAGGATTTGGTTGAGAAACTACCTGCCAAGTATCAAATGAGGTGGGCTGGACATTAGACTGATGCAAATTTTGACATTTTCGCTCCACAGTGCTCAAACGGTTCCAAATTGGGCCCTGATTAGCCTCCCAAAATTTGAACTCATTTAGTGAGAAACTGACTTGGCACAAACCATTTGAAGTTTATATGGAAATTACTATGGGAAAACTAAACTTGTTGTTCATTGTCTTCTAGCCTTTTAACATATTGTACTGTTAAAAAATTCTATTCTTATGGAAATTTTTATCAGCTACAACTTTGCAGAAAATCGTTTTTCAGTCAAACGTCAAATTAAATAGTTATTAATTGCTTAAGAGATTGATAATCTTATGGCCAGATTAAGCAACTGTATTATGGGCAACACTGTATTCTGCAGTGTGACATAGTAGCCATGATTTTTGTCCTCTATTCTACGCGCCATAAACACCAATGTTACCTGCTGAACAGTTGATTGAGCATCATCATAAGACATCAGTGACTTGAATCATTAATAATTTTGGTTCCTTACATTTGATCGAAAAGTGGTCTGAAACAAAGTTGTAGCTGGGGAAATTTTCAACAAGCTCAGCTATCATTTTCCAAAGTAGAGGGAACTGGTGAGTTTTGAGATGGATATGAACCGAAATTATGATGTCTTCATAGTAATTCCCATATAAACTTCAAATGGTTTGTGCCAAGTAAGTTTCTCACAAAATAAGTTCAAATTTTGGGAGGCTAATCAGGGCCCAATTTGGAACCGTTTGAGCACTGTGGAGTGGAAATTTCAAATTTTGCATCAGTCTACTGGACATCGTAGACAGCAAAGGGAGGTAAATTTGAAGACCTTCAGCGATTTCATGGAGGAGATAGTCAGCGCTGCCTACAGCGTGTCGAACAGCCACTACTTTCGATCGATACAGCAAACAGAATAGCCCGAAGCCACGAGATCGGAATTTAATTCACGCTGAAGCGGCGAAGGTGGATTGCTTGGTGTGTAAAAGAGAAGGACATCGCGTAAAGGATTGTAAAATATTCTCCGATAGATAGTCGCAAAGTTTGCAATTGTGCCGAACCTGCTAGTTGAATCACGGGCGAAGAGCGTGCCGCAGTACGAAACGCTGTGAGGTCGACGGATGTCAATATCGGTACAATCCATTCTTACATGCTTCCGCTTCGAAGTACAAAGGACAAACCAGTTTGTCGCATGTACAATATCACCTCAGCGAAGCATCCATACCGTCTTTACTTTTTCGCATATTTCCTATCGTATTACACAATGGCCTCAAAAGCGTGAAAACGTTTGCCATTTTGGACGAAGGATCATCCCGAAAGCAGTTTGGCAAAGGAATTGGGCGTTACCGGGTACAAAAAGCCACTCTGCTTGAAGTTAACCGGTGACGTGACCAGGGATTCCCTGCTCTCTCGGCAAAAACTAATCAAAATCCTAGTACCATAAAACGGGGTATCTTTAATAATCCGGGTAACTTTGATACTACAATATAAAGATTAAATTTACTCTCTGCACTGTTTCCGACTTGGAAACATTGGGTCCATTTTGTAGCATACGATATTACATTTGATATCGTATAGAGTTTTTAATATAGCATTTTCTACATATTTTACCAAATTTCTGAAAATAACATTTTCTCGTTTTAGGCCTGTTGAAAATGCACTCAAACAATCACTTATTAAATGAATTTCCTATTTAGCCATCAAAAGTTCAATGTTATTTTCTTATTGCTTATGATGTTTCTGATTATATACTCATTGAAACATAAATATTGTTTTAACATAATTGTTTGAAATTCATGCTTGTTTTTCTACATTCATCGAGCATTATCAAAGTAACCCCAAAACAAACAAAAAATTGATGATCTGCCACAAGACAAAAAAATAGTGCACATGCTATAATTTTCGTTAAACATATGACTAACAAATTGAACTGTAGGATGCTCAATTATTGTTTCAAAAAATTATATTTGCAAAACATGTATCGTTGTAAAACATATTTAGAATATACTTCAACAAGTATCAAAGCTACCCCGTTTTACGGTACCTTCAATTATATTACGTCGTACAAAAAAATCTTAAAGCATTTTCCCAAACCCTAGACCCTTGAAGACTTTTCTGTGTTCGGGATCTTGAAAATTTAAATACGTCCTTCCTAACAGTTACTGTAAGATTTAAATGCCAGGAAAGCTCACCGGCTAAACAAAAATTGCAGGAACATATTTACTACGAGCGCTAAGTAGAGGCACATGTCCAACACTTTCTCAACCATTATATTTATAGCTTTATGGAAGAAGCACTGTAACAGTTATAAAACTGCTAAATTGCCTTAAAAGCACACATAAGGAAACCGAACCATGTTGGCTACATAAATGCTGCACTTGGAAACATTCATGTAAATTTAGGTGCTCGGAGAGTGACATATACGAGCGTCAATTTTGATATAAATTTGAGTCATAACAGTCGCGAAAAAATAACTTAATCAAACGTACTTTTCGTCGAGCAACGAACTTTTCAGTCTCAGAGCAATATATTTGGAAACTTGTGTAATTCTGCACTACTTTACTTGATATTACTTTACTTCACTTGTACCGAGTAAACCCAGTTTTTACGAAATTCTCATGCAATTGGGTAAAAGTAACTCTCACTGAGTTAGTCTCAGTGGCCATTCATAATGTAAACTTGTATGACATATGACGCACCATTTATGTTCTACATACTTAACAGACATTTACACTTCTTATTCGAACTGTTCAATATTACCTTTGGTACCAAACGTACAATTCGGCGATTTCGATGATATATTATATCAGAAAGCGATCCTCCATTATTTTCACATTAAATGAGCCCGCAAACTGTGATCAATCTCTACAAATTGGTCTATTTAAAACAATAACTGCAATTTCTCTCAACTACCAATCGTACATTATCACGAGCATCGCCTATAAAATTCTCTGATACAGATAACCACTCGTTAGGAAACGAAATCCGGTGGCAACAAGCGCCACTTTGATTCTTCTCCATTATACAGCACTAAAATTTTCCCCTTGACCATCAACTTGAGGAAAGAAAGCACCATAAACCAAGTCATAAAATCATTCACGCGAAAAGAGTCATTATTGTACCATCGGGCTACTCTAGCCAGATTTATTGTGGCTAGTAAAATTCGCTCACTCCTTCACTCCGCGAGTAGCTGCCAGCCCACTGGCGGCGGTGGTGGCGATGGTGGCTGTGACAGCAGCGTTGGATCAACGACCTGTGAATTAGCCAGAGTGCTTTAATAAAAAATTATCATTATTTATCTCAACACCAGCTTACGACCAGCCAACAGATTGCGCTTAACAAAATAGAGAAGCCGTGGAAATGTTAATCGAATGGTCTCCAGAAAACGCTGGATTAGATTGTAACCTTACTTCTTTTTCGATTCATGTAATCACTATCTTCTAGCGATAGCAATCTTTTCCGGCGCAAAGCTGGATTATTTATGGCTGCGATTCAGATTTCGCCGGTCCAGATATGGGTGGACTTAATTGAAACCATTTATTAATCTACCATATATTTTATATAATCCGAAATCGATCCCAGTATAACGAGAACGGGCGGAACGGTGAAGAAATTTGCCACGATGTTATCTCCTACACCTGAAAATGTTATAACCGACTAATCACGCCTTTCGATCAGTAAAAAACAAA
This sequence comes from Ochlerotatus camptorhynchus, assembly GCF_037179485.1. Lineage (NCBI taxonomy): Eukaryota > Metazoa > Arthropoda > Insecta > Diptera > Culicidae > Ochlerotatus > Ochlerotatus camptorhynchus. The sequence continues at coordinate 7,024,437 of NW_027040766.1, forward strand.
CTAACGTCTCCTTTTTTTTGTGTTTTCATTTCCAGGTTAGTGGTTCAGCGTTTTTCCATACTCAAACATACCATCCAAATGGAATTCCAATGCAAAAACTCATTTATTTTTCGTAAGTACCTACCACTCGCCACATGTCCACTTGCTATACGATTCTACATGAATGCAAGTTTGAAAAAAAAAATTGACGGCCCATAACCAAAATCAAAACAAAACTACAGTTTTTTTATTCGTCCGACACCGGTAAATACTGTTTCGTAACAAAAGCACGACGGCCAACAACCAGCAGACGGTGTGTAATTAAATGCTTTCATGCTGTTTAGCTGCTGTAATTGATTTGGAACCTAGTCATGCGTTCGATTGTGACTTCCTCCTGGAAAGCATCTTGTTTGTACATACCTATTTGCCATTACATCAGTTTACCGGAGGATTCCCAATGGGCCATGTGCTCCCAACTATTACTTTGTTATATTGTATTGTTTGGTACGTGCTAATATGGGCACGGGGGTGACATAAAAAGAAGAACGTTCGCGCGCAGCTCGTTTTTGGTTTGCAAGAAAGTTAGTGTGGAACGTATGGAACGTTAATTGTTGGCGCTTCCAAAAATGTTAACAACAGCACTGGCTGAGTCAGGCAAGCTTGTCGAAATTTTGGAATGACACATTTTGAATCGCTAAGGTAGCAAGTTTGTTGACATTTGACGTTTTTGGTAATTGCCGATAAACTTCCGCTCAAGAGAGCTGCAGGCGAATCGATTTTCTTCTTTTCCACAAAGAATTTGTGTTGTTTTGTTTTAAGCATAAAACATATTTTTTGTAGAAATTTATTTTAAGCAAACCAAAACCTTGCAATACTTCTAGATCCTGGTTATATATGTCTACAGCAGCTCGAAAAAAACCTGACCTGCTCGTTCATTTGAATTCATGACTTAGTTCCCGTAAGCGTGATCGAATAAATCACATTTCATGATATAAATCCCAAATTCATGAAGCCTGTTAAGCTCAACCACCGATTTCGTATCGCAATAGAAAACACAAAATAAATCCATGATTTCATGAACCATTAACCCATAAGTGTGATTTTTGCCTGCAATCGTGAACTTGGATCACATGCACAGCTATAAAGGGTGATACGGTCAAAATTTGGTCAATATCAACTTGACGTATTTCTTTCAATTTTGCATTTAAAAAACCTGAACACCCCTCATTTTGAAGGTGTGTGTGTAGAATGTTGCTCCTATTTTGATTTTGGAATTCACTCTTCAGTTGTCAAAATTCCGTCCAAGCAAGAAGAGCAGCGTATCAAAATTTTGCTCGCGCATCGCGAAAATCCGAGCTACTCGCACGCAAAGTTGGCAAAATCGCTAAAAGTTGCCAAATCAACCGTTACAAATGTAATTAAAGTGTTTGGGGAACGTTTGTCGACAGCCAGGAAGTCTGGATCGGGGGGAAATCGAAAACCGGAAGCCGCTGAGACGACAAAGAGAGTTGCCGGTAGTTTCAAGCGAAACCCTAACCTCTCTCTCCGAGATGCCGCAAATAAGCTGGGTATATCGTCTACAACCGTGCATCGAGCCAAAAAACGAGCCGGACTATCGACTTACAAGAAGGTAGTGACTCCAAATCGCGATGATAAACAAAATACGACGGCCAAAGCGCGATCCCGGAGGCTGTACACGACGATGCTGACGAAGTTTGACTGCGTGGTAATGGACGACGAAACCTACGTCAAAGCCGACTACAAGCAGCTTCCGGGACAGGAGTTTTATACGGCAAAAGGAAGGGGAAAGGTAGCAGATGTTTTCAAGCACATGAAACTGTCAAAGTTCGCAAAGAAATATCTGGTTTGGCAAGCCATCTGTACCTGTGGCTTGAAAAGCAGCATTTTCATAGCTTCCGGGACTGTCAACCAAGAAATTTACGTGAAAGAGTGTTTGAATAAACGTCTGCTGCCTTTCCTGAAGAAACACGGTTGTTCCGTACTGTTTTGGCCGGATTTGGCATCTTGCCATTACGGTAAAAAGGCCATGGAGTGGTACGCCGCCAACAACGTGCAGGTGGTTCCCAAGGACAAGAACCCTCCCAAAACGCCAGAGCTCCGCCCAATTGAGAAATACTGGGCTATTGTCAAGCGGAACCTAAAGAAGACCAAAAAAACTGCTAAGGGCGAGAAGCAGTTCAAGGCAAACTGGCTTTCTGCGGCGAAGAAGGTGGACAAGGTGGCTGTACAAAATCTGATGGCAGGGGTCAAGCGTAAGGCCCGGCAATTCGGATTTGGAAAAGCGAAAGCCTAACTGAATATTTTTCCTGAATTTTAACTAATTGAACTTGAAAAAGAAATTTAATTTGATTTTTTAAATAAACGATTTCACCGATTTACACGCGTTTTCCCTTTACCAAATTTTGACCGTATCACCCTTTAGCAGTCGTTTTCAGTTGTTGTCACATCTATCCTTTCATAGTGCTCAGATCCGTCGAGATAGTGTGTTGATAATTAGTGAATGCAGCTGAGCCGGTTCATCAGAATGATGATCCAACACAATGCCAGTGGCTAGGACTTGTCATCAAACTGGCCGTAAACCTCGAAGGATCCCCGACTGCATCTGGTGTTCTTTCTCTTGCCTCTCCGATGGAAGTTGATGGTACATTAGCATGGCTAATCCGATAATTTGTTGAGCTAAAAGTGTGTCCATTCCATCTGCTGCCAGTTTGGAGTGTGGGTAAAATTTTCATCGAGTATTCCACTGTTTTCCTTTCACTTCCTCACTCCATTTAAATTATTGACATTTTTTTTCAATGTTGACATTTAACAAATCTTCTGCCAAGAAGGAGGGTAGCTGAAGCCACCACCATTGGTGGTATCAGCACTGTAGCCTACAGTCAGAGCTGTCATCTGATCACTCAATGTGCGCAATGTACTGATTTTCTGAAATAAACAAAGTGAGAATCAAGCAAACACAAAGTTCTTTCACTCTGCGCATGTGTAAAGCAGCGGAGTAGAGAAGACAGACACACACTCAGAAATAACGAAAGCTCAATGTGTAGCCATCGCTCCGACGGCTCCGACGTAAAGAGCGCCACTTAGTGTAGGGTTGCAAAAGGGAAACACAGCAAAAAGACAAAATTATTCTTCGTTACGCCCTTCTTCACCTCCTATGGATGCAATCGTGGTAAGCAAAGTCTGCAAAGAACTCAAAGAAGACATTAGCACGTTTGTTGTATTATATTCGCTCTCTGCGCCGCACGGAGTATACCGCTCATTGTGTGGATCGCTTTCTCACAGATTAGTTGGAAAAGAGTGTGCGAAGCAAATGTGAGAACCACACACTCTTTGTCGAGTGTTGTGAGATGCATACACAAAGTTGCTTTGCTAACGCTCTAAGGTGCTTTCCAGCCCTGCCTACAGTTTTTATGCTATGTTTATATGTGCATTGACGACACGTATGCGTTAAAAAATCTTATGTGAATAATCATTAATGAAACTTGAATTTTTCATGATTAGCTTGCCTACTTTATAAATTAATATATTTAATGTTTAATTCCTACATGTACGCACTTGTTGAACATTTATCACGATTATTTTGCCGCGCAACAAATCAAACATCTATGTGGACTGAGCATAATTTCTTAATGTTTGGATCAGCTGTCTTAGATTGGCAGATAATCGAGCCAAAGAACCAACAACTTTGGCTTCAAGCACAATGACATTCGATGACATTCTCCATGTTAAAAACGGACATCTCCCTTCGCACTGTCTCGAACTTTGAACAGTCGAAGACCACATGCTCCGGCGTTTCATCAACATTGCCACACTCTGGACAGAGGGGTGACGCTACGTGTCCGAACCGATACAGGTATTTTCTGAAGCGGCCGTGGCCAGACAGGAACTGCGTTAGGTGGAAGTTGACTTCCCTGTGTTTTCATCCAGGACGAAAGAATCGGTATTAGTCTATTTGTCCATCTACAGTAATCCGCCGTGTTCCAATCCTGTTGTCACTTAGCCAACGACTCCGCTCTCACAACTTTCCGTACTCGTCCGGCTTCTCTACGCCTGTAGCATACTGTTTCCGACGAGATGGTTCTGTACGCACTCACGACTCGCACGGCCATGAGCCGAAACGTACTGCTCAGTTTCTTTTCGTTCTGCTTCGTTTCCAGCGCTGCAACCAAGGCTGGACCTCTATACCTCAATATCGATGACGAAACACTGGCCAGAAGATACCTCTTGCTACTGCCGGCAGCAGAGTTGTTCGGCATGATTCTAGCTATCACGTTAACGCTCTTCGAAGGCTTCTCACAGGCATATTCGACGTGGCTGTTGAAGTTTAGCCGGTCATCGATCATCACTCCCAGGTATTTCAACACGCGTTTTGAGGCTATGGCGTGCTCCCCAACGGTGATTTCTGCACGCTGCACCGCTTTACAGCTACTGACCAAATAACACTTCCGTTTTGTGGTGGGCTGTTTGCAGTTTTGCTCCTTGCGTCCAGTTACCAATTATGTCGATCGCCTCGGTTGTCACCTCTTCCAGGGTCTCGCCTGTTACCGTTAAGACGACGTCATCCGCAAAGCCAACGATCTCAACTCCTTCGTGCAGCTTCAGGCATTTCTATAGCACCATCCTGAACATGTCAGGGGACGCCTGGATCTCAGCGCTAGCTGGCGTTGCTAGATCGGTGCTCCTCTCTCCATTTAAGCTGCGGCTCCGCCATAATCTGCGTGACTGCTCTGTTGTCGGCATTCCAAGTGCCCTCCTCTCAACACATTTCATCGATGACAGTCTCCACGGTAAAAACGGGCATCTCCCTTCGCACTGTCTCGAACTTTGGACAGTCGAAGACCACATGCTCCGGCGTTTCATCCACGTTGCCACACTCCGAACAGAGGGGTGACCCTGCGTGTCCGAACCGTTTTCAATTTATCGCACTGTTATCGTATTACGCTATCCATTAACATTTAACAATCGTACATACGTAGGTACCCCGATCGACCCGGTACGGTTGAAAGGTACAAAAACCTACGGCATCAGCTGTTGGGCGTCCGTCCGACCACCCCGAGCACAACCCACCAGCACCATCGGATCGACGGGCGCTCAATTCGACGACCGCGAAGAAGAAAGAAATCAAAAGTGAGTTAATAAGGTAAAATCAGTTTCAGCTGGTTGGCTAGTTGGTGTGCACCGGTCCGGACCGGACCGGTGTAGGTACAAACGGAGTCAAGTACAAAATCTGGCAAAACTAGGTTAACCTGCCCCAGCACGGAGTAGGTACCTTTGGAGGTTTGTGGTTTTTGCTTCTTCTCTGTCCATATTGGCGCTCGTTTCCACTTCTTGTGCCAACGGTTTTTGTAGTGATTTTATTTTGCTATTGATCTGCGTGCCGTCGATCATTGGCGATTGGACGGTGGTTGCGTGATAGGATTTTTTTTATGAATTTAAACTGGACCAGTACTAACGTCTTGATGATAAACTAATTTAAATGGGATTTATGCTTTATATGGCCTACAATCAAGAGAACCTATATGTCTTTTGCCTTAAATTGAGCCATTCCTTGCATAACCATCGGACATACAAACAATACATATTTGACAGCATTTGGACGACTAAATTATAGCTTGAGCCATAGTTATATTTAGGAAAACTCCAATAATAGTTCGCCAAAATCTTCAAACTTCAAACTTTCCACACGACCATTTAAGTAAAACTTTTTGGGTTATTAATAAAACTGGGAGTGGCTGACATGATTACAAACATTTGATATTTTCATTTAAGTGTATTAATCCACATAAATACTACTATGACTTAAGAGCATTTCGTGCCTAAAACGCAAACCGGTTGGCCATGAGTGCTTCCGATTTCAATGAAACATTTTTCATATGTTTGCTGTTACCAATGGTTGCATTTTTCATTTAAATATGATTTTTTTTCTCGAGAGTAAATTTAAAAAAAGGCGTTTTCAAAAATTACATTATATTTTTTTTTCAAAATTAAAACATGAAAACTAGAGATCTAAAAAAAATACAGGTAATTAAATGTTTAAATACATTGAAATAAAACACTCAGTAAATTTAAAGTTTTAATACATTGAAATAAAACACTCAGTAAAGTAAAGTTGTTGTTCCCAAAACACGATTTTTAAAATGTTTTTTACAAAGTAAGTTGTAGTAATGCCCTAAAATTTGGTAAAAAATTTATTTTGTTAACTTGCTTCAACAAATTTTATGATTTTTTTTAAATTTTTATTGATTTTCAAAATATAACAAAATTGCATGTTTCTTGGTAAACAGTAATTTTTATAGATTTTAAACATGGTTTTAAATAAATTTTAGCAAAATAATTGTGAATTTTAAAAATGTGAATTTTAAAAATAACAATTATGAATTTTCATCCATCAATTATGACTTTTCAAATTAGTTTTGAAGTCCACCAAAAAATTATGTTTCCATTCTCAGATATGATGGATGTCAGACTTGCCCGTTTCTATCTAAAGGGTGTCCCACATCAAATTGCATCACGGAAAAAAACGCTATAGAAAATTACTTAGTAGACCGATCCTTTTCAAACATTCAGACTTTAAAATATAACCCATTAGCTTTTGGCATATTTATTTCATTCAACATCAATATCATAAAAGTACGCTCACACCTTACGCTTAACTCCACTCATTAGGTTCTGTACAACATCTGGCTGCAGCTTCTTCTGTACGGAAGCCCACTTTTTCTTCATGTCTTCCTCAGATTTGACCTCCTTGGGATACTTCCGTAGTGCCTGCTTCATAATAGCCCAGTATTTTTCGATGGGCTTTAGTTCCGGTGCGTTGGGGTAGGAGGGGGGGGGGTTTATGTCCTTGGGTACGAAAGTGAGCCCGTTGGCTTCGTACCACTCCAGGACAACATTTGAATAGTGGCAAGAAGCTAGATCCGGCCAGAAGATCGTAGGGCCCTCGTGTTGCTTCAACAGAGGAAGCAGACGTTTCTGAAGTCACTCGTTGAGGTAGATCTCCACATTAACAGTCCCGGTAGTCACGATCGGCGCACTCAGTTTGCCACATGAGCAGATCGCTTGCCAAATCATGTGTTTCTTGGCAAACTTTGAAAGTTTCTGCTTCCTTACTTCCTCCGGAACATCAAACTTGTGCTGGGCGGTGAAGAACAGTAGCCCCGGAAGCTGTCGTAAGTCCACCTTGACGTAAGTCTCATCATTCATGATGAGACAATGAGGCTTCGTCAGTACCTGGGTTGCCGTTCGTCACGATTTGGAGCCTTCTGCACTTTGTGCGTATGCAGTCCCTCCCGGTTCTTGGCTCTCTGAACGAAAGACTTGGACCGATTCATCTTTTTGGCCACATCCCTGACCGAAGCATTGGGATTCCGCTTAAACGCTTTCCCAACACGCTTGTAATCCTGATCACTAATAGAACATCCATTCTGACAGCATTTCTCCTTCCGTTCGATGCTCAGAGTTTCGTAGTAACGTTCAATCACACGACTCACCGTTGACTGCACGATTCCGAGTTGTTTTCCAATGTCCCGATGAGAAAGTTGAAGATTTTCCAGGTACTTGCGCAAAATCAATTCGCGACGTTGCTTTTCGGGAGACGGCGATAAAAATACAGTGTAAACAATACACTCTAAACTACTTCTACCCTAATTTTCAAGAGAAAATACCCAATGGGTAATTTTCTACAGCGTTTTTTTCCGTGATGCAATTTGATGTGGGACACCCTTTAGGCGTAGCAGAAGAGACACGAGCTTATAAGTAAATACTCTCCGATATACCCAAATAATAAACAAACCCTCTAAAGTGCCTTTTTCCAGACTGTATACCTGGGTAGAATTGTGTATGTCATAACAGAGGCAACAAACATAAACAGATATCGCGCGATAACTATCACAACTACTTAAAAAACAATCAATTGTACCTAACGAAGATCGTAATAGGGTGTCCCAGAAAGTATAAACACAGTTTATTATTGTAATAAAACAACGTTATGTTAATGAACTCAAATCTTTATTTCATTTATATGATCTCTATAGTATTATTTTTCAATTGGATGAAAATAATCCGCAATTCTTTTAATCGTATGCCAAGGAGCGAACTTTTGATCTGACGCCTCCCATGAGCTTCAGCATAGATTCTTTGGCGATAATGTCGGCCACTTTTGTTCAGTTTTTTTTTTTTCAAAATCTTCGATTGAATTCGCTGTCTTAAAGTGTTTTCTTGCAAAGGGCTCAACAAGTTTCGATTGACCGGGCCTCCGGACAATTCGGAGGATTAATCTGTTTTGGTACGTATTGCACATTGTTTGCTTTGTACTAAGCTACCGTGTCTTTCGAGTAAGGCATTAATACCAAATCGGTTCAAGTACTATTGGGCCATCATGCTGATGGATCATGGGCCGCAGACGCCGATTTAAACACTCCCGAACGTAAATTTCAGTGTTCATCCTCTCCTTCGTCACAAATGGCTTTGACAACTTGCAACACTCACATAGGGTGGATGAGGGCAAGAAGACCATACGGGGCTAGATAGGCCACCGTTCGTTTCAGCATAATACCTATTAACTCAATCTAATGTTTTTACAAACTTGTTGAAAATGCTTCTAATATGCATCTCTATGAAAATCGTATTAAAATTCAATTAAGGGAAATGGCTCTAATGTTGGCCTATGATTCTAAGATTGGGCCCATCGCTAAAAATCTGCTATTTATCAATTTTATCTAGGAGAACGTGTAATTGGGACGGTACTAATGGATATTTTTGGTCGCCATTGAAAATTTAGTCGATTGCTGAATTTATGTATGGGCCCAAATTAGGGGCATTTAGGCCGACTTTACATTCATTTCCCCTATATGTCTAAGATAATGATGGAAATGTAACATTAGCTCAAAATCTCTAAAATATTATAAGATATGTAGTCAAGAAAACAAGCATTGCCCAACTAACAATTTTCACAATGTAAACGCTTTGCTTATTTCATTTATACAGCCTCAAATGCTATTGACAAATCCATGTTTCAATCGACCACCGTGACGCTGCAATCGCAGCGGTGATAAGTTCGAAATAATGTGTCAAACTGAATACATTTTTGAAATTTCAACCAAAAAACTATTATTTTCTATTTATTCTAGCGAGTTTCTGTGGAAGTAAAAACATGATCCGAGCAAAAAAGTAGTACTCGTAATATTGGTATATAATGCTGAATTTTATCGTGCTTTGTTTCGAAAATATCTTCCAAATAAACAAACATCATCCAAATCACCCGAATCGTCCACCGACTAAATCTATTGTCACTTAAAAATTAATTTCAGTCGGTGTATTAATCAGCAGATTAAATCGTTTTTCGTCTGGTGCTACACCGAGCAATCGGCCTATTTAATAGTTTTTCGTCGATTGATTTAGTCGGCCAACTTTGTCTGTTGTTTAATCGGCAGATGATTTCAAACCTTAACATGTTTTCAGTAATTTATGATTCTTGAAATAGCTTTTTATTTAAGAACAATGCATCACAAAATAGTTTTATGCATTTTGTACAAGATTCATCCATGCTGACAAGAAATTTTCATGAAATTACATTGAAATTCAATAATTTTGCAAACAATCAATGATATTTTCAAGGGCAGTCACAGACTTATCACCGTCGGTTAGTGCTTATTCCTGCCACCAGGCGCGCATGAGTTTAAGTTGGATTTCTCAATACGATATTAGGTAACCTTTACTCAACAAGCAAATCTGGCGAACTTAGTCAGCTACTGTTGGCTGTTGGGACAAGCTCTTAGTGCATATCCATTTGTGCTTCTATACAGCTGTTATTCTGCTGTGTTGAGTGTGTTGAAAGGCGCTTATTCCAGCTTTTCCCGATTATTCAATAATCACTATACAGCTTTATCTTGATGCCGGGTTAAATATTGCTTACGCTATTTTGAAGCAGGAATTTATTGATTTTTCTTGGCTAAGAATCAAATATCTCGAAATTAGTTATGAACACCCCAACAAATTATTATCCTGCACTGGAAACTGGACTCGAACTCAAGACGACCGCATTGGCAAACCTTGAAACTACCAACTTCGCTACGCCAACACTTTGAATTGACGTACACAAATCTACATGACCTTCTACAACAAGATAGCTGAGTAGAGGCTTTATAGTAGTGCACATGAATAATTTTCGTGGACTAGTTAGTTCAGCTTTGTACAGGAGCGGATTAAAAGCTGTAAAACAGCACAAGTCTAAAAATAAACCTAGATGACTATAAAAATGCTTCCAAAGTAGCGCTAACACAGCTTATTAGCTGAGTACAGGTTGTTTAGTTGTTGAAAAAGCACTTTTGATGTCTATGTTATTCAGAAATAGTGGTTGGTTGTGTAGAAACCATCAAATGAGTTATATATTCACTTTATTAGCTTTGTTTTGCAGCTACAAGTTGAAAGTTGATTAATATTTGTCTAGAAGTGACATTGGCGTTTTTTGGCTGCTGTTATTCAGTGCGACTGACAAATTTAAAAATGGTTGTGAAAAAGCTGAGTAAACGCTATCCAAAACTATTTTTCTAGCTTCTGCTTGTAGCTGTATCTGCTGCTTTTTTTCAGCTACTTTACAGCACAATGCTGGGAAAGATGGCTTATAAAGCTGAAAACGATAGTTGGGAGCTGCTAAAAGAACTTATGTCTCTATTTCACATGATTCCTGCATGTTACTTTCTAGCGAAAACCTGCCAAAACGTTAACTTTCACTAGGGTGCTCATATTGCCCCGTATGGTTGTTGTTTGGAGCATAAACAGAATTCTATTAAAACATAATAATTTAATGAGTACAGTCAACTCTCCACAACTCGATGTCGAGTTATAGAACCATAGTAAACATTAATTTTATGGATACTGCGATAGCGATTTTGTATGGGATTGTTATTCTGTAACTCGAAAATTCTATTCACGCCAATTTTCCACACAGCAGGCTATCATATAGCTTCCGAGCCCTCGGTTTGACGGATGCGGCTTGTTTCTGACTCCGTTTCGGCTTCTTCTGCTGCATCAACGTTTTCAGCCCATTTCTTACCTTGGCACGTAGGACGTTACTCTTCGATACTCACAGTTTTTTGACCAAAACCCTAGCAGAGGCACTTTTCTTATTGACGAAAGCTTGGCGATCTTCTAGTCCACTTTCCGGTCCACCGGTCCCGGATAACGGCCAGATTTCGATGTGTTCTCGAAGGCAACTTCTTCGCCGAACTTCCAGATGGTTGTTTGGACTGCTCCGATACTTACTTCCTCCATTTCCGCCAACTTTTTTACTGATAGGATGGGAACAGTGCACCATTTATGCACGATCTGTTTGAAAGTGTGCTTATACTTTCGGGGACACCCTATATAATGTCAACATCGTAATTATAGTGCTATATACACTGGAGTCGCTTTTTACGCGGTTAGCTTTACGTGGATTTCAGAATTTATGCGGTTTTTTACGCGGATTTCTAAATATTAAATCGCGGATTAAATCACAGAGAATGGATGCCAAATTCCTCAATTGTGTAAGAAATTTAACTGCTATTTTGAATAGACATTTGAAACTAGCAATATCGTTGTGGCGCTAGTGTCACTGCCCATCGACGTCGATGACCGGCAGACGTCATCTTAACATAAATATCAAAATTGTTGTGAGCAAAACATTGTTTTTTTAAACCGAACAAAACATGGGCCGCAATTTTTCTAAGGATACTGAATTGCCCGAACTACAGGAGATTTTCTTCTCACGTGGAGTCCAAGCGCTTGCAACGAAAAAGTTATGTTCTGACCACTTCCCCCGGAGGCTTTTCGAACTCCTGGAAGAACGGATGCAGGGTAAGCAGTGTTAAAATCTTACCACATTTTTCTGAATTTAAATGGGGGCTAATTGGAGTTCACCCCTAACTGAATCGTTTGAAGATACGCCGCCAGTGAATACAAGAAAAGTCAATTTTGCTCCTGACTACTATGTCCATTTAAAATTGGAACGAAAAACGGTTGTAGATCTACAGGAAACTGTACAAGAGTTTAGTTTTTTTATTCGAAAATAATGGTTTCGCAGAAACTCCATTAATTTCCGTTGCTTTGTCTTGTTTGATTTGTAGAATATCTGTTTTCAGGTATTTTTTTACAAAGTATCGTCTAGACAGAAAGGAAATGTTATGCTTACATTTGTGCCAGATATGTTTGAGATCAGTGTGTGTATTTTAACTCCTATTTTCACAAGAAGATCTTTTATTCCAGAATAAAAATTAATAAAACATCATCAAATTTTCAACTAAATTGAATTGAATTTGAACAGCTTGTTGGTGTAATTGAATAGAATCAATTATAAGCATTGAATTGGTGTTGTACTTTTTAAATTTTTGTTCATTTTGATTTGAAGTTGATAATTCAATTGATAACTGATATTTTCGACGGGGTTGTAGTGCATCCACTTCGAAGTAAGCGTAAAATTTATTGTTGTTGCGTAATTGGAAGCAAGTTTTTGTTTATGATATATAGTACAATTTTTAAGGCCCAAACACAATGTGGGCGTAAGCGGAACGGAAACGGACAGTTAGACAGTTATCACAAATGACATCAGCATATTTAATCGAAGTCGATTTGGTTCATGCTGGTTTTATATCAGGTGAGATTAATTTTTGTATGTTTAGAGTGTGGTTTTTAGTCAAAGGCTAGTTCATCACGAAAATCCGACAAAAAAAACTTTTACTCAATTCGGGCTAATCATCTTCTGACACGCGCGCGCATATTCACACAGATATTTTCCGATCTCGATCGGGTTTTAAAGAGATATCTTTAAATACCTTCTTAGTGAAAACGGCAGAAATGCATCAATCACAGAAACTGAGCATACTGGACGGTACCTACGTTTATGCTTTTTGATGCAAATTTTAAGCCCCTTCTATTAAGAGAATTCGGCAAGATTTTTTTTTTGTAAAATTCTCTTAATATGAGGGGCTTAAAATTTGCATCAAAAGGCATAAAGATAGGTACCGTCTGGCATGCTCAGTGCTCAATATCAATATTCAGCGACTGTGTTAGGGAAACCACTTTTCCCATCACGGAAACGCCTCGGATCCTGATGACAAAATTACGCATTTTTGTACACAAAACGCACGGAATTTTTGGCTTATTCAATAGATAATGAAAAGACCGAAAATTGATTGGAGAAATAAATTTGCTAATTATTTCGAATGGCGAGATATTCGCGATCAACCACATAAATTCAAGTTTTTTTTTTGCTTTTGCTAGCGTCTCAGAGAAAGCCTTACCTTAATTTGAAGTATTTCTGGCTAATTGACATGGGGGTGATGTGGCTAGCAGCAAGGCGAGCGAACGTTCAATGTTAATTTACTTTTAAACAACAATAATTTATGGTATGATAGTCGGCGCCGGTGGTGTTGTGGTAAGCGTGACTGCTTTCTCACACCTCAATGGGTCTAGGTTCAATCCCAGCCGAGGTCGGTAGGATTTTTCTGAGGCATAAAAATCTCTGGTCACGTCTTCTTCGGAAGGGAAGTAAACCGTTGGTCCCGGCCCATGTGTGTTTGAATGGGTGCGATATCCTACGCAGGTGTGGAAGCTGCCTTCCTGCACATTCGGTTACCGTCAATGGATGGCAATCGATGTCCGTCGGTGATTGTCACTAGATTGCGGAACAGAGACCGATGTTAAATAAAAAGGAAAAAAATATTAATAATTTATGGTGGTCCTGAAAAGGACCGTTTTGTCATGATGGTTAAATAATGCTGAGCTATTAGGGTGTTCAACACGGATGTTGTTTGGAACGAGGGTGACGCATTTGGTGTAGATGGCCCACAGCGGCTCACGACGAGCAACTGAATCCGATCAGCGGTTGAGGGCAGCCTTGATAGCTAGCTTCTAGCGGAGAGCCTTTCGTTGTGTAGTGGAGAACACCATCACGCGGTGATTGAATGAACACCGTTCGGTGAGACCGGATGGAATTCAATTTTAAAATCTGTGTTAGGGAAAGCGGTTTTCGTAGGCAATCGGTGATAGTTTTAATTATCATAGCAACATTTGCACATTCGTGCACGGCATTTGCATGATTTGCTGAAAATTCAGCAAAAAAAAAACTTTAACTGAGTTTCAGCAGCAATGCAAACTGAAATTCCGGCATATTCCTGCTTATTTCCGAAATTCGGCAACACTGAGTGCCGAGCACCAGCGCAAACAATGTTTTCGCTGATCTCGGTAATCTCATGTGCCAATATTCAATTTCATCATTCATTGTTTACCGAGATTCGGCAGTTCAACTGTCATCCGCATGTTTCTTTGGGCACAAAAAAAATGCTGGTTTGGAATCTTTTTTGAAAAAAGATGCGATGAAATTGGTTAAACTGTACATGTAAATGTCGATCCATGCTAAGGAATACTCCAACAGGAAGGTTGTTCGTATTATTCCGTATGTTTAATTGATATTCTTATCTATTCCTGATACACATCAATATTTATGATTATCAGCTGGAAACGGATACCCATCACAGATATCACACTACTGTTCAGTGCAGATTTTGGAGTGTTAGAAGTTGATGACACTTTTGTTCATCTCTATTCCTCTGGAGCATTTATTTTTCTACTAAGTGCTACCCATCTGACATATTTTTCATTAGTTTTAATTATCATTTGAATTGACATTCAGCACTAGCAAAATATGTTTGATTCATCAGATTTTAATAAAAACGAAATTAATTGAATAAATTTCGATAAAATGATTCAACTAGATTTTTTTTATAATTCTAAATATTTATAATATTGCTTAAGACATTTTGCTGAAATCTCGGTAAAGTTCATTTTTGGTTGTTTATATTTTATGCCAAGATTTTCAGCCATGCCGAGATTTTCGCTAAACGCACCAGCTGTCGTTCTTTTCTCAACCGATATTATCGGCAATAAAAATAAAACCGAGATTCGGCATAAAAGTCTAAGTGTGTTGCGTTTATTGGGGGAAATCCGCGTAAAACCAACTCCAGTGTACTACAAATCTAGTATAAATTTCGGTAAGTTTTTAATCGATCATGAAATGCGGATCATCATTGCTAATCAAAACTGCTCGTCTACATGATTCCATGAATCAAAATGAACTATACATTTTCAACATCAAAACATTATTACTCAACACGGAAAGATGTGCTAAGCTAACTTTTCCCATCAGACTTCAATTATCTCACACCGTATTTAAAAGGTAACTTCCAATTACTGGGGCCACTATTGACTGAAACCATTTCCACGCCGCCACTCAATTTTTCCGCTCCGTCAGAAACTTGACCAAGAAACCGCTCTACCAACCTACAGTCAGGCAGGCGTGTTGTATGGAGCCTCGCCAATGACAACACAGCAACATAAGAAATGAAAAAGCAGAAACATACGTTTGTGTAAGAGGACGTTGACCGGTATCGGTTATGTTTTCGCTTTGGATTTCTGCATTCTTTCCCATATCTGCTTAATATTTATTGTCATATTATTTACCCACGTATGGCATACTTTGAATTTCTGACCGTCAATGTGCCGTCTCTAGGGGAAACACCGCCACTGACCGCGCCATAGCATCAGGTTTCGTTCAGGTCAACCCACGATTCCGAGCAGACCTGAACCCCCGCTTGATTATGCAAAACGTTTTCTCACGCCCCACGGTAAATTGGTCCACCTGAGAGTCATGATAAAGCCCATCGCTTGGAGCCGGCCAAGCTGCGGTCGCCGGTCGAGAAATTTGTCTGAGATTATATTAAAGCGATACGATCGCGTGCTTTGACAGGCCTCGTGACAGTTGAATGTCCTTCAACAATAATAATGTCTTCGAAGTTGAAACTCCGTTGAGTCAAAATAGGCTCACACCGACGGCGGCGTTGTGGCCGCTTGCTAGCGGGATACTAATAAGCACCTTTGGTTCCTAGAGAAAGGCTTCTCTTTTGGGTTTCGTGCTTTGAATACTAATCCATAATCGCCCAGGGTCCAAAGCCCATGTGGGTGCTTAAAATTCACTTGAAATGCCCAGCTGCCAATTGAGATCGGTATCTGGTCGTGGCACAACTGCAGAACAACAACAACAACAGTAGCAAGTGCAACTACCGTTTAGGCTACCGGCCGCTGGCTGTCGAGACAATTGACTCCGATGGGACCACACCTTAACGAAAGAAATGAAAAGTGTAGTTACATACAAAATAAATAAAAAGTGAATCCTACCCGAAGCCGGAACAGCACAGATAAAACGTGCACTCACTCGTGTAATTTCTACCGTTGTAGTCGTTGTCGCGGTCCGGTTGTTGGACGCTACGACAGCAGGTGATCATTCGGCATGCACGGAGCATTGTTCGGTTGATGTCTTTTGTTTTCGAAAACAGAACTCTCACTTGTGATGCATATATTTGACAATGGTAACAACAACGATTGAGAGCAACAAATGGTTCACTTGTGAGTCGCACTGGCTACCACTAACGCTACCGCTACCCATCGACAGTGCTGGGTGGTGGATGGATGGGTCTGCTGAATTATTTATTAGACCAAGCAGCACGCTCGTGCTCTACATCAAGGTCACTGTGTTACTGGGTTTTGGTGGGAAACCGGAAAGTAGTGATAAATCCGATTGAAATATGCTGTTCCCTTAGGGTAGGTTAGTTCGGTTAATACAATATTTTCACTTTTGTAGTAGAATAATATATCATCTGTTATGATTAATGTTTATAGGGGAAATGACTCACATATTGGCCTATGGATATAATGATTGGACCCATCGATAAAAAAATTCTGCTGGCAGATTTTCTTAAAAGAATGTGATATCTGGACCAAATGCTTAATGAACAATCAGCCAAAAATACTATATTTTGGATTAAATACATGGCCCACAGACGCTTAGGCCGACATTAGGGAGATTAATCCTATTTTTTCATGAATCATGCCGTCTCCACTAAAAACAATATTTTAGGGCTAGTGTACCTTATTCTCTAAACGAATGTGGGATTATTTGAACCCTACCTTTGCATATTTTACAGGTCATCATAAATTATTTTTAATCCACATAAACTATTACTTTTTGCTTTATTTGAGTGCCTTACAAATAACATTAACATATTTTTTATTTCTTTTCAGGTAACATTCTTCACGCACTAAGCGAACGAAAGAACCACTACAATTCTCGTTACTCCATGTGGGTAGGTATAGCAAATATTTCCCCTGTGGAAATCTTTTTCTGCATATATGAAATAACGTAGCGAAGACCTTATTGCTGATTCCTACGCTAAAAATAAGTAGAAAGTAATATAATCGCACTGATAATTAAATTTAAATATTGATCTTCTCACATTTTTCCCGGGCTCTAATTCATTAGTGTAGCTTGCCAATACTGTTCTGAAACTGCAATATGTCAATTTTTTAAAATTCTGGCCTGTGTAAAATAAATACTGTGCAGTTACCTGTGGAACAAGAGTCTGAAGTGGTGCAAAATGCGCAATTCTAAATACATGCATTTATATCTATAAAGGGTGATACGGTCAAAATTTGGTCAAGGGAAAACGCGTGTAAATCGGTGAAATCGTTTATTTAAAAAATCAAATTAAATTTCTTTTTCAAGTTCAATTAGCATAAAATTCAGGAAAAATATTCAGTTAGGCTTCCGCTTTTCCAAATCCGAATTGCCGGGCCTTACGCTTGACCCCTGCCATCAGATTTTGTACAGCCACCTTGTCCACCTTCTTCGCCGCAGAAAGCCAGTTTGCCTTGAACTGCTGCTCGCCCTTAGCAGTTTTTTTGGTCTTCTTTAGGTTCCGCTTGACAATAGCCCAGTATTTCTCAATTGGGCGGAGCTCTGGCGTGTTGGGAGGGTTCTTGTCCTTGGGAACCACCTGCACGTTGTTGGCGGCGTACCACTTCATGGCCTTTTTACCGTAATGGCAAGATGCCAAATCCGGCCAAAACAGTACGGAACAACCGTGTTTCTTCAGGAAAGGCAGCAGACGTTTATTCAAACACTCTTTCACGTAAATTTCTTGGTTGACAGTCCCGGAAGCTATGAAAATGCTGCTTTTCAAGCCACAGGTACAGATGGCTTGCCAAACCAGATATTTCTTTGCGAACTTTGACAGTTTCATGTGCTTGAAAACATCTGCTACCTTTCGCCGTATAAAACTCCTGTCCCGGAAGCTGCTTGTAGTCGGCTTTGACGTAGGTTTCGTCGTCCATTACCACGCAGTCAAACTTCGTCAGCATCGAGGAATCGCGCTTTGGCCGTCGTATTTTGTTTATCATCGCGATTTGGAGTCACTACCTTCTTGTAATAAGTCGATAGTCCGGCTCGTTTTTTGGCTCGATGCACGGTTGTAGACGATACACCCAGCTTATTTGCGGCATCTCGGAGAGAGAGGTTAGGGTTTCGCTTGAAACTACCGGCAACTCTCTTTGTCGTCTCAGCGGCTTCCGGTTTTCGATTTCCCCCCGATCCAGACTTCCTGGCTGTCGACAAACGTTCCCCAAACACTTTAATTACATTTGTAACGGTTGATTTGGCAACTTTTAGCGATTTTGCCAACTTTGCGTGCGAGTAGCTCGGATTTTCGCGATGCGCGAGCAAAATTTTGATACGCTGCTCTTCTTGCTTGGACGGCATTTTGACAACTGAAGAGTGAATTCCAAAATCAAAATAGGAGCAACATTCTACACACACACACCTTCAAAATGAGGGGTGTTCAGGTTTTTTAAATGCAACATTGAAAGAAATACGTCAAGTTGATATTGACCAAATTTTGACCGTATCACCCTTTAGCTATAATGCACGAGCGCGAAAAAAATCTTTAAAGGTTTGCTTTATAATTTATAGAAAAAAGTTATAAATTCTTTTGTCAATTATTCAGGGGTACTTCCTCTCACTTCGCTATAAATTTTCTTTTTCGAAATTACGGAATCATTGGATGCTATAATAATATTTTATACTTGTCAGATACAAGAAGAGGTTGAAAAGTATGTAATTGACACATAAAACCTGTCAATTAAGCTTCCAGAGCGTCACAAGCAGCGAATTTATGACTCGTGAGCGTTCACTCAGAGTGAGCGCTCACGAATCGTAAAATCGATGATTGTGACGCAACGAAAGCAATAATGACAGGTTTTCTGTGTCAAACACATAGTTTACAATCTTTTCTTGTGACTTAAGGTTCAATTTACTTTGATGCATTTTTTAAAAATTCAAAAGCAGTTTTTTTCGACGCATTATTTTAGATTGCAAAAAGCTCGCGTCATTTTGTGTAAAATATCAAAAGGAATCGAATAGTGCGAGCTTTTTGCAATCTGAAATAATACGTCGGAAAAAACTGCTTTTGAAATTTTCCAAAAAGCATCAAAGTAAATTGAACCTTAAACGTACTAATTATCATTATAAAATCCAGTCGGATCACTACCAAGAACCATTTTCATTGGGTCGTTATCCGACATTGTTACGATGCGCTCAGCCCACCGTAGTCGCCAGATTTTTGCATTCGATCTAAATTTCTTAACTTACAAACCTGCTGCAATGATACTTAATGATTCGATTATTTTCTACAGTGATTCACCAATTTCCGAGCTAAATCCAATCTTTTCAAAATTGGTTTAAAATTTTTAGAAGTAAGACCAAATCAGAAACGATTCATGAAATTCCTAACTGAGGTGACACTTTTCAAAGCAGATTCAAAACTGAGTCTGAACTCACCTGGAAGTGAGTTCAAACTTTCGAATAAGTCGTTAACATTTTTCTAACTGAGTCTAAACTTTTCTGTTTTGTTATTCAATCATTTTTAAAGTTGTCAAAGCTTTCCTGAAGTGATTGAACATATCCCGAATCCAAGCTTGTAATCGGTTTCGCATTTTCTGGAGTGAGACCACATTAGCTGATTTAATCCCTTTCCTGAATGAATCCAAGGTTACCTGCTGCATTGATTCAACTTTTTCCGAACTGAAGACAAATTTGTCAGAAGGGGTTTTGACATTTTCCTAAGTGAGCTCCAGATTTTTCTTAACTGCTTTGGCATTTGGCAAGGACACAATCTTGCTTAGGTCATCTAGCTTTCCTAAAAGTGTAGAAAGTTTTCCGAAGTGAACCGACCCTTTTTTTAGCTTAAATTTTCCAAATGGAGTCCAACCTTTTCTGAAGTGGTTCAATACCTTCCTTAGGGAGTCCAAACTTTTTTCTGTTGAGTGTTTGAATTATATTTAATGTTAGTCTGAGCTTTCCTGAAGTAATTTAACAAAGTTTAAATGTAGATTCTGCTCACTTAGACCCCTTCCTCGTTCTTGTGAGATTCACATCCTTTGAAAATTAGGCTGACATTTTAAAGAATGGACCTTCGTGTGTTCATACCGGATGGTAGTTTTTTTTAAGCAAACACAATTGTTGAGAACACTGGGTTTACATCCACAAAAGTACGTATTTTTATAGAAATTTGGGTTTCTCGATCAGCCAAGTTGGATTTTGGCTCCGTCCTTTGAAAAACAGGCTTGAATGTTTTAGAATAGACCTTTCTGAGGTCATACGTGATGGCTGATTTTTTAAAGCCAGAATGGATTTCGGTTCAATCGTTTGAAATTTGTGCTTGAATTTTATAAAATGGAACTTGCTGAATACCGGAAGGAACCTGGTTAATATTCCCAAAAAAAGGTATTTTCATAGAAAATTGATGAACTGAATTTTGAATATTATCTTTGAAAAATAGGCTTGTATTTTATAAAATAGAAGTTGCTGAATCCATACGTGAGGGTTGAATTTCTTCAATTTTTGAGAATACCAAGTTAAAATTTACAAAAGTACGTATTTTCATAAAAAACTTTGAATTTCTGTTCTACCAAGTTGAATTTCGGCTCCAATCTTTGAAAATAGACTTGGATTTTATAGAATGGACCTTGCTGAATCTATACGTGAAGGTACATTTTTTGAAGCATGCACAATTTTTTAGAAAACTGGGTTTGAATTCTTAAAAGTTCGTATTGGGATTCGTGTTAATCCATGTTGAGTTTTGGCTCCTTCCTTTAAAAAATAGCCATGGATTTTACAGAATTGCTGAATCCATAAGTATATTCATAGAAATTTGGTTTTCCGGTTCGGCCAAATTGCATTTCGGCTCATATCTTTGAAAAATAGGCTTATATTTTATAGAATAGACCTTGCTGAATCAATATGTTGAACCGGGTTTGTAATTAAAAAAAAAAATTTTTTTATTTGGTTTTCCTTTTCTGCTAAGTTGGATTTTGGTAGTGTCCTTTGAAAGTTATGCTTAGATTTTATATGATTGAATTCATATGTAATGATTATTTTTTTTAAGCACACACAAAGCCAGGTTTAAATTGACAAAAACTACGTATTTTTGTGGGGCCTCCCTTAGCTCAGTCGGTAAAGGCGCAGCTACAAAGCAAGACCATGCTGGAGGTGGCTGGGTTCAATTCTCGGTCCGGTCTAGGAATTTTTCGGGTTGGAAAATTTCTCGACTTCCTTGGGCATAGAAGTATGATTGGACTTGCCACACAATTATACCAATGCAAAAATGGTACAGGCATCGAAAGCTCTCAATTAATAACTGTGGAAGTGCATCTAGAACACTAAGTTCAGAGCATGCAATAAGCTTGTATGCCATACGCAATAAGCTTGAAATGCGAGGAAGAAGAAGAAGTACGTATTTTTGTTGAAATTTGGTTTTTATGTTCAGCCAAGATGTATTTTGGTTCCTTCCTTTGAATATTACGCTTGGATTTTGTTGAAAAAAACCTTCCTGAATTCATACGTCTAGTTCTATTTTTTGAAGCACAATTGTTGAGACAACTGAGTTATATTTGGATAGGGATGAGCTATCGAAAACAGAACGTTTTTTTTTTATAACAACTTTACGTTTGTGGTATTCCGCTTGATGGTTTATCCGGAATTTATCAATACCTAAAAATCAAGTGCTTCGATCCTATTCATCTACATTATTACCAATGTTCATCCTTGAAAGGATACAATGTACTGAATGGGTATAGATTTTTTCAATTGTAGATCTCACAATTTCTAATCCGCGGGGGACTCTTGAGGATCATCATAAAGATCTTGTTCTGGATCCTTTAGATTTTGAGGTGATGGCACTTAGCACAGCTCTCCCTTAATTGCGTTCCGTACTAGATGGCGGGGGGGATGATTTGCTTGTGGACGGCAAGCTTGTTTTTAATGGAAAGGGTGGACGTTCTGTTGATAAGTGGATAGAGTGACCTAATCAATATGTTGCACTTGGTGGATGATTTGTCCACATGTGAACGGAACAGCTATCAAGGGTGATACCAAGGTAGATGACTTCACTTGACCATTAGACTGATGCAAAATTTGAAATGTTCGCTCCACAGTGCTCAAAAAGTTCCAAATCGTGTCCTGATTAACCCAAAATTTGAACTCATTTGGTAAGAAACCCAAGCAAAGTCTGAGATCAAATTGATACTAAATTTGATGTTGTGATTTCGCTGATAATGATTGCTCAGATTGCTGTCGTTTTGGTCGTTTTAACGGTTAAAATATCAAAATTTTGAGCAAACATAGCTTCCTGTGACGTGATGTGACTGTGACTCACTGTGATAGTGAGAGCAAATTGAAAACCAAATTTGATATCCATTTTTCCTGTTGATAACATAACAAGTATTCAATTTGAGGTATTGCTAAGGCAATGAAAACAAACCCGCAACAACATATTTTTGAAGAGCAAATGTGTGTGTGTGTATTGTGTGTATTCCCTCTAACCCCCACTGGCCGGCAGTGTTATTATGGAAGAACTCTCTCTACAATGTCGCATTTATGGTCATTGTAGACAGCTTTAGTCCGGGAGTTAGAAGGTGATAGCTCTATTGCAGATCGAGCAACCCATTTCAGAATGTCTGGAGAGTCACGCCCATTCCGAGGTTACTTTCACTTCAATAAGCCCCGCATGTATGCATCACCGTTATCAAATAGATATTGGTATTACATACACACTTCCAGGTTCGAAAATATTCTTTTCAACCCTGGCATGTATTTAGTGTAATTTTGATATTTATTTATTTTTTTAATAAATGTAAAGCTCTCACCATATTCTGCTCTTCCGCCGTCGTTATTTGCTTCTTTTGGAATCCCTTGGACTTTTTCTCTAACGCTTCGTATTTCATTCCGTGCTTCACCGGCAGTTTCCTTCCGTAGACCGTCCTTGGTTGGTTGGTTCTAATATGATTCTGCCTTTTTTGGTCGGTTTGATGTCCACCATATGTTATTGAATTGCCATGGTGATCTGGGACGAGGCTCACGTCCAAAGTCACTGGTCCATCGAGCGTTGATGCGTTGAAGAGCAATTGTACAGCAAAATGAAAACAAAATTAGGTATCATATTTGTCAATTGCCGAAACAGAAATCTAATTATGATTTCAGTTTGATGTTGATATCAAAACTTGATTTCAATTTGCTGTCATTTTGATGTTGGACTTTGCTCGGGAACTTACTTGGCACAAACCATTTTTGTTCATTGTTTTCTAGCCTTTTTTCCATATACTGTTAACTGTTAGTTCTATTAAATTTTCTCAGCTACAGAAGATTGTTTTTCAGCCAAACTTCAAACTAAGTAGATATTAATTGTTTAAGAGATTGATAATCTTATCGCATGATTAAGCAGCTGTATTGTGGGCAACACTGTACTCTGTACCCGAGCAAAGTCGGTTAACAAAATGAAAGCAAATCGAAATTAAAGTTTGCAGTTCCTATTATAATGAAAACTCATTTTGATTTCAATTTTCGCGACAGAAGTCTGATATCATATTGTGCTTTCATTATGCAGTCAAGACTTTTTAAATCAAAGCATCTTAACTTGAAATTCTGCTGTTAATTTCTTCTTTAAAATTTGATTTAAGTTCATCTGTTGTTGAACTAATAATCGTTAGTTATTTGTTTTGTTTAACACATTTCAGGTCATTCGTGACTAGGCCGAGGTGACATTTGAGCTCAAATCTTTCAGCGTGAGAAGCATGGATGCTAACCATTTAGGACAGCCCCGTATTCAGTCAAACATTATGAATGCAAAATCAGTAATCAAATTGATTTTATTGAAAGCAGAATTAGTTTTTCGTTTGATTCAACAGTGTAAAATTTTGATCTCATTTTTGCTGTGTTAACCGTTAAGTCAACCAAAATGAGATCAAATGGAGTATTCAAAATAAGTTACATCATAACAGCAAATTCTGATTTCAATTTGATCTCTAACTTTGCTCGGGTAGTGTGGCATAGTAGTCATGATTTTTGTCTTTTATTCTTCGCGCCAGAAGCACCAATGATGCCTGCTGAAGAGTTCAAGACCAACAATTGAAATGGCCTTGACTCCATTTTGTAAACAAACCTTGTAAGGCCATTTTTGCGCAAACCGAAGTCCGCAAAGGCAAACCAACATAATGAACAGGTAGGGGAAGTTATCCTCTACCCGATTGTGGTTCAGGTTTGTGAATAAAGGTTTCGGTTCGCGAGAAAATGGCCTTGCAAGGTTTGTTTACAAAATGGAGTTAAGGCCATTTCAATTGTTGGTCTTGAGTTCATTGAACATAATCATAAGACAACAGTAACTTGAATCATTAATAACTTTTGTTCGTTACATTTTATTGAAAAATGGTCTTTAAATAAGTTATAGCTGAGACAATTTTCAACAAGCGCATTTTCTAACGCAGAGTAAACTGGTGAATTTTGAACCGAAATGATGGTTTTCCCATAATAAGTGGTTTGTGCCAAGTCAGTTTCTTACTGAATGAGTTCAAATTTTGGCAGGCTAATCAGGACCCAATTTGGAATCGGTTGAGCACTGTGCAGCGAAAATTTCAAATTTTGTATCAGTCTATTGACCATTCAATGGGAGTACAGGTATACCTCGTTATAACGTCACTTTTGACTTCCATCGCTGATTACTAGCAAACCATCATTCAAACAAACAAAGTGATAACACCATCGGACAGATGAGTTAATCCCCCATCTATTGTTAATAATAATTTGTATGATTCAATTGTTATTAGGGAGATATTGACGATGGAAGTCAAAAGTGACAGTTACGTTACATCGAGGTATACCTGTATTATCAAGGTGGACTTTTAAGTTACCAGGCGGGACAAGCCGAGGTGAAATGGAGTGCGGAAATAATCTGTGTTTTAGCTACATTGATACAAATCTACCAGCTTTTGAAATAGTTGGACAGAACATCCAGGCCTGATCAGAGTTTTTTCGTCAGAGCACGGATCACTCGACCTTTATTGATGATGGCAGTGTCATCCGCAAACATTGACAAAATACCACCACCCGGAAGGGGAGGAACATCTGACGTGAAGATGTTGAAGAGGGTAGAACTATAGTCGCTGTATTCATAGTCTGGCGGATAGAATCTCGGGAACCAATTGAGCTGTAAACAGCGGAACCAATCGAGCAAATCACGACCAACAACAGAAAATAACACATCAGCTATTGCAAACAAAACTTCGGAAACCTTTTTCTCGTGACTCAAGGCTCGCCTACGCAAACTAACACCATGCCGTTCGATTAGCGAGGAAAGAATAATCAACGTTTTGTTTATAAAAGTTGATAGTACCTTTTCAATTGTTGGTCTAAAATATATTGAATTGGTTCCGCTTTTTGATAGATCAAAATTCTATCCACCAGAGTATGAATTTGGCGACTATAGGTAGAACCAAGTAGGCTACCCTGGTGAACCCCAGAATCAACGTTGAACGTATCAGAAGGCGTATTGTTTAAGAAAACCTGGAATGATCCGACAAGTAGTTTTTGATAATCTTGACAAGTAAGATCGAGAAATTGTATTGATGCAGCTTGTACACTAGGCCATCATGCCAGACATTGTAAGGTTTGATCCAAATTCTGATTAGAAGAGGAAAAAGGAGCGATGGGCGTCGGCTTATTTCTTTAAATCTTTGCCAGTTTCCAGAATGGCTTGGCACAATCTGGTAGAGAGCAAATCTTGTTTGCAAAATCGATATTTCTGACATCCACCATCCTTGGATGATTTTGTTCAAACAGTTTCAGTTGGTCTTCAGGGCAGCCCACACCGTTCGAAAAATTCATGTAAATTTCTGCGAGATATAGCGCACATAAAATAAACGCTAGATTTGGCATAAACTTACGCGATATTTTGTTTAAATTTAAGCGCAATCGCGTATAAATTAGGAATATTGTATGCAATCTTGTAAACGATTTCACTGTTTATGCCAATTATAGCTCAAAATTAAACGAAGGGAGATTTTACGCGATAGTTAAAATTCAGAATTATTTTCTGTGCAGTCCGCTGGTACCATAGAGGTAACTCTAAGACTAGAAGGTCCCGAAATAACGTGCTCAACTTTTTGGCTCAGCTCTGGTACTCTCTTCGGTCCCAAGCTAATCGATTCACCCTTTTGAAACATAGGGAAAATCAATAACCCCTCATTTTATCAGTAAAAACTTTCATAGCGAATCAAAACAAACAGTGCGTAGTACTAGAATTTCGGCTAGAATGGGGTACGTTAATCGTTTGCTAGGGACCAATAGGCTAGTCAAGTAGTGAGCCAATTTAAAATCGTTAGTTTCGTATTGATTGTTGCTGGTACTGCCTACGAATCGTTTTGCGGAGTCTAATGAGGTCTTTAGTGGGCCTGTCAAGGTTCAGAGTATTACTCACCTGTCTGGATACTGGAACATGTTGCTCCCTGGCCCGGTAAATCACTTCATTGATGGAGCGCAGACACCGGTCGATGTCGTCGTTCGTTTTCCGGCCGCGATGCTTGGAACTTGTTGACTGAGGAACCTCTACTTCAGCCACCACCGGATAGTGGTTCGAGTTGATTTCCTGATACACGACAGGTTGCTAGATGTTGTTGCCCATGTTTCTGATGTAGATATCGATGGTGGCGTTAGCACCGGACCTACTCAACCGGGTGGGAGTGTCCGGACTCAATATGTTGTCCTGCGCTTCCTGTAGATTGTGATGGAGCCGTTTTGATGGCGCCAACTGTTGCCCCAAGCTTGATGTGTTGCGTTCATGTCGCCAGCGATGATATATTTTTGACACCGCCGAGTCAACTTGATGATATCTTGTCGAATGTCCGCTGCCGACCCATCATCCCTGTTGTTGACATTTTTTCCGTCGATCTTGTTTTCCGTGCTGAGCACCAATGCTACCGACGCCAGGGAGGCATCTCCCACAACTATCGACCTATCAACTCATGAACCAGGAACCGTGATCAGACATGTTATGCCTCAGAGCATCCCAGCGGCGTCGACTGGGATTGAACCCAGGCCTGCTGGGGTGAGAGGTAATCACGCTTACCACTACACCACCGCCGCCGCTTTATTGTTGACTTGTATTGGGCAGTAAGCCGCAATGATGGTGATGGGGCCAAGCGATGTGTCGACTTCAACCCCGATGGCTTCGATAATTTTGAGTTGGAAATTCGACAACAGGTGGCAGTTGATGTTACGCCTCACAGCAAAAGCTGGTTCTGTCGAGTCTCAAAAGCCGAAAGTCCGATTGGTAGATGTTGACTTCCAAGTTTAGATGGGTTTCGGTGATGATGGCAATGTCGATCTCCTTGGCGTTAAGGAAGTCAAGCAGTTCGATATGCTTGTTCTTCAGCGTTCCAATTTGCAATCTTTATAACTTCACGGTCCATACTTAGTGACAAGGGACAAGGCAGCATGAAGCTGTTCAGATCGAGTCTTGCAGGTGCGCTGGATGATGATGACCTCTGCCACGAGGGTCACAAGTTCCTCCGAGGTAAATGGGGAATCGTCGACGGACTCACGTGACACAGCACTGTCATACGATAAACCAGGGGCAGTGGAGGGACCTTAGTTCGGCTGGGCCGCTGCAGCAGTGACGCGATGCTGGGCTTATCGGCGACTGGGGGCCGCTTGCTCTGTTGGAGAATACCCAGTGGGGGTGCTCCATATCGAAAGAGTATATTCGTTTTATTTAGTGTTTGTGCATTTAAGGTTCATGGTTACCGAGAGTACCGTACGAAAAATGAATGTAAATTTCAGCGGTATATAGCGCACGCGTTATTAACGCTAGATTTGCGTAAATTTAAACGATATTTCATGTAATTTGAATTGTAATAACGCATAAATTATCAATTTTGTATGCAAGCTTGCAAGCAAGTTCATTGTTTATGTCAACTATAGCACAAAATTAAACGAGCAGAGAATTTACGGAAAAAAATCATTTTTTTTTTTTCTGTATGGTAAGGAATAGTTCCAATGCAATAATGATGTAAATATTTCAACTTATGGTTATCAAAATTAGCAATTATAAGTGTGTTTGTCACTTCGCATTGAATGAGTATTCTGAGAGAGGGCTTCCAGAAACGGTTCTGGAGAGGTGTTACTCCTGCCAGAACCTCGAGACTCACGTTATATGTTGAGTGCATATAGCCGAGAGCAATACGCAGACAACTATATTGAATTTGTTCGTACTCTAGAACAGAAAGAGGGTTATGAGGACTCCAATATAAGCACCCCATCATGTGCCCCAAATTGAACGGAGAAAGTTGATTCTCTGCTAACATTCTTACTTCAAATACGTAATGTGGGTATTCCAAGCGCACTTTGAATCAAACCAGATCCCAAGGTACTTTAAAGGCAATGATTGAGTAATGTTTCTGCCCAAAAGATTAAGCTGCATTTGGGCTGGGTACCGCTTTCGAGTAAACACTAACAGTTTAGTTTTCGGCGGCAAGAATTCGATCCCTAGATTCCTAGCCCAAGAAGACAAGGTATTTAAGGAACTTTGCAATGGTCCATGCAAGTCCACGGCATGTGGATCTCTTACGGCAACCACACCGTCATCTTCAAGTTGTCTTAGCGTGCATTGTTCTGCCAAACAGTCGTCGATATCTTTGTCATAAAAAATATAAAGAAGAGGGCTGAGACATTCATGGGCAGGCCCATGTAACTAATTCTGGAAGTTGCCAGTTGTCCAAGAGAAAAGTTCATTTGCTTTCCTGATAACAAATTGTACAATAAATTATTTAAAATTCCAGGAAGTCCACATCTGTGCAGATTTTCTGACAGAATTTCAATGGAAACTGAATCAAAAGCCCCCTTAATGTCCAAGAATACTGTGAAAAGCAGCGCCAGACAATCGTTTGTTCCTTTGCTCTTGCGGAACACAAACTGTGTGTTTAATAATAATAGTGTTTAAGACTTTTTAAATTTGATTTTAGAACAAAAATACTGCCAGTACTGAAATTACCGGTAAACAACCCTAATGAAAATATGGTTTATGATCAAAAATAATGATAAAACTCCGTGGTCAAGTACTCCCAACTCTACTTGACCCCGTTTTGCGGTATACTATATACTTGTGAAAATATTACGAAGAGTGTTTAATTTGACATTCGATTTCGTGAAACTGTGCCTCCAACTCGGTGATATCCAACCCGTTTGCTCTCTGTGTCAAAGTTAACCCATTTCCTCAGGCTTTCACGTAGAATCAACTACCTGATTCAGGCATCAAAACGACCGTCACAATCCGCTCACATCACTCTCTCTACATCATACTCACCGTCAATCATCAATGAATATGACGTGGGCTATCCGTCTAGATTACCGAGGAAAGATTATGACTACAACTTTCATTCGTCTCCCCAATTCCATCCATCTCCATTCTATTAAGTTGCTGTTTATAGACTCCCGTCACTGGCCGATGGCACGCCACCGCCCGCCACCGGCTCGAAGATACAGGTTTTCCACGCGACGAAAGCCAGTTTCCAAAAGCTATTTTTCTCTCGCTATTCTACCCCTAAGTGTCGAATCGCTTATGCGCCGATTTGCAAACCCCGAGCCACGATCCGGACCATGAAAGAGTCTGTATAATTTACTATTCGAACCGATCAACGCACACGTGAGCATGGCCGCGTAGAATCACCATGCCATGCCGTAAGCCGTCGATAATGATTCATAGCAAACAACACTCTCTACAACAGCCAAGATCCAGTGAATGTGTATTTGTTTGCGAAAGAAATATTTCGTCATTTACGTTGAGTACGATATTTTTACGACGATTTTCAAGGGAGTAAACAGGCTTTAGTTTTAAACATTTATCTTTAGAAGTCGCATCTGATATGTTGGCAGTGGACACAATTTCATCGAACAGCACCACAATAAAATCTAAGGAATTAGTATTCACTTAATAGTTAATTTATTTCAAATCATCAATATTAAAATTTAAATTCCTTTCCGAACACTTATTACTAACTCCTACAGAAGTCTAATGTTAATACCATCTTATCTGCTCAAACGCAAAGAATTGACCCACTATTTAGTTGCACCAATTGCCAAGCTAATTGCTTCATAACACGCTTTTTTGCCCTTTTCGGCGGATTTTCTAACCGAAATCAGGTGAGCAGGTTTCACCCCGGACAGACTAGACGCGACAGCATCGTACTGGCGCACCGGCACGTGAATCAAGCATTCCACATGGTGGACTTACGAGCGATTAACCCACCTTTCAGCGCGCGTTGCTGGCTGGCGTTCGCTCATTAATTGATACCCCACGAAATTGCTCCCCATTGCTCTGCAGCGATTATGTCGACTGCTGTTTTTTTGTAGATTATGTTTTTTTAAGACGTAAGCTAAAGCATTACAAAGCGATTTGAATAGTTGCCGTTCGCGGTGTGATTAGGCTGTTTGCATCTGATCTGCGCGGCCTTAGATGAAGAATTTAGTATGAATTAGGTTTTTTTGTGGTCGGTCAGCTTTTCGGTGGATTTTTATCGCTGCTGTTTTGGTTTATTGCGAATGGTTCAGTCATTATAAAAATGATGTCATCGGAATGATCGGGTGATTTGTATTATGCAAAAGCACACAAAATATGATGGGAGAATCATTTTTCGAGTGGTGGTGTTTAACTGATATTTCTGCCATGTGTTTTGGTCGTTCAAAATATTGAGGGTCATTTCAACTTCCTTGTGTATCATTCCCATTTATTATTGGACCATTTTGATTTTTTAAGGAACGTTTCGTATCTTTTTAAGCGTGAACGGCAACCATGAACCATAGTTTGTTCACGGTCCATGCGTAAAAGGAAATTTGCACCGTGAACTATAGTTCACGGCTCTCATTCACGAATATGGGAACGGATTTTGTTTGCATCTAGAAGCTACGACTTGATTACCTCTCACCCCAGCATCCCTGGATTCAATCCCAGTCGGGGGGGAAGTAAAGTCGTTGGTTCATAAGTTAATGGGTCGATAGGTAGGGTCCAGGTGTGGGAGCTGCCTCCCTAGCGCTGGTAGCATTGGTGCTCAGCACGGAAAACAAGATCGATGGAAACAAATCAAGAGAAAAAAAGAAGCTACGACTGAAGAGATTGATTTCAGGGAATGTTGTATAACTTCAAGAAACCTCATAAATCTTCAGAAATGTCATTGCATCTTAGAAAACTTTTTAGAACTTCAGGAACGGTGTAGAAGTTCTGGAGATTTTCTAGAATTGCATCAAACTATATATTGCTATAATTGTAAAAGCTCAGCGAACTTCATAGAAATCCAGTGAAATTCATTAAATTCAAAGAACTTCGTAGAAATGTAAATTATTTAGTAGAACTTCAGCAAACTTTCAAAATATTGGTGGAAAGTTGGAGAAGCTCTATAAAGTTTTCCCCCTTTTTCTTTAGCTTCATTGAGTTTCTTTAAACTTTAGTGGCTTTGGACATGTTCAAGTGAAATCGTAGAAATTCTTGGAGCATGATGAGCATGAGCATGATTGACCACTCGCTATTTCCAGATCATCTGTAATTACACAGAGAATCGATAGACGTTGCTTGGGACTGGTAAACGGCTGGACAATGCGTACCATTGATACTTCGCGTATCTGCAGGTATAAAATAGACCCCACTAGTGGTCCTTAGCCTCTTGTCTAGTAACTACTATCCCTACCTTCCCGCGGGGCCGGCTGGGGTACGAGTAACCATAGGGAAAATTGGGTAACCAACCCCGGTGAGACCTTGGACGTACACTGACAGGGAAGGGGGGGACTCCTCTCTCCGAAGAGTGCAGTCTTCGAGCGTCTGTTCACCATGGAGGTGCGGCTCAAAAACGGCGTCTGTTCTCCATGTTAGGAGCGGCTGATCAACGTCCTGGAGGCAGCGTGGGACTCTAAACCGTGCGGTGCACGATGGTCCCCGGCGAGACAATGGGGGTTGGTGCAGGCCCTACAAGCCAGCCGTAAAAAAACAAAAGTACAGGAAGCAAGCAATGTAAATACGGACCGGAACAATCGGCATAGATCCAAACAACGGAAACGGACTAACGATTGGAAACTCGGAACATGAAGCTGCAAGTCTCTCAATTTCTTGGGAAGTTCCCGCATTCTTTCCGATTTATTGAGGGTCCACAAGTTCGACATCGTAGCGCTGCAGGAGGTTTGCTGGAAGGGACCGTCGGTACATACGTATAGGGATGGTTATACCATCTACCAGAGCTGCGGCAATACACATGAGCTGGGTACAGCTTTCATCGTGATGGGTGAAATGCAGAAGCGCGTGATTGGGTGGTAGCCAATCGATAGCAGAATGTGCAAGTTGAGGATCAAAGGCCGTTTCTTCAATGTGAGCATAATCAACGTGCACATTAGCAAGTGACGATGACGATAAAGACGCTTTTTACGCGCAGTTGGAACGGGAATACGACACCTGCCCAAGCCATGACGTCAAAATCGTCATCGGAGATCTTAACGCTCAGGTCGACCAGGAGGAGGATTCCGATTATCGGAAAGTTCAGCGCTCACCAGCTAACGAACGCCAACGGCCTTAGACTCATCGATTTCGCCGCCTCTAAGAACATGGCCATACGTAGTACCTACTTCCAGCATAGCCTCCCATATCGGTACACCTGGAGATCACCGCAGCAGACAGAATTTGGACCACTACCTTCTAATGGTCAAGGTGCGCCAAAAACTTTCCGTTGCCAACAACATTCGGTACCGACGCCCACCACTGTACAATCTGGAGCGACTAAAGCTGCCCGAAGTCACAACTGAGTACGTGCAATGCCTCGACGCAGCGTTGCCGGATGAGGAAGAGCTCACCGAAGCCCCTCTTTAAGACTGCTGGAGCAACGTGAAAGCAGCCATTAACAGCGCTGCTGAAGACGCCGTTGGGTTCATGGAGCGGAATCGACAGAACGATTGTTTCGACAAAGAGTGTCAGACGGTTTTCGCCGCTAGCAAGCAGATTTGTGGGAAGTTATCAAGCCGGTTTTGTGGACGGGCGATCGACAACGGACCAAATTTTTACGTTGCGGCAGATCCTCCAAAAGTGTCGTGAATATCAAGTCCCTACGCACCACCTACTCATCGATTTCAAGGTCGCTTATGATACTATTGACCGTGAGGAGCTATGGAAGATTATGGACGAGAACGGTATTCCCGGAAAGCTGACCAGACTGATCAGGGCTACGATGGATGGTGTACAGTGCTGCGCGAAGATATCGGGTGCGCTATCGGACTCGTTTGAAAGTCGCAAAGGACTTCGACAAGGCGATGGTCTTTCCTGCCTCCTGTTCAACATTGCACTAGAAGGTGTTATGAAACGTGCGAGCTTTAACATGCGGGGCACGATCTTCAATAAGTCCAGCCAGTTCATCTGCTTCGTTGAGGACGTGGACATTGTCGAAAGAACGTTTCATGCCGTGGCGGAGCAGTGCACCACAGGCTGAAACGTGAAGCAGAGAAGGTTGTATTAAAGGTGAATACGTCGAAGACAAAGTATATGTTAGCTGGAGGAACCGAGCGGGATAGGGCTCGCATAGGCAGAAGCGTGACAATCGACGGAGATGAGTTCGAGGTGGTGGATGAATTTGTGTACCTCGGATGATTGGTGACGTCGGATAACAACTGCAGCAGAGAAATTCGTCGGCGTATTATTGCCGGAAGTCGTGCTTACTACGGACTCCACAAGACCCTGAAGTCGGGTAAACTTCACCTCCGTACTAAATGTACCAAGTACAAGACGCTGATAAGACCGGTAGTTCTCTACGGGCACGAGAGGTGGACGATGCTCGAGAAGGACCTGCAAGCACTTGGTGTTTTCGAACGACGAGTGCTTAGGACCATCTTTGGCGGGGTATGTGAGAACGGTGTATGGAGGCGAAGGATGGACCACGACCTGGTGCAACTCTTTGGCGAACCCTGTATCCAGAAAGTTGCGAAAGCTGAACGGGTTCGATGGGCGGGACACGTTTTAAGAATGCCGGACAACAATCCCGCAAAAATGGTGTTTGCCCCGAATCCGGCCGGTACAAGACGAAGAGGAGCACAGCAAGCAAGTTGATTAGACCAAGTGGAGCAGGATCTTGGAAGTGTGGAACGGTCAAGAAATTGGAGACAAGCAGCCAAGGATCGAGTGAATTGGCGTAACATTGTGATGCAGGTGCAATCCTGAGGGATGTCTGACCAGGATAAGTAAGTAAGTAAGTGCTTGGGACTAGCAATCATCCTCAATGTGTAAGTACAGGTGACCTAAATGAACGGGTAGGAATATGTTGACGTAATACTCGCTTTAATGAAAGCCGAGAACACCTCTGCAGTTCCACGAGATATCACTAGGATGTTGGATAAAAGGGTTGGGATTGCAGCAGGATTAGTTTTGGTAAACGATACGCTGAACTGATGTCCTATCGATTCAATACCGCGAAGGAGCGTGAGATCGAACCCACGGTCTTCTGCTCAGTAAGCAAAATCGGTTACCACTAGGCCACCGAGCTCCTTATTTCACAAAACAATTACGATCAAGTTTCCGTTCAACGTGTTGTTATCCCGGTGGCGACCTCACCAATGATGACAACCACTACTCTTGAGAAGGATTTGATTTGGATCTCCAATCTACACGTCTTCCCTAAAACTCAAATATTGCTTCTTTTACGTACCCGGCCCTGAAACCGAATTTCTTTAACGTGGATGGAAAACGTGTCTGAAAGACAACCATTCAACGATATCTTAAACGACCTTTGCTGGAGGTAGTTACGGATGATTTTAACCAGATGTGGGGATGCAAAGAGCAAGAGAATTTGTCAATGCTACTTAGAACCTAATGCATTGTTCGGTTTGATATTCAACCATTACCCGGGATATCCGGAATAGGTTTAACGGTAGTCGTATGTCTCTCATGTTGTTTTGACTGCCATTGGTCATATTTCGAAGCGTATATGTGATAGACTATAAACAACGAATTTAACCTAATGGAATGATAATCCGGAATATCCGGAACCAGCTCTACGTTCATCTTCGATTGTTGTTTTGTGTGATATTGACCTTGTTTTGAATAGTAGATGTAATTTTATATGTCACTTAATATGAATTTGACCACATGGAACAATAATCCAGAATATGCAAACCGTTTATATGGTGACATATAACTCTATGATAGTTGTTTAGAGTGCCATTGGTGCCATGCATGGAAGCAAATACCATACAAATTAAATCCTGGATGGTCTGAAATATTTATTACCATATAGTGATACTTCTTAAATACAATACAATATTGAAAAATGCATTATAATTTAACGTGATCAGGACTGTCTGTCTATTTTGTAATGTAGGGCCCCTATGATTTGATATGCCCCGTAACGTGGGTAGATCACCTTTTCGTGGTACGTTACGGGATGTAAGATCTACCACCGATTCCTAGTCCTGACTACTTCAAACAAGGGGAACAGAATTTTTCAGTAATCCAAGGAACACATCTTAGTCCTTGTTACTTTTTATGCCTTGTTGATAGTGACGAGACTCGGCTTTGCCCACCAAGGATGATCTTGAAACAAGGAACAAATGAGTTAGTTAGCCTTCATTTATTTGATTCCTAATCTTCCATTCGTTGTTCCTTAGTTTGAGGTGGTTAAGACTAGGGTTCTGATGCATGGTCATCCGTGTCATTCCATAATTTTGTTGCTAAGGAATCTAATTTGGACTGACAAAGGGGCGCGCCTTTTGAGGGTGTTCCAACTCTCCGAAGGGTATCAATATCGGGACCTTTCAATTAGAGTCGAATCCTTGCGATAAATGCGAGTATGACAACTGTAAAAAATCGAATACTTCATCATTTCTCAAAAGTGATGGAGTAATACGACATGCACTAAACTAAGGACACGGGATTTACTACAATAGATCAAATTACTGGTCGCAGTGGTGTTAGGTCCCTAACAGAGGAAAAGAATGATTTGATATCAGTTTTCTAATCCTAGCACACATGAAATAAAAATAGGTACTTGCGACACACATTTAAACTTAACAAACTAAATCTGTTTTCGACACCAAATACTTGCGACTTTGTTCATAGAAGTGTTGTTATAAATTTTCATAGATTTTTCGTACTCAATATTCATGATCAGTAACCAATTAAGTATTGCTAATTTTAATCTATCTAACAAATGTCTCGAACATTATTTCCACGCTTGAGAAAACCAATTTCCCAAATAGTAATTTTGGTGTTATCACATGGACCGGGGACCAACGGCTTTACTTCCCTTCCCGTAGGAAGGTGTGACCAAAAATTTTATGCATCAGAAAATCCCGGCGATACCAACTGGGATTGGACGCAGGCCCTTTGGGGTGAGAGGCAATGGCCAAATTCCAACACAAACTTGGTTTATTGCCACATGGAATTCGGAGAGGGTTAAATAAAATCGATTCGTCGGACTTCAATTAAATTTTTCAAGAGTTGTTAACATAATGCTTGTGACATTAATGACATTCAACACGCCCTACTTATTATCGAATCATGATGGTACATGCTTCAAATCCCATCGCAAACTTGAATCTTTCTGCGCTCTATAATTCAGCATAATTTCGTAAACTTGAAATTAATTGGACGCATGAACAACGGTAATCATTCACTCCTTTAGTAAATGGCACCAAACTACCACCTTCCGACATTGGCTCATACAAGTGTCCGCGCTGCCTGAAACCCTGCAGCCCTTATAGGAGGCCATCGGGTATCTACACTTCTTACCTTCCAGATAAAAACGTCCCCCTGCCTTGACTACCCGCTCGAGCAGGGTAATAAATTTCACTTGTTTCCCGCGAAGAACAAGTTCGCGCGAAATTGCGAAACGGCAAGCAACAGCTAATCCAGTTGCGCTTTTCCCGCTGCGCACACAGTGGCCAACGAGACGACCAGCGGACAACCAGAGAAGGATTCGTTATCTGCCACTGCGATTTCGATCGATCTGATCTGTCGCGGTGGTGTCTTTTGAACCTCGCTTGGTAAATTTTCACTGCCTGGGTTGGACCAGAATTCGTTACGTGCCCGGTCTGACTCTGGTGTATGTCTCTAAAGATTAAATCACAGGTCCTACATGAACATGGCAGCGTAGAAGTACTGCCGCAGAAGCCTCGAAATCAGCAGGGGTGTCTCATCTATGCAAAAGACACTAGACGGCGGCAATCTGATACCTACAAATGTTGAACTTGATCTCAAACATCTCAAGAGTACATGCCGCTGCAGGGTGTGCATCTCTTCACGCAACTTTAATAGAAGTGCTAATTCATCGGGCCACCCTAGAGCCGACGAAACCTGCGGCTACTGTGATCAATCGTATAAATCACGACACTCGGCACAAAACCCTGACCGTGTGCTGTGGATTTGACCGGCAAGAACAACGGAACGCAAACCGCAAAGCTGAAGTCAATCAACTGAAAAGCAGCCAGATGATTAATTAGAGAGTGATTAACCATCAGTCAGTGTTCACTATCAAGACAGCGAGCGAAATTGTGAACGATCTACAGATGGTGATGAAGTTGAAGACGAGTGCACACGCGTCGTGCCGACCGACCGACCGACCGAGGAATCCCGGTCTACAGCCCAGTTGTAGTGGCTACTTTATCAAGTTACACTCTCCAATAATAGGAGTGCGTATCGCATCATCGTCATCGCAGCTGTGGAGTGATTTCATCCAACCACCAACCGATATGGGCAATGGAATGATGCGGTGATTTATGGTATTCTTCACACTGCCGCAGGCCATCCAACTGGCTTGTCTTCTGGGGGGCTCTTTATCATCTTCGTGTGCTATTCCCCCTGCCCGTGCTTGTGGTATACGTTGATCGGCGATCAATGTGGCGACACTTTTACTTTCGATTACACCAGGTTTCGATTTCATTCAACGAAAGTGGGAATTTCTATTTTGGAGAATGATGAATGGTCGATAAACGGGCAAGTGGTCTTGCGTCGGAGAAAGCTAATCGAGTTATATGGGTGAGAAAGGACTTGGTGTAAGGCTGGTGGTAACATAATGGACGGGACTGTTGGTGGGTGAATGATCTACGGGATTTCATTTGTTCGTGAGGAGGGTGCTTTCAAATTAATCACTGCATTTATAGCTGCTTTTAAGACCTTCTGCTCGTTGGTTATTACGTCCCAACTGGAAATTTACGCCCGTTCTCAA
Organism: Ochlerotatus camptorhynchus; assembly: GCF_037179485.1. Taxonomy (NCBI): domain Eukaryota; kingdom Metazoa; phylum Arthropoda; class Insecta; order Diptera; family Culicidae; genus Ochlerotatus; species Ochlerotatus camptorhynchus. The sequence goes on from NW_027040766.1 coordinate 7,062,867, forward strand.
CATCGAATTGTGCTCTTCCACGCTTTTTAATTGAGAACTTCCCAAGCAACCAAAAGTTCTGATAAAAGGCTATTTGAAGTTTAGCAGCTTGGTTTAAGGTGGTCTATAGAATTCTAAGCAGCCTCATTTTTAAGTCGTTATAAGAACTTGAAAGTTCCGGTCCTATAATTGAAGAGCATTCTAAGCAGCTTCTGGCGGAACTTGTGCGGAACTTTTAGAAAATAAATTAAAAATGGTTTCTGTCCTCTACACCAATTCTATATTTAGTTCGCACTTGTATGAAAATTATTTCTAAAGGCAGGTATTGATGTGTATTGATATATCAGCATTAGTATTAGAATTGGTCCTATAATTGAAGAGCATTCTAAGCAGCTTCTGGCGGAACTTGTGCGGAACTTTTAGAAAATAAATTAAAAATGGTTTCTGTCCTCTACACCAATTCTATATTTAGTTCGCACTTGTATGAAAATTATTTCTAAAGGCAGGTATTGATGTGTATTGATATATCAGCATTAGTATTAGAATTGGAGCTGTTTGAAGAATTAATCCCAGTCCTTCTGCGTGAGAGCCCCAGCACGAACCGCTACGTCATCTGAGATATATGTTGTCCCACCTACTGTTGAAGTTTTTAGGGCCAGCTGACTGACTTGAATACGAAACACAAAACTTTGATTAATTTTAAATTGGTGTTTGCCCGCATGGTATTCCAACACACTTCTGGCGCAGTGGTTAGCAATGGTAGATCGCATGCCGAATACACGGGTTCGAATCCAGGAAATTACTCTTTAATGGTTTTATGTTTGGATAAAATGTTGATGCACTGCGTAAATGTAAGAATTATGATTTATTCGGGCCACTGATCATTTCATATTTACGTACATTAAATTTTGCTACTAATAAAAACTTGTGCGGATTGCTTCATGTGGGTTAAAATTTCTGTCAGAACTTTATTTGTACTTTTTGGAACTTCAAAGTTTTGTCAGAACTTTATTTGAACTTTATGAAACTTGAAAGATCTGTCAGAACTTTATGCAACTTGAAAGTTCTGTCAGGACTTTGTTCGAACTTTATGGAACTTGAAAATTCTGTCGGAACTTTAATTGAACTTTATGGAACTTACAGGTTCGGTCGGAACTTTATTTGAACTTAATTTGAACTTGATGGAACTTGGAAATAATTTTAATCGTTGAATGTGGAACTTTTGGTTACTTGAGTTGCTATGCCAATCAATGCATAAGGTTGTATATTTTGTGGCAAGCACAATGATATTATATTCCCAAGAAAGTCGTGAAAATTTCCAACCCGAAATATTACATAATAGACCGGACCAGGAATCGAACCCACGCCTCTGATTTGGTAATACCGTGCCTCAACTGACTAGACTATCTGATATTGGACTGAAAGTCTCCTTAATAAAGAAACAACAAGAACAACAACACTCACTTTACTATTAAAAATTTAAAAGATTAGATCTAATCTAACATCTAATAATTTGATTACTCCGAAAAACAGTTTAATAGCGAAATGGGTGAAGGCAACCCTGGCTATCTGAGACCTCTGACCCCTGACCCAAGCAGGAGAAAATAACTTATGAATACCTCATTCAGATCTGATTCCAAATTGTAGTACTGATGAGCCTGACATAAGAGGTAAAACACATCAAATAATAATACCAAAACATTGCATGCAAAATACTTTTTAAATATGCTTTATTGCTTTTGCATAATTTGGACTGCTACCTATTGTGGAAATATTTTTTTTTTAGTTTTTTTTTTAGTATTTTTTCTTTTAGTCAGGTTAATCCATACTAATTTAAGGTATCGAGATATTCATTCCTGCTTGAGGAACGTATCCTATCCCCTCCCCCACGTCCATATTCACAACCTCTTCGTCGAGTACCTCTATCACTTCTTCTAGTACGTTTAGCATATGAACGTTTGCCATACGGACGTTTGTGAAAGCACTGGATGCGAACCCCGGTCAGATGGAAGCAACTTACTGGGTTGCGGTGGAGAAATCATTGTTCATATCGTTCAAAGCAGAAGAATCTATGCTGCATACATTGACGTATTACTCAAAACATTTAATGTTCCATTTTGTGAATGAAAGGCATCGAAGGTACGGATTTCACTTGCGAGAAGATCCTGACTCTAACGTTGGTGCTGAAGAAAAACGAGAAAGTAAGCGGGCGAAATTCCCTGCGGTGTTGGGCTTGGACATGTACACAAGCGTCACAGAACAGAAGGGGAACTGCAAACAAATCGGAGAAACAAAAAATGGTTCGTTTTTCTGCTCAACAAGCGATGCGCTGTGGTAGCGTTCCACAAGGGCTTCTATGTACACTATCATAGCAGGCTGCATATCTTAACTGCAGGCAGAATATGCCTTATACCGTTAGGTGCACTAGTGTTCACCAATTAAGAGTGGAGCCAATTTCTGATCCAAAGTACCACTTCTGTTCTGTACAAACGGCTAAGTTGCATATGGATGTGAAAATGGAGACGCCCCTTTTCACTCCATTTACTCAATCGGTAGAGGAATATATTTTACGATGGTAATTTAACAAAATGCTCCTTATGGAGGATGGAGGGGCACCGGATGAATACCTGCTCCAAGTGCAATAACAGGACGAATAACAGAGCGGAAGCAGTACTTACGTTGGTTTATGAGCTGGAGGTACATAGTTGGACAACGACGACAACGATCAGAAAATAAGAGGGATGCTTTATTCTATTTATTTTATTTTTATTTTTTAATTTGTACAGTCAACAGGTTAAAACAACCCCAATGACTACCTCTAATTAAGTAACATGTAAAAAAACATCAAACAGATAGGACTCTCACAAAATTATATTTTATCATATATCTAGATAAGTTAAAATCGAAACAATTTTCAAAAACACGACACATACTCTTGATGGGTTCGTGCATTCCATAATTAGTCCCAGATCTAGCTATATTGAGAAACGTATGGGAACGAAGGGCACATCTGCGGATTTTCACGTTCAGTTGACTAAGAAGCTCTGGGCAATCGATATTGGATGTTAGTAAGTTGCTGACGAAAGAAGCTTTGGCTACATCTCTACTAACGTTGAGTGAATCAAGAAGAATCAACCTGCATCGATCAGCGTAGCTGGGAACATTAGTACGGTTATTCTATGACAGGCGACGAAATGCGTAGCGTACGAACTTCCGTTGGAGGCTTCAATTCTATTTATTCCGTTTTGAAAAACCAGCGCCCACAGCAGAATACTCGATCGTTGAACGCACTAAAGCGCAAAATAATGCCTTCAAGAAATACACATCCTTGAAATGTTTGCCGAATCGGAAAATGAATCCCAATTGTGATGAGGCTTTTGAAACGACGTGTGACACTTGATCTTTGGACGTCAATGAAGTACTCCAAGATCTTTCACAGTGCTCTCACATTTAAGAGAGGTACCACGTAAAACGTAGTCGTGGAGGGCCAGTGGTCGTCTACGCCCAAAGGAAATAACAGCGAATTTAGAAGCATTTAAGACCATACGACTCGTCTTGCATCAAGCTACAAAGGCCTCCAGTTGTTCTTGAAGAAATAAAGCGTCACTTGGTTTGTTGATAACATAATATAGCTTGAGGTCGTCAGCTTAAGATTTTATATGGCAGTTAAGGACGTTGCTAACATCGTTCATGTATAGCAGGAAAAGTAATGGTCCAAGTTGACTGCCTTGTGGTACCCCAGACTCACCAAGCTTGACGGACATTTTCCGTACTGTCAGGTACGAGCGCAGCCAACAGTGAAGGCTACCGTCAATTCTTAATCTGTCAAACTTGTTCAGGGTAATTTCGTGATCCATTTTATCGAAAGCAACCAACAGATCCGCGAACGAACGACGAAAGAAGTAAATGTCACAAGGTTGGTGGTAGTCGACCATTTGGGAGTAAATCCATGTTATTCTGATGAGATATATTGCGAGCATTGCTATGATAATCCAGGACAATCATTTCAAAAAGTTTTGCCAACGCACACAAGGCGGCAATACCTCGATAGTTGGAAACAGTACACTTGCATCCTCTTTTATGAACCGGGAAAACGAATGAGTTTTTCCAGCAGCTAGGAAAACACCATAAGCCAACGAAGAATCAAATATTGATGCTAACGGCGATGCAATCAGATGGATGCAATTTTTAAGGATAATGGCAGGAATGCCATCGGGGCCAAAACTAGTAGAACTTTTCAATCGTTTTGTTGCGGCTAGGACAACATCGGTTGTCATCGAATGGTAAAAGAGGCACATTCCCGAGCAAAGTATTATACCAAATTGATAACAAGATCTGATACCCGGTTATCAAGATTTGATAACTGAACATGTTATTATTGTGGTTGAATAAAGAGCCAACATATATAACAACTATTAAAACAAAAGAATACTCATTGGGTATCAGAAAAATAACTGATTTAGCTATCATTGAAAACATCATGATAACAAAACATGAGATCCATGCAAATGTTTTCAACAAAGTTCAATTTATTTTATCGATTTGGTATTAAAGGCTTATACTGATAACTGAAAACTTTTGTTTTACCATGCGGATTATATTTGAAATTTTGAACTAACCTTGGATCATTTCATATTCTTTCATGATAACAACGGATAACAAAATTAGTCGAGGTTGATAACTAAATTATGCGATAACAAGTGAAAACAAAATGATATCTGGAATAACAAGACTTGTTTTCAAGGTGATATCAGATTGTTATTTTACTTTGCTAGGGCTGACAGTAACATCGACGATATCTTGCTAGCTGGTTCATTTAAGAAAACACCAGTAAATTGTTCACGAAAAAGGAATGCTATTGCATCAGTAGTTGGAACTTCTAAATCACCGTTGGACATGATTTAAGGAAGTCCGGTCTCTTTTTGTTGATCACTAACATAGCGCAAAAATCCTTTCGGTTTCGATTTTAGACTCCGTTGCAAAGGATTTTGACGTGCGTGAAATAGCTGCTTATTCAGTCTTTGCATACCCTTTTGGCTCTTAGGTAACGGGCTACATTTTTAAACGTTTTAAATGAGAGTTGGTCAAGACAGGGTAAACTTGTTCTTTTTGTAACCTCTTTGGAACAGTGCTAGCAGCTAGGTTGACATCGCAATCACGTATTAGTTTAGCCCAATCAATACCTGTGAGCAAGGAGTTCATACTGGCGTAATCGGCTTTACTGAAGTCGTAGTATATGGTATTAGCACTAGCATCAACGAGAGTACTTCGAACATCACACTGCAACGATTATTGCAAAGGAGGATGATGTCTGCAATCTTTTTCCAATGAACATGGAGCTCGAATCATGCTGCAGTGAGTAACGAGTTCATCACTCACACAACATAGGTCTAACAAACGATCGTTTTCGTTCATGACACCGTTCAACTGTCCAAGGCAAGCTGTGCTGACTGCCTCCAGCAAACATCCGGATGTGAAACTATTCGCGGAACGAGTGGCGTCAGGATTGAAGAACCAATTATGGTTAAACTGCCAGGTGATGCCATGGAGGTTGAAGTCGCCGATAATAATGATGTTATCCCAAGCGCTCATCTGAGAGACAACCCAACAACCTAACAAAACGTCACCACCAGAGAGCTTGTCACAATAGGTCGGGGAACGATCCTGTCTGTATACATCGTAATTATCGTCGAACAATTGATTAGAAAACGTATTTTCATTCAACCAAGTCTCCGTGAAGGCGTATATGTCGTAACACACATCGGAGCATGTGAGCTTGTAGTCAGATAGAGAGCTATTGATCCCTCCGACGTCCTGAAAGTACAGCAGCAAGTCTGAAGGAGCAGGTATAGTTTCAATACGTCCTAGAGTCTGAGCAACTTGCGAAGGATGCCTTGATGGTGCAAGCGAATATTGGCTGGAAGCAATGGACGGATCAGGAGTCGTTAAAACGTTAACAGAAGTTGACTTGCCTATGCTGTCGAGTTGGAACGGCTCTGCACTACTCCCACACGCAGAGCCGGGACGATAGCTGAACGCTGATTGGAATGGCTTGACTGTGGTGTGAGGTACAAGTGCTTCCATGAGGCCAACTTCGGTGCGAAACCGAACTTTTTGTTAGTGCGAACCTCAACCTGAGCTAGGTTTTAAAAACAAACGATCAAACTGACGTTTGCAAGAAAACAAGTAGACCCGATCTTGATACCCAATCCAGGATGGAACTGAATAATAAACAAATTTGCTATAACTGTGGCTGATGAGAAAAGCCAGATGGAAATTGCTGGAGTGGTCAAGAGTTTGGATGAAGTTCGGTAGAGACAAGTGAAACATTTGTCAAAGAAAATGGCAATAATGAAACCGGCCATTTTGGAACAGGTTGGTGATTTGTCATTTATTCTGTCATGGCGTTCTCTTGGTGAACCAGTTGATTGGGTGACTCCATGCTGGGGGATAAATTGGCATTTGGCGTACGTGAAGGGTTCCAAAAATTTGTAACGCTCCTGTTATCCTTGAACTCGCGCTTAGGAAGATATTATAAAGAATGACGTGTTGCGACGACGAGCGGAAACGAAACCCTGAACCAGCAGTCTGTATTCAAGTACCGTAGTGATGAGTGCTATAATACAGGTCTGGATTTGTGCAAGGTACAAAAAGTACGGAGGATGTGAAGCAGAGGATGCTGCATGAAAAGAAGGAGGTTTGGACACTAGAGAAAGCAGAAATATTGACGCCTCTCAGGAAAAAAAAAATCTCCATCTTATTTTTAAGAATATTCATGTCATTCGATTTCGAAGAATTTTTAAAAATATTTGAACCTATTTAACGACTTGTAAAATAACGGTTGTCTTGTGGTAGGGTTAGTGATCCTATTTTTGGCCTATGGTTCTATTTTGGGCTTAACGCTAAAACTCAGTTTTAAACCTACTTGGGCCTGATTTTTATGCTGGAATCATTAGTAAATTCATAATATCATTAGTAAATAAAAATTAGTGAAATGTTGCTTCAATCCTGAGTTTTAGTGTTAGGCCGAAAAAAGGAGCAAAGGCTGAGAATAGATTCCGTTCCCCTATCTTAGTTCTACCAAAGTTATACTAATGTTGTTATTTAGGGACAGATATTTACTACGGTGTTCAACGTTAAAAATGTAATGGGATCCGACTTTGGCAACATGTCTCCAATGTCTTTAATTTGCGTATGCTATGAGTTTTCAAAACCTCATGTTTTATTTAATATTTTTCATAGATTTTCTATTGTGAAGTAAAGAATTGTGTGTTGCCAAAATCGGTCCATTACTGTACGCTGTTTTTTTTTTAATTTTAATTTCTATAGGTTTTTCTTCAAATTATGTGTAATGACATTTGTAAATATTTAAAAATCCTAAATGGGGGAAATGGCTTTATAGATCTAATGATTGAGCCCATCGATAACAATGACCTGTTCATTAATTTTTCTAAGAACAATGCGTCCTCTGAACAATACCAATGGACATCAGTGGTTGCTAGTGAACAATTGGCAAAAAATGCTTTCCTTAGAAACTTATGTTTGTATGGACCGAATCTTATGGATACATAAGCCTACATTAGGTACATTAACCCTACTTCCACGATGAAAAAATGATCATATTTTTTATATTTTTGAATATTTTGTGACGAATAAGGTTGTGTTCCAGATACCGGCTCCGGTGGTCACAATCAACTTTCACATAAGAATGGTCATCAAAACACATCAAATTAATGTGTATGAAACGATACTTCGAATATTTTGGCTAAATTCTGATTACTTGTGACCAGTGACCTAGTCCGGAGGATCCGGATGCCGTTTCCGATGGCCACAATAAGCTTTCTCATAAGAATGGTCATGTGACGCATTGATGCATTTGAATCAATTCTTCACCAACATTATGGTTACTACTGGCCACTGACCTAACCCAGATGTTCCAAATACCGGTTCTGGAGATCACAATTAAAACACCGACGTACCAATGTACCAGCTCACATTCAAATTCTTTGCCCAAGACGCCACATTTAAAAAACGTTAAACACTGCCGCCATCTACTCATCCAATCGCGTCATATCGTGAGCAAGGACACGGACACACGTATAATTCACAGGACTGCAACGCCTATCGAACAACTCGAGTGAAGCCAAATTTCTCTGGTGCTCTGATACTAATTTGACAGCTTCTCCTTTTCCTCTATTATTAAGCTTGGTACATGTCGCGCCGCATTGCGGAAAATAGATAGAGTTTTCTAGATAACGTTATAGCAAAGCATGATCCACGCAAATTGTGCTCGTCAATTCGAAAACAACTAAATCATTTCTTAATTGTCGATTGCGGGAAAGTAAGAATGGGTTTGAAGGCATTCCATTTGTTGAAACCTTGCCGCATTTAATGTTACATGGTTGGAGCTTAAATATGTTATGGATCACCAGCGCTGCTGATGTTTTCGACAGTTTCAAGAACTGGATCGCATTGCAGGGGTTGGTATAATTTATATTGACTTTGTTTGTGTCTTTCCTCGTTCGACAGATCTGATCACCCATTTGACAGCTCGAATCGCTCGTTTGACAAATCGAATTGTGGACAAACGAAATGGTCAAGTGGCATTTCGGTTCGTCGGTGATAAACATTCACTAAGAAATTGCCATAATGCCATTTAGCTCATGTCATTAATCGAATGTTCCAGATATGAATATATGAATATAATATCATTTTGCTAATTGGTTGTGACCATTGGCCTAATTCGAATATTATGGATACCGGTACTAGAGGTTACAATTAACATTCTCATAAAAATGATCATGTCAGGCATAACATTTGATAACTGCACAAAAGCATTTGTAAACAAACTTTCTAAGTCCCTTTACACGCGAACCAAAATACGCCCACGCAAACCAACAACATCATCGGATAGAAGCAACTATCACCTTTCTGAAAGTGGTATTGGTTTGCGTGGGCGTACTTTGGTTCGCGTGTAAAGGGCCTAAGAAAGTTTGTTTACAAATGCTTTTGTGCCGTTATCAAATGTTATGCCTGATGTGACAAAACAAAACACATAAAATTGATGCCTATAGATTAGAAATACTCAGATGGAGAGGTGGGCGGAGAGAATGTTTTGAGCCAAATGAACTGTCAAACTGATTTCTTATTCTTACTAGATTAAATTTGAGAGTATTGCAATCGAACAGAAATTCAATCACCTTTAGGTTTCGTGTGCTTCTTAAATTCAATTAGTTTTTGGAATCAAAAGCAATATTCTAACTCTATTGATTAATTGATCTTAGTTGGTTAATTAATGGTACCAATAAAAGTGCAAAATCTTCCGATGTAGTCAATTATTAATATCAATTTATTATTAATCGAATCAAAAATAAAAGTCATGTGAAATGCTAGCTTCTAGCAAGGGTTGCAAGATAATTTAGGTACAAATCCTTGCTGCCGAATTGTATTTTGTATTCTCCGCCCATCTCTCACTCTGAGTGTTTCTAGTATAGATCGGTTCAGTGAATATTCTGCCATTTTACAATTTTGTGTGAGGGCATCTACGTAATCTGGATCTTCTGAATAAATCCGGATTAGATTTCTGGACACGAAGAATTAGAAATATGGCATTACATTCACAGAATCGATCTACAACAAAGCCCCCGAATAGTGCGATGTATGCTACAGTCCACCCACCGCTATTTCTCGATTGTCCTGGTTGGAGGTGATTTTCTAAAAGTGACTAGTATATGGTTGACAACAGTCACATACTAGAAATAGCGGTGGGTGCACCATCCACAACGCTATTCGGGAGATCCCTGTTTATGCATCAATTGGATGTGTTTTGATGTGTCGTATTATCATTTTTGTGAGAATGTTGATTGTGGCCACCGAAACCGATATCCGAAACTTCCGGATTAGATCAGTGGTCACGAGTAACCAAAATGTTTTTGATGAGTCATATGAAATATGAGATATATGACGTATGAAAACATGTAGATTTTAATGAGAAAACCTGTTAACACCTTATTTGTAACTTTTTTCTGTACCCCTTTTTCTAAATAAAATGATTTCAATGTAGAAATGTAAGTCTTCATCAATTAGTAAAATTCTAGAAAATTAAGATTGCTAGATACTCGCTTAAAAATATATTCCGTCATCTCAAATTTATTTTATTTTTTATATTTTTTGCATCTAAATATGATGCAAATGATACTCAATGCCATTTCTATTAAATTTTCAGTACTGATATGGGCATTTCCCAAATAAATTTTTCCCAACTATTGCAAACAAACTGAATTTCATTACATTCTTGCATAAAACGATAAATACCAAGGTCAAACAAATATTGCCCCCAAAATATGACTAGCTGACGGCCGTAGCTTCCCAAGACCAAGCATCATATCCTCAAACTTCTTCGAGTTGTGCAATGCACATTGGATCAAACAAACTTTCAATAAACACATGTTTACTCCCCAGCAGTCACGCAACCACCACTGCCGGTCTCATTCCATCGGCAGCCCACGGGAACAATTGCCAATTTGCGTCAGTGATCGTGGTGAATCGGGCTCGCTCGTTGGATTACATATGTTATTACCCTACAAAGTTCGTAATAATTTCCCGCCCAATGCTCAATCAAGCAAGGTCCAGTCACGGTGCGGGTTCCCCGCTGAAACACGCGTTGAAATTCCTACCTCATCAGGGCCCAAAGCAAAAAACCAGAGCACGTTCCAACTGCGGTTAGTGTATAAGCCACAATATGGAGCGGTTTCGTTCCTATGCTCTTCATCTGTATAGTTCATTTATCTTGATTCCAAAGGACCGCCAACAAATACGTTTAATGAAGTAATATCTCTTAGATTGGAAAATGATAGGAATGTGGTCTCGTTCGTATCGTCTCCTTAAGAGTCCCATGTTCTACATGGCTAACTCTGCACAGGCCACGATTTCAATTTCGGACTTGTTAGAGTGTAAAAATGTTTGCGGTTGAGCTTCACGCACTGACACGTCGCTGCTGGCCGATTGCTCCGAAACAGGTTTCACTTGAGGAGCCAAACCACGAGACAGGTTCTGCTGTTTTTGGTCAAGCCCTCGCCGGCGATGCGCGATAAGAGCTCCTTCCTCCACTCTGTGTAGCATCAGTGACCTGGTGTGCGAAAATGTTGTTACCTACTGCAATTGCACATTTGGTGGCACAACTGATTGAAGAGTAAGCTAACCTGTGGAACCTGTTTTGTTTATCGCACTTGACTCTGGAGCCAGGGACAACTCTGGCTTTCGAGAAGGTGAAACTGTTGATTTAGGGCTTTTCGCGAAAATTGATTGTTTTTCTTTTCTTTTTTTAAGCGACGCCATGGGCAAGTTTGCCTCGTCGTGACCTACAATTGAGAGGATCACATTAAAGGTGAAAACTGACTTTTGATGATGGGTTGTTAAATTATTTCCGTTTGGGATACGAACGACCCTCACATTTCGAAATGCATATTCAGCTTTTGTTTGTTTTCGCAACCTCGGGTTTCACAGTTGGAATCCGTTGAAATCGAATCTCCCTTCTTGGAAGGAGCTCAAGCAAATGCACCGAAATGCAGTCGCATCCGGATCGAATCAAATTTGATTTCACCGGTTACGTAAATCCATGGCACAACATCAAAGATATATCATTTGATCATCGTCGAATCATTCGTAGATTTCACATTACAAAAACACATTCCTTCTTCCTGTTTTCTCTTGAATGGCTCAATAAATATCCGCCCAACCCCTAGGGAAGACGCGTAAATTCCCTCTTCCAGTCTGAGGTGAAACAGGCAGACAGCAGCCAAAACATCTTCCATCTTCCAATCGCGTGGTAAAAAGCCACAATCATAAAGAATAATGCTCCCATCTGGGTCCGTACCTGATGGACTGCCGGACTGGGACGACTGCGGTCGGTCGTGGCACAGGTAGGTACGTGTATGTAATCAACGACGAACGGTTCGTCGGTACCTACATGTTATATGCTGGTTGGATTGGAGTAAAACATGAATAGCCTGTATTATTGTACCAGGAACGGAAAAGAAATGATCACATTTTGAATTGAGGTCTCCTTGCTCTTGTTACCTGAATTCAGTCGTCGTCTCTTTCTCAAGGGGGAATTCGGTAACGGTGAGGAGCCAATTTATTGTATGTTTCTAGGGACTCATTTTTGTTGATCTTTATTTTTCTCATTCCACGATTTTCTTCGTTATTATCCTGTGCTGCATAGGAGGAGGACAACAGCATCCCTGAACTTTATTTGAGGTTTATATTTGAATTCACTTTCGTGAGCCGTATCATACAACAGACCCAGGCCCAAGCGCTGAGTGGTTTTTCCTGTTGTAAAATTATCTGTTGACCTGATGACAGCAGAATTGATTCAGCTGAAATTGTGATTTTCTGAGAGAAGCAACAAGAATTCGATTTATCATCTTGTTAAACCATTTCCCCCTCCAAAAAATGTAGCATCCCTAATGACACTCTAGAATGAAAACTTTTGAATATCATCAGATTGAATCAAAGATTCACAAAAAAATTTCAAGACTCTAGACTTTAGCATGAAACTCAAAGGGAGGTGCCGGACAAAGGTGTTATATCCTTGACAAATGGTAAGTTACAAATTCCCTGTTGTCGTTGTCGTAGGCGCCGCCGTATTCGCCGTCGTAGGCGCTGTTGTAATCGCCTTCGTAGTCGCCGTAGGCAGTACCGTTAGCATATTTAAAATTAACCATCAACCGCTGAAACTATATGAACTATCGCGATTTCCGTTCTTCATTACATACCAAAAGAAATTCGAGAACGTAATTTCATTTGAATAGCTTGTTTAGCCAGGGCTTAAATAATCGTCACGTCGGTCATAGCTTGTTGCCTGAACGATGCGTAAAGAGCAAATAAAAACATTGAACGTCGCGTGAAAGTGAAACTTAATGAAGGCCTAAGTACTCTTTCGTAGCATTTAGTTTTCAGATTGGAAAGATCGTCGGTTGCAGTGGCTTGCTTACTGAAAAATGTATAGTAAGATCGCTTGTTTATCGTGTATTTTGTAAAACTTTCCGTTGTCCTCGGTGCCGGGTTTGAATAGTTATAACAACTTGAGTAACGGTATAATGTGATATGAGGAGCTCGGTGGCCTTAGAGCAACCGTTTTTGCTTACTGAGCAGAACATCATGAGTCTAACCTCAAGCCCATTCACATTCAAGATTCGGCAATCGTTTTATTTGTTAACATGACTACATGGTTATAACAACAACTCATGATTAAAAGGGGGCTCGTCTGCCTAGTGGCAAACGGTTTTGCTTACTGAGCAGAAGACCGTGGGTTCAATCCCAAGCTCCTTCGCGTTATATGATCGTTAGGACATCAATTCAGCTTATCGTTTACCAAACGAACCCTGCTGCAAACCCAACACTATTACCCAATATCCCAGTGATTATTCGTGGAAGTACAGAGGACTCCTCGGCTTCCATAAAAGCGAGTGTCACGTCAACACATTCGTACCCCTTCCTTTCTTGACCTGTGTTCGAGCGCGGTTCATCAATCCTCTGCTATTTCAGAACTGGATCGCCATGGGGGCACATCGGCAGAAATACAAAATTTCTTGCACCAGCCTGTTTTCCCACGTTCTGTCGATCCTTTTCTCTAAAACTGGTGAAACCACACATAATCGATATCGGCTCAATGCAAAACGCATGACTCAATACGCCTTTTTAATAGAAACTAAGCGATCGATTAAACATCTGGACGTGAATTTGAGAACGCCAAAAAGAGTGTTGCGAGCAGAAATTTTTGCCGTGGGACATTGGAAGCGGAACACTTTTTCACTTTTCCTGATAAATTGATTCATCTGAGATGCTCGAAAACTTGATCTATAGTTGAAAATGTTTAGTATTCAGGAATATTTTTGATGAGAAAAATGCAAAATTCCAATTGGTGGCAGTGCGCCAGTATTGGCCATTGGTTCCTATTTTGGCCACACCTCAGAAAACCGATTAAATTACAATATACGTGCATTTTGTGGTCGAAATGTTTATGTACACCGATGAATATGATTTGTACCAACAGACTGAACGCAACTGAACATCTCAAAATTGTAAACGACGTAAAATATCGTCAAATGGTGGCCAAAATAGGAACATGGCCAATACTGGAGCGTATCCCTCAGTGCCTTAGTGGTTATGATCTTCCAGATTTCTTGTGTGTGAATAGTTTAGGTGCAAATCAGTTCAGATGTGTGAAAAATCGTAAAATAAGACAATTACTGATGTAAATCGGCAAGATGTTCAATGAAAAATGCTTTAATTTGCGTTGAGAAAAATCCTTCTTCTGATGTAAACAAACGGTTTGGTTGACGTTTCCTCTCGAACTGGCGTGGTGCCCTCTACGTGGTGCATTAAAAAGGCTTATAAGCTTTCTTGCACCCAACCGGTGGATGTAAGATTCGCTTACTATTATGTGGGATTCATCATCAGAGGATGTAAGTGGAGACCGCATGAACCGAGGATGCAATATACCTAGCTGCGGTCCAATGCAAGAGAATTGGAGACCGAAAAATGTGGAGTGGTAGTGAGTGAAATGAATTACGTCGAAAAAAATTGGAAAAAGGTTGCCGACTGGGACTCGAACGACGAACGTTGTGATTATCAGACCTGTGCTTTCTCCACTGCTCTCTCCATGCTTCTGAATATGGATAGCCTAAAAGCAAACAAGAAGCGCTCATTTCCTCTCACACTTGACTTCGTATGTTTTTTTTTCTGCTGGAGAGATTCGAGGCAAGTGTGTGCGTCGTTCTGCCATGTTATACATAAAAATCAAGGCAAATGCTTGCTTGTGTAGATGAGAGCACAGACAGAACACGAAATAAAAAGGGCAAAAAACCATTACATCGCCTGCAAGGTCAACTTCTAACATTCGCTGCGATGTTCATGAACAGAGGATGATAGGAAATGGAACTAACATTCATTGTAATAAATTTTTGGTTTGCGTGTGGGATCCCTCTCGCATGAGTTTTGGGATAACTGAATTAAATACTTTCCGTACTAACCGTATTTTTCTACTTTTACACTACACCCGTTTTATTTCATATGTTAATCTTTCGTTTGATGAACGATTTAACATTTAATACCAATAAAACGAAAATTCTAACCTGTTAATTCACTCACCTAATCAAGTATCCTGAGCAAAAACTTCCACATGACAAATGAAATCGAAATAGTCTTTTACTATGTTCTCATCATGTATGTATGTTACACTCACAACTTTTACTGAGTACCTTCTAGACCATTTATTTCCAAATGATATCGATTATCACACAAAATGACTATTATAAGTGAAATGTCATAAAAAGATAGGCTATGTAACGTGATATCAACTTGGCATAAATCTGCACCAACTTTTCTATGATCCATTCAAAAGATCGATTCAAAATGATGTATTAAATCGGTGAATCGATTATTTTCAAAAAAAATGAATCGATTCACTAAGATCGATTCTTGCCTCAAAATCGATTCTTGCCTCAAGATGGATTCTTGCCTCAAGATCGCCCAATGCTAAACGGCATACTATCGATCGATCATAGCAAGCGTCGTAGTGGAACTAAGGATCAAAAGCTGCATTTACAGATGTTGAGAACGATTAGGGCAAACCCAGGACAGTCGGATTATGATATCGCCAAGAATTTGCCAGCCAATGCAACGTCAGAAGGATTCGTCAGCGGGAATGATTTCGATCTTTTTGGGCCAGTAAGTAACCAAACAGGACACTGAAGCAGAATCTAGTGCTTTGACTATATGTTTAGTATTACTTCTGCGTGAAGTCAACGATTTACATAGTTGAAGATGCCAATTTCAAATAACAGACTTAAGTGATAATTTTTATACGCCACCACTGGAATATCCCTCACCATCCCTCTCGGGGGAGTTTGGTAAAGAGAGATGATCAAACCGATTTGTACCTTCCTAAAATTGTCCTTGCTCGCTTTCTACTCTCTATATGCAATTTTCACACTGCCGTACTCTAACGGAACTATCAATTCTATGCTTTCATCTATTGTATAAAAATTACCACTTTAGTCTGATATTTGAAATGATATATGATATATGAAGAATCTAGTGGCCAAAAGACGTGCCCGGAAGTTTTACAATGAGGTTCTTTTCATGGAAGACGAAACGTACATAAAGATGGATTATGGGCAGCTTCCCGGACAAAAGTTCTATAAAGCCACTGATCAAGGTGATGTCCCTAGCAAGTTCAAATTCGTTTTTGCCGATAAATTTGTAAGAAAGTTTATTATCAGGCAAGGTATGACATGAAGCAAATTTTATAATTCCATACGAGATAGGCACTTGTTACCGGAAGGTGGATGAATCAGGTTTTTAACAGCTATTTTACTATTTTTCTTCTTGACTAATTCTCTGTTTCTTATTTGGGGTTTTATCCTGTAGTTGCTGCCGTTGTTCTCGATCGATCTCACTAGACCACAAACATTCTCTTGTATGAGCTTGGCTGATAAGAATGAAGTTGCAACTCTCGCGACTGAAAGGCGTTGTGACGTTCCATCATATGTTTATTGTGCTTTGCTTTGGTGTTTTAGTTCAAAACTCTTCTCTACTCAACTCTGCCATTTTCCAAATATACATAACCTAACCTCAACCCATCGAACGGTCTCCCATCTTGCCAATTTTTGCAACGTTTACCATAAGTAGCTATATTTTAACTAAATAGCTGTCATCTCTCGCATAACTTCTTTGATCAGCTCATTAGAAATTATGACCCAGCTTCACGATTGGCCTTCAATGCTACGATCAATTTTCTCCTCCACATCATCAATGCTGTTGCCACTTTAAGATACAACCTACCTTTAAAAAAAAATCCCATCCAATGCATCCAGCGTCCCATCTCCCATGTGCCGACCCCGCGAGAGGGTACAATATCGCATCGCTAATCGATCGATTCGATAATTGCCCGTAATGAGGCGTTTATGCCGACCTTTCCACATAAATTATACCAACCGTTCGAATGCGCGAGCCATTCACATACACTCGAAAAAGTAATAACGATTGTTGGGCAGTTAAAAAATTGAACATTCATTTCCCGGCTCGTTTTGAGAAATAAAAGCACTTGCATAGGATGAGTTGATGCTTGTAGCTTGTTGAGCAAAGGGATCACAACGGATTTTATTAATTTTATGCCTTACCCTCTTCGGATGCCATTCCCATCATCCCAGCGCGGTGGGTACACCGTAGTATAGTTTAAGCAAATTATTATTAATTGATTTCATTAACATGAACATGTTTTGTCTTGTCTTTTTCCTTCAACAGAATCACAACTGGTCTCAGAAGACCCCGAGAGCAAGAAGGACGAGTACGCGTTCGATAATCCGGCCTTCAAGACTGGCGATGGAGCCGGTGGAACCACCACGAACAAAACAAACTCCCCGCTGGATCCCAGCTGGACATCGTCGACGACGGCGGCGGCCAAGCAGAACAGCCTCGACAAGCGGAAAACCGTGGACGACAGTTGCATCAATGTGAGTATGTGTGTATATGCGTGTGTGTGAAATGTGTTAGTGTGCAAGAGTTCGAGCTCGTTCAAAAGCTTAATTTTTTGATGATGTTAATTGGCTGCCGGAATTGGTCGTAAGCCCCGTGATTGGTGATTGGAAATTAATAAAGGATTGGAATTTACCGATGGTCTTCATTGGTGAATTTTTGTGTGGGGAATCATTGGGAAAAGTAATGTTACCTCATTCACTTCATCATCAGCATCATCATCGTCGACCGCTAGATCCAGATTTATGTTCAGAGTTCAGATGAGTTGACCGATTTCATATACATAACAAAATTTCATTTCGAGATTCGAATTAATTATCGTTGTTGATAAATAGTTATCGACATCGATAAAAGTAGACCACTCAATATGACTATGTATTTTTAAACTGTAGGGATGACAAAATGTCGATATTTTTTTCAGATACACTTATTTAATAACAGTATCGCTGAAATACCCACGAAACGAAAGCTTAATCTCGCCCCTTTCATATGAGGATAGTATCTAAATGTTCTACCGGGGGTTATGTTTTTCGTATTGTTTAGCTCACATCCAAAAATTAATGTAAAAGTCACATTTTGAAACAAGCATCAAATGAAAGAGAGGCACCTAGGATTTCGTTTTGTAGGTGTTTCAGTAATACTTATTTTAAAATAATATTGTTATAGGGGAAATGGATGTAATGTCGGCATAAATGCCCCTATTTTGGACCCATACATAAATTCAGTAATCGACTAAATTGTCAACAGCGACCAAAAATATCCATTAGTACTTCTAGATAAAATTGATAAATAGCAGATTTTTAGCGATGGGCCCAATCTTAGATCCATAGGCCAACATTAAAGCCATTTTCTCTGTGTAAAAAAAATCGTTGACCCATCGCCTATCCATATTCGAGATGTTTAAAAAAAAGCTGTCTAAAAATTATCTAACAATACGGAACATGGCATAGAATTAAAAAAAAAGCTTACGCAACCAGTTACGTTGGTTGCAGAATTGTGCAATGCATCCAAAATTAAAATTTAAACCATTCATCCGGATTCGGAGTCAACAATTATCGGCCTTAATTTTTCCCATAAGCTTAATTTCCTGCCCCAAAATCACACCGACCATTAAGCCATCAAACTAGCCAAAAATCGCACCTGTTTTAATTGATATTTTTTGCTTGTGTCTGGTGCAACCAAGGCAAACATACATACTCCGAACTTGTTCACTCTTCCGCCATCTCTTCAAATTTTGCCGACACTTTCATTCCCGAACAATCATCACCACCAAGATCACCACAAGAGATCGAAGCTGAAAGCGAAATTTGATCGAAACATCCGCACTTGAGCCGATCCGAATTCTCCGAATGATTTAAAGAAAGAGAAGAGACGTGTTCAAATATTTACATAACAAAAAAAAAACTGCTCGTCGCCAATCATTAACTTAATTAATCATTTCATGATCTCACCCACTCATGTATGTTTTCTTCTTTCTTTTCCGATCTCCCGAAAACAGGCGGCCACTCCTCGGTTGGTCTCGCTGCGCGGCTCCGACTTTACCGGATTGGGGGTGGAGGTGTACGGTGGTCTCAAGGAGGGCATTTTCGTGAAGAAAGTCATGCCCCAGGGCCCAGCGGCTGGATCCGTAAATACAGGTAAGTTCCATATATGTGCAATTTTTCGGCTATGCTGTCGAGTGTGAACTCCCTGCAGATCAGCGACTGCCAATTAAAATCTAATTTATGTCGCCTAAATCACGATCTTGGGAATTTAGAAAATCACAAATAAAATCGCGGGCGGTCCCCAATTTGCGGACCTTATAATGAGCGATCGACGCTCGTCGTCGATTCGTGTAATTTCACCGCAGATATTAGAGCCTGCATCAACCTAATGGAGCGTCTAATGTGTCCAAATTGCACAACTTTCAGCCGCCGAGGCATTTAAGTGTCGTCGGAAATCGCTGCTCATAATAATCCGGACCAATGGGTTATGCTATATGGCGGTACCGGTTCAAACGCGACACCATTCATTGTCGTGGGTCCCATAATAAGCTGGGTGTTGTTTGTTACTGCGTCGCGGATGCTTTCGTCTCTGTATGCATACACCGTGTTGTTGGCGTTTATCCCAAATAAAATGATGCCACAAATAGTTGTTGAAAGTCGTAAAATTTGAATAAATATTTGCTTTGCGATTAGAAGCGCGCCAGCCGCTGCTAGTAAAGAGTAGAAAGTGTTCGTCTGCCCGAGGTGCGCATTACATTATTGATTAAGGTGGAAAAAGGCAAAATTTGTCTCGTCTGTTGATCTTCGTGATTACGTAATGTCTAACATGCTAAATTAAAACAATTTACAATAATAATTGGAGGTTTGGGGAACACCTATAACGGTCTAACAGACTCTGCAAGGGAAAGGAAGCTACAAGTTCTACTCCCCAACGCTTTATAGGGCACTCAAAATAATCGACACGTCAATGCAATGTATGTGTATCATTTGACCGAATGCCGTTTGGCTGAATGGGTCGTTTCGCTGAATGCCTAACAACAAAACTCCAAAGAACTGCCCATGTTTGAAAAAAGGAAAAATCTCATATTCTTTTAAAATTCTGATTTGTCTTAATTTTATGACATGCTGCGTTTACTGTGCAAAAAATAATTAGAACAACATAATTCCAAAGAAATGCTCATGTTAAAAAGGGTGGCTAAAAATACCAATTACATAACTAACAGCTTATCTTTAAAAGAATAATTAATCCATCGACAATATTAAATTTTAGTTTTATACAATATGCAATTTAACAAAAAATCCCATAGTTATAATTTCAAAAAACCAAAATTGTGGAAAGCAAAAGAAAAGGTCACAATACTGCCATTTAGGAATCTAGTAGTGTTAAAAAATTGGAAATCCCATTTCAAGTATTCGGCCAAACAACCCATTCGGCCAAATGGCTGGACACCCATTTTCACGTAAGGACTACACACTTAAACAGAGACCCTGAGTACGGTAAAAAAAAATATCGTCTTAGATCGGTAATGCTCAAAATTACAGATGTTTCGGTATTTTCTCGCTTTATTGCTGAAAACTGTAAATGAAATGACCGAATTTCGGTAATTTTATTTTAATTTACCGAAAACGATAAAAATTTTAGCGGCGGGTCTGTAAATTAGCTTCATCACTGACTTCGGTGAAATATTTTACTGAAGTTTCGATAAACAAAGCGTTCCGTTACTGAGTTCGGTAACGGCCTAGGTAAACGTCAAATCCACCATATTGGAAAAATAAAAAGGTGAAATTATGGAGACTGTTATGCAACACCAAGATGAGCGAATCGTAGATATTTTCCGTAAATAATTAATTTTCGTTTTCTAAATAAATACCGATTACAGATGGCCGATGTTGTTGCTTGTTTTTTTTCTGTCGGTCCAAGTTCCATTCCCGTTGGCGACGATCTTCCAATGCTTGCTTGTTTTCAATGTAGCGCCGAATCTTTCCGACAAAAACTTAAGTTTTCAGATCGTCGCCAACGGTTTTGTTCATTGGTGGTGCAATTTGCAACACTAACTTATTGATCACGACGGCAGCCAAATTTTTGCATAGGTTGCAGTGACCGCCACCTTGAAACAATATTAAAGCAAATTACAGTTGAGTCGGCGACCTTTTTAAAAAATTACAGATCACTCGGTAATTTTCGATTTGCATATCGTCCTCAAATTACAGTTCTCCGGTAAAGTCGACTACAAATCAAGGAATGCACATCGGTAAACGTTACCGATCGTTCGGTAAATTTGACAGCTAGTTTTGCTGATCCTGTTTACAGATGTTTCGGTAATGTTCTCGATTACCGAAAACATTACCGACCGTTCAGCTGTTGAGAATTCGGTAAATGAATTACCGAAGTCGGTGATTTTTTCTAAGTGTGTACACACTAATCCAGGCCTCCATCGTTCGGTAAATTTTGAACTACAGAACTGTTCGGTAAAAGTTTAAAAATCAGTGAAAAATCCAATTATTTGAAAATTTATTCTGAACATGTACAGAATTTGTTCGGTTTACCCCATTAATTGGTGAAAAATAAAAATTTTAAATTTTCTTGATTTCTCACGTGTAACGGTAATTTGAAAATTTTACCGACTTGTTCTGCTGTTCAAAAACCCGGTAAATTCCTACCGACTTCGGTGATCTGAATTAAGTGTGTAGGTGATCATCATATGGAAGAACTCATTTCAATAAGCATCATCGTCACTGGATTAACACGTAAAATTTACGTGATGCTTGGTGATGGAATTCATGATGGTCTCTTGATTCGGATTCCCCTACTCTGCTAGTTGTGTTGTTGCTTCATAACAAAACATTTGAACTGTCAATTAAACTGGGTTGCCAAACATACCATTATTCACAATGAAACAATGTCAGTCCGATGACTGACACTCTCGGTACTGCTGGCACAGCTGCGGCACACTGAGAAAAAAGTTGGCGCAGAATGAGTGTGTAGAGTGGCCACACAGCAAAAACTAAATTTTAATATTACATCCAAGAGGATGCACTTCAATCATGTCGAAAATCTTATGTAATTTTTATGGCCACAAAAATAAACAAACGCAGTAAAAGCAGCGTAATGTCAGTTCATGCACTGTATTAATGATAATTTTGCCCTTTTTGGCAAGTTATATTACACCATGTTTTCGACACTAATGAAGTGCTTCCACTTTGATGTGATATCAAAATTATTTTTTTGATGTGCACCCCTTGAAAGAAACGACATTTTGTCTTCGATAATAAGTTTCTATCTTCAATAGATCATAAACTATTGAAGGTTTCGATTCAAATAGAGTTTTCTTTCTAGGACCAACCATGCCTCGTAACGCGATTGTCCGTGGGTGATTCACTGCAGTGACGGGAAAGTGCTCTGGATCTCTCTTGTGAGGTCTGATGGCTGATGGCAAAACTGCAACGATAGATACTTATAGTACGTGCAGACTACAGAGTTATAACATGTTTTAAGGGTTGTCAAAAAATTGCAACAAAGAAACCACCATCAAGATAGCGCTATAGCATGTTATAACTCTGTAGTCTGAACAAGGTATTGGATTGAAAAATCGAAAGCAATGGCCACTTAAATACTGTTTGCTTCAAAAGAGTTTTCAACGTCAGAACCATCAAACTAATGATGTTTATCATGGATGCAGATACATTCAATATTTCTAGAATGCTGTCCACAATTCCACAAAACTCTGAGAAGTTCGAACATCTGGAGCCTTGAAAGAACCTGAAAGACGTGGAAAGTCCTTTTCAAAATCAAATGATTATTCCTGATTTCTTCAAAACAACTCGAAGGTCAATACGAGAGAGTTTCCGAGGCTGTGGAGCGACGCTCCTGGATCGCTTCCTAGATGGGCCTTTGAACAGGAAATGACTTCCCTCGCCAACCCAGGGTCAGAACCCTGATCATCATCTAGGAGAAGGTCAAAGGGGTTGCTACCCGGCATAATTCTGGAGGATGGAGCGACAGTTCTCAGGACTTCCACAAAAGAACGCCGAGAGCGAGCTTTCAAAGACCGCTCAAATTTTGCTCCCTGCCTTGCTCACAATCAGCGAGAGTAGTATAATATAAACATATAAACATTTTGCAGTGCCACGACAAAAATCGCGACGCAATTCGGTAGTACTGACCCGGCGAAGGTCACACGAAACGAGGCCGAATGCGTGTAATAGTACGTTCAGACTACAGAGTTATAATATGTTATAGCGCTATCTTGATGGTGGTTTCTGTGTTGCAATTATTTGACAACCGTTATAACATGTTATAACTCTCCAGTCTGGACAGCGTTTAAGTCTTCTTCGTTCCGACGAGGGACACTGAATGTATTTAAATGCAGTCTAGTTTTTAAAGTATCGGGATGTTTGGGTTCTTAAAGACTCCAACCTTGCCTTTCAGGAAATTCATTACCGAAAACCGGTAATACCGGTCCTAAATCCATTACCGAAATACCGCTTTTACATGACTCAATGAAACGGGTATTTTCGGTAATAAGTCAAAAGCTCTAAAAGAGTCACAAACTTTAAGCTAAAAATCGACTTTCCATACGCAACTTTGATCTGGATCCACTAGCACTACCCAAATGGGCTATAGTAGAGATCACATTAGTAATATAATATGTACTTTGACACAGCACCTCCAGTAGCGAGGCAAAAGATTGCTTGTGTAAATGCATGTCCACATGATCCTGCTTTCTCGTACTTTCGCTCTTTCGAAATGTCATACTTGCTCTACTACTAGAGTAGTATCCAACTTTCATTTACGTTCATAGGGTTTTCGATCTAATCACAACCCGCGCTTTATCTCTCTTTTTTGAACGGAAAAACTTGAATATTTCTGCCAAAGATGACTTTCAAATTTATTCACCTTTCCATACGTACCGTTGGATTTGATAAAGAGTCACAAATTGTTGAGATATTGTTCAAAATCTAATACTGCTTCTTGATTCTACATTCGTCCTACGAGTTTCAATTCCATCCTAACGCATTGAAACGCCATTAGATTTTCTTCGTCCTACGAATAAACGTAGAAAAAGGGGATTTGCAGGGAGCGCTTCTTTTGTTTTGAGAACAATGAGCGTAAATATTCATACAATGCGCTCTAACAGGATTTATGTTGTAGCTAATGAACTAACGCATCGGAACAAACCTATAATTGATTTGTGCTCGGTGAAATCATTGATATAAGTGATCTTTTCTGATCGATAGAACGGAAATGGACCATTACGACGAAGTACCCTACTCCTAATAATTTAAATGTTTAGTTGCCGACCAGATGCAATCAAAATGACTTTACATTAGATCACACGGCAATCACAAATGTATTGTATATAGTGGAAGTAAACCAATTGAATGTAGTTTTATTAGGGTAAAGGGCAGTAGGGAAAGTATTTTTAACTTGTATTTAATGAGCATTAGCATGAGCATGATTGACCGCCCACGGTTGCTACTCTGTTATTGCCAGACCAGCTGTATTACACTGAGAACCAATCGACGATGCTTGGGACTAGCAATCATCCTCAATGTGTAAAAACTGGTGATCTAAAACTAGGCAATACCTGCGCCGGCCGGGCCTGAACACAGGTCAAGAAAGGAAGGGGTAGGAATGTGTTCACGTGACACTCGCTTTGATGGAAGCCGAGAACACCTCTGCACTTCCATGAGGAATCACTAGGATATTGGATAATAAGGTTGGGTTTGCAGCAGGGTTCGTTTTGGTAAACGATAAGCTGAATTAATGTCCTAACGATCATATAACGCGAAGCAGCTTGGGATTAAACCCACGGTCTTCTGCTCAGTAAGCAAAACCGTTTGCCACTAGGCAGACGAGCTCCTTTTTAATCATCAAGTTGCTGTTATTACCATGTAGTCATATTAACAATTAAAACGGTTGACGAATCTTGAATGTGGATGGGCTTGAGATTAGACTCATGATGTTCTGCTCAGTAAGCGAAAACGGTTGCTTTAAGGCCACCAAGCTCCTCAGATCACATTATACCGTCACTCAAGTTGTTATAACTATTCAAACCCGGCACCGACAACAACGAAAAGTTATACAAAATACACGATAAACAAACGATCTTATCCTACATTTCACACTTCTAAATCTCAATTTTAAATGCTCAAAAAATCTCACACTAGCGAATCAATCTTCGAAAAAGCTTCCTTATTTCTCGCATCTACTTGCATCGCGCATCACCTTTTTGCAGGAAATCTTCAGAATCGTCATCAATCTTCTTTCTATCTACTCAGCGTGCAATCAGCTAGCCAAAGCACAACACAATCTTTCCTGCAGCGTAGATAGAGTCGTCTCCCTCGCCTGGAACCGCGTTTTTCCGCTCAGTAAGCAAGCCACTGCAACCGACGATCTTTCAAATCCGAAAACTAAAAGCTTACGCCTTCATTAAGTTCCACTTTCACACGACGTTCAATGTTTTGATTTGCTCTTTACGCATTGTTCAGGCAATTATAACAAGCTATGACCGACGTGACGATTGTTTAAGCCCTGGTTAAACAAGCTATTCAAATGAAATTACGTTCTCGAATTTCACAACATGAACTGAACAACAGAAATACGTGATAATTCATATAGTTTCAGCGGTTGATGGTTAATTTTAAATATACTAACGGTACTGCCTACGGTGACTACGACGGCGATTATGACAGCGACTACGACGGCGAATATAATGGCGCCTACGACGACGACAACAGCGAATTTGTAACTCACCATTTGTCTAGGATATAACACCTTTGCAGGGCACCTCCACTTGAGCTTCATGTCTGCAATCTGTCACTGTTTGCAAAAATATTTAATAGCAATTACCTTTGTTGTAATACTTCCTGCATTGCCATGGTCATCTGGGAGGAGGTTAGCGTCTAGTGATTTCCCAAGGAACCGTTCACGGCCACCAGCTATCGTCCGTCAAGTCTTGGGCGTATCCAGCGAGGCATCCTTCAGCTTGCTCACAATCTCCGACACTGGTGAGAGACCAGCAGACGAGCTCTTTTGCAAGCCGTAAACTCGCTGATTCACGGCAACGTCGGCCACCCAAAACTAGCGGCGAACACATTATCAGCACTTTCCCCGGCGTAAATTAGCAACAGGACCAATGTGGTCCTAAGCACTCGGTTTGGCTGTCCTTGATCTAGTTTTCAAATCATGAGGTAATTTGATGCGCCTCGTGAAACTGACAACTTCCCCGGTGGCATCCGGAACATGTCCGGTTGTGGCCAATAATGGGGTCCTTAATAATGTTGTTAGCGGTCACAGTAGCCAACGCATTTTCTACAATCGATAATCGTCTGTCTAAAACTAGGCTGAGGGAGCCTCCCTGGACATTCATTATCAATGGATGGTCATAGTAAAGCCAAAGACAAACAGACATAACACTCACAATCACATTCATCGCAAATAAGGTTTTAGTTGGGAATGTGCTCGCATTTGTCATGGTTGTCAGCGTTAAGCAAGCTACCACATTTCAAACTTATCAGTAATGACAGTTATTTTTTGGGTAAATTTAGTAGATGTTAGCTCTTGAAAATGATTAGTGGCTAAGGCATCCCACTGAAGACACACCACATCTGTCGAATACAGAAAAAAAGTTGTACATCCAAACTGCTGCACATTGGTCATTCCACTAGTGTAATATTACGCTGCACGATGTCCACAGAATTTGAAAACAAGTAGTTATGATATCTGTAATATTTTATCAACGTTTACCAGTTATTGATGATCAATAAATCATCATGAATATCATTGATTGATACATATTTTATTTGTTTGATGTGTTCACATTAAAGTTATGAGCGGTGGTAGAAATGGCACTCATTAGTGATGCATTACCACGTTTGAAAACTTGTTTCCAGCAAATTAAAACCCCACTTAACAAACAAAACAAATCCCTAAGCTTCGGTGAATATTTTCTACGATCCGTATTTCTGCAAATTTCAATCAAACCGACATCAGTGACCTGCATCTGTTTTGTTTTTATTCAACACAGCTGAGGTGTTGACAGATCGAGGGAAAAGTAACTAGTAAAACATTGCATGAACGAGGGATACTCCGGTTGCAAAGCAATGCTTGGGAATGTGCATGATAGAGGGTGCTAGTGTACATGCAAAATACGGTTGACGAAATTTTGTAAGAATGTGTTGTTGCATAATGTGAATTATGTCTGTTTGTCTGTGGTACAGCCGTGATGAAGCGGGTGAACCAAACATAAGCGAAGTATGAATATGTTTGAATTGTGAATTTTGGATCTAAGTAAATACTCCAACATAGGTACCTCTTCATAGATGTTGATTTTTTTTTCTGCGATAATTAATGTAGGCACTCAATTTCCCCTACAGCTTAGAAACGAAATTTTTAATAACTCTAGAAAGTAAAAGTACGACCATGCAGTCGCTGCAACTACTATATTTTTTTCCTCTCCTCGAATTGTGATTGGATCATATGCCTATAAAACTGCACAAGATGATCGACTCATGCATTATTATGCTGCGAGTATGGTCGCCAGCTATGCTGCTGCTGCTCAATTGCTGCGGACAGTCAATTTCCAGATCTATGCTGATTGCAGTTATTATTGCCCGTGTCAGGTTTCAGTTTTTGCTGGTTTGGGTTGGCGCTGCATCAGGTCCAATTGCTGGCGGTCGAGGTGATGCATGGGGGCAAAAAACTCCAGGACCGGTCAAAGAATCGATACTAGGGGCGCGCGAGCGGTCGATGCACGTGTTCCAATCTAACAGTATCTTTTGTATTGGCGTCGTCCGTCGTGCAGCGTGTGCAGATCCCCTTCCCTTCTGCAATGAATGTGGTCGATCGCGGACTATTATGTGGCTTGGCATTGAAAAGTAAGCAACATATACGCGACTTGTCAGGAGATTTATGTGCGGAAAAGTTGCGCACGGTAATCACACAGGTTCACTTCGCCGGCGTGGAACTTCGAAAGGTGCTCTTATGCTTGTAGTGTAGAGGGAGCGAGAAAAAAAGGCATAACTTGGTTACCACGATGGCCTACATTCCTTAGAATAATCGATCATGCTGATGTGGTGGAAAAAATGCGATGAATGACAGCGCTCCGAGAGGGCGAATGCGTTTTTCTCGAATTATTATAATGGATTATAGGGTGTAGGCTAATTTGTGATTAAACTTAGTAATACTAGCGTGGAGGTTATTGAAATGTGCTACAATCTAGTTTATCAGAAGAATCCGATTAGACACATTGATGCAAACTTTGAGTCAATATACACAATGCAGTTTAAGACCCATTTACATTTATGTTAACTCCTCCAATTTAATTTACATGATTATTTGGAACAAGTTGAGCCAAATATTTAACTGGCTAAAAGCATTTGAGTGTAGCATTACAAAAAACTACACCAGCCTTTCCGAAACCATTACATATTCTAGCTTGTTAACATTCAAGATAAAAACGCTTTAATTGATTGAGAATATTTGAATATTACTTCTACTCTACTACAAGCTTTTTAAATATTATTGTTTTGAAGTAATTGTTGAAATACCTATATAAAATTAAGCTATTACCACAAATTTGCATCTGTACTGTGAAAAACTTTGCTGAAGGCAGCTTCAAAGCAGGAGAGCTGGTAATGAATGGGAATTCTTAACAAAACATTTCTCAGTTTACTATTTAAGCTATTTGTAATGAAATCAATTTCCCCTCCACAGGTGACAGAATCACCAGCATCACAATCGACTTTCGTCACATCGTCCAAGAGGACGCGATGACCATCCTAAGCTACGCTTCTCCGTACAACGTGCAGCTGGAGTGTGTAAGCGGCGAAAAGATCCCTCCGACGCAAAGCCCTAAACCGGGACATCAGGCCCTCACCCATCCACTGGTGCGGTCCAGCAGTCAGTCAGACATGAATACGGTGGGATAATTTTAATTACCTGAACAATATATGCAGATATTTCAAACGATTACTCTTTCAGATTGAACGCAACTCCCGCAAGGATGGCAACTCCACGCTCAAGATGGAACAGCAAAGTCCAACCACGCTGAACAAGGTGCTACCGACCGTGCACAAGGAAAACGAGAAGGAACCCAAGAAGCACTCGTTCAAGCAACAGATGAAGGAGATGATCGAGGAAAAGTTTCAAACCAAACATGCCGATGTCGAACGTAAGGACTCCAACGCCGCCGAAGGCAAGAAGGGACACAAATTCGGCATTCGCGTCTTCCCACCATCTGTGAACGATAAACTCTTCGGAAAAAGCCCAAACAAGGTCCAAGCCGACAATGAAAATAACACCAATATCGAGAAGAAGGTATCCGATGAGCAGAAGGAAAAATCGCCATCACCTCCGGTTGTGAAGAAACGCACCAAGGAACCGAAGATCGTTCCCGATGTGATTGTAATTGAATCCGCGACGACCAACATAACCACTACCATGCCCAGCGAGTTTCAGCGACAGAATAGTCTAACATCCAGTGGAATCAAACGAGACGCTGACGGAATCCCGCAGGAGATGCCTGGATTCATGATGCAGGCCGCCAATGCTGCCAAGGACAACCGGAAATCTACCAGCGTCATCGACGCCGAAAACAAACGCAAAGGTAAAGCTCCTAGGCCACCACAAAACGAAACCGAAATGGACGAAAGTACAGCCACCATGGATACCACACTGAGCATGGATACAACCGATGCGGCTGTACACATGGAAACTGAAGTGAGGAAATTCAACCTGAGCGATCGTATGAACTTCTCGGATAACTTCGCCGAGGAAGTACTCAACTGTACGTTTGAAAGCGTCTCCGGAGTGGAAAAATTCGAGGAAAAGGGACCGAGCAATAGCTCAACACCGAAGAGCGAGCGGAAGAAGTCCTCGATGACGGAGAGCATGACGCATGAAGAACATGGTAAGTTTCTTCATATCTCCTTTTTTGCCATATAGTGTTAAGTTCATTCTTCTTCGTTGACAGACTCAGACACCGAACAAACCCCGATAGGTAGCAACAAAATCGAGCTGGACTCCAGTGATATCACCGTGCACCAGAGTTCACCGAGTCCATCGAGCAGCGAAGAGATGATTGATGACAGTAATCGGCGCACCGCCAGTCTGGGTGACCTTTCCAAACTGGAGACTCAAATTTCCAATCCCGGAAGCAACTGCAATACTCTCGAGCGTGCCCAGAGCCTGGAAATCACCGGCGACGTTGTGACGATTGCCGGCACCGGAGCCGTCGTAGTTGGAACTACCACAGCACCTGGAACCAAGAAACGTAAGGCGTCAATCGAAGGCCAGGTTGATATGGAATCGAAAGAACCGAAGCTGACCATTGGAATCGATGGGCTAAATTCGCTGCAGCGAAACCGTCTTAAGGGAGCTTCCGCTTGGGGTAACCTGGAGGACGCCATCAACTGCGGTGAACTGACGAACAGTTCGTCGGAAAGTGAGCTGAAGACTTCCACCGAGGAGATTATGGAACAACAGGTCACTGTCATTGAAAATAAATTGGATAACGTAAAGGAGATGGCTAAGGAACAGTTGATGGAAATCAACACAACGGTGATTCAGATGGTTAATGAAGTGAGTCCAATGAATGGAACCGTCATCAGCATGGAAGACGAACCAATGGAAGAAAAACATGAGAACATTGTTGAGATCGTAACAGTAGTTGATAAAATCGCTCCAGCAGTGATCGTTGCGGAAGAAAGAAAGGTGGAAAAAGAGAATGACAGGGAACATGTTTCATTAACTACAATCAATATGGACTACAATGGCGTTTATCCAACGGAATCGGAAGAAAGTGGCAACAAAACTGACCACGTCAAGATCGCTAATTATGACACAAACATTCCTGATGACGTGAAAGTATCACGCTATCCATTTGGAAGTCTTGAACGACCAAAATCTGACGTCCTGAAGAAGCTATTGGGTCAGAAAGAAGAGCTGGAAAATACCCCGTCCGTGTTCATCTCTGGCGATAATGATTCCAACAAGATCACAATCGAAAACAACTATCTCGATGTCGGTGAACCGATTAGTCTCACCTTGGTCAACAACGTTGAAGACATTTCGGTTGAAAATGATCAAACTGAGAGCAGTCAAGCTTCTCCCGTCTTCTCCAGCAACACAAATGGAGTCAGCAGCATCAACATATCTTCATTGGAAGTAGATTTGGCCACATCCTTGAACAACAAGCCTTTCACAGTAGCCCCCAAGTTTTCGCTGGACAACATTGTAACGATTTCCACTGAATCATCTCAACCATCTTCGATCATCCTAATCGATGACGAAAAGCTCGACTTCAGCCTGCAAACCTTGGATGACTTCGACGACAGTATTGAAAATACCATAGCTCCAGAACCTCAGCTGAACTTCTCGTCAGATACTAACAAGACCGTCATTGAAACTACTCCACCCATGCCGGAAAAGCCCAAAACTCCGAACAGCTTTGTCACGGAAATCACAGTCAAAACCCCCGAATCGGAACAAAACGGAAAACCTGAAGAACCACCGAAAGTAACCAAGAAGCCTCCGAAGCCGGAAAAACCAACGACTCCTCCGTCTAGAATTCCTGTCGAACGAAGAATGTCCAGCGAACACAGCTATATTCCTCGCAACACGGAAATCAAATTCACAACTTCTACATACGACTCCGGCAAGAGCCACGAGAAGCGTCCTCTGGGTATCGATCAGATTCGCTCCAACTTCGAACGCAGCAATTCCAAGCCAGATATGCGCGCATACGAACGAAGCAACTCCAAGACCGACATCCGTGCATACGAAAGAAGCAACTCTAAGACCGATGTCCGCCCGTTTGAACGTAGCAATTCCAAAACCGACGTACGCCCATATGAACGCAGCAACTCCAAGACCGATGTCCGTCCATTCGAGCGCAGCAACTCCAAGACCGATGTCCGTCCATTCGAGCGCAGCAACTCCAAAACCGACGTTCGCACATTCGAACGAAGCAACTCCAAAACCGATGTACGATCTGTGTTGGAACGCAGCAACTCCAAAACCGAGATCCCGGTACTAATCCGACGAACCTCGATCCCATCAATCAACTTGAACAACTCCACCGCAGTTAACTCTAGCCCACAGCCCATGACGAACGGTAACAGCAACGGATCGAGCCCACCGGCCACCAAAGCGAGTCCATCGCGAATTCCAGTGTTCAATTCGGTCAGTAAATTGAACAACGGCCATGACAGCCCACGATCACCGCCACCGTTCGCTCAACACAACAATAATAACAACAACAACAACAGTATCAACAACAACAACAACAACAACATTAGCAATAAGGTTTCAGTAAGCATCACCTCGATCAAGAACCAGTCAAAGCATCCGAGCGGCAAGTTGAACGGAAACTGAAGCCGTTCGTCATCCAGGCAGGCCGCAAGCGAGTGTGAATACTGATTTTAAAATGGTGCAATTGAGTGTAGAACGTGTACACGAGAGCTTCCGGAGATTACGAATGGTTAGTGCCTAAGTCCAGATATATCATTCCCTTGAATCTAATTCAGAGTGTAACCGAATGCTAACAATGGGATCTACTCACGGGGTACGCGTGAGCGGATTGTATCTATATGCTAGTTTTGTAAGACAGTGCAAGGCGGAACATGTGTAAATGTATGATAACCAGAAATTATTGCGAGTAACCGAAGCACTGGCAGTATAGTAGAATACAGTGGAAATGTTTGGCCATATTTACAGTTTATTCTCATTTTATATGTACTTGTAAAATATATCAGTAAAACGTAAATAAATGCGCCACGATCAAGCGAGCGTATCTAGTTGTAAGCTAAGGAAACCTAGACATATAATGTTTGACTTATTTTGTTAATTATTTGTTAAAACGATGGGGTATAACAATTACCATATTATCGGAAATCTTCACTGCTTAGAATGCAACGAACAGGTAACTTGGTGGACCAAGTT
This sequence comes from Ochlerotatus camptorhynchus, assembly GCF_037179485.1. Classification (NCBI taxonomy): domain Eukaryota; kingdom Metazoa; phylum Arthropoda; class Insecta; order Diptera; family Culicidae; genus Ochlerotatus; species Ochlerotatus camptorhynchus. The sequence goes on from NW_027040766.1 coordinate 7,095,816, forward strand.
ACCTCAGCTTCCAACGGGAGATCTATTTCAGTAACCATTAAACGACCATAAAAATCAGATGTTTGTAGGCATAGGTATTTTATATTTTCATAGTAGTAATAAAAATGATTAATACCCGACGTTCCCCTCACCAATCACTTAGTCAACATGATCACAAATTCCTCATAGTTGATCTTCCCGTCTCCGTCTATATCCGCTTCTTCTAGCAGATCCGCCAACTCGTCATCCGTCAGACGCTCTCCAAAGTTCTTCATTACAGCCGACAGCTCATCGACGGTCAGAAATCCGTCTCCGTCTTTATCGAATATCTTGAAGGCATCCAGTAACTCTTCATCCGATGAACTTTCCCGAGACTTACGGGCCATCAACATGAGAAATTCGTTCAATTCAATCGTCCCGCTTCCATCCAGATCGACCTCGTGAATCATCTGCTCGATCTCCGCCATTGAAGGATTCATGCCTAATGCCCGCACGACCATACCTAGCTCCGAGGTTGTGATTGAACCGTTACCGTCCTTGTCAAACATCTCGAACATTTGGCGGAACTGTCGTTCCTGCTGCTCCGTAAGACTGTGAGCGGACATTTTGTTTTATTTATTGACACTAAAAATGTAAACAGCAACGATAAATTTGGAAGAGCTTGTTTCCGGAACGTGAGTTTATGAAATAATAAAATCAGTCATTGTTAAAACGGTCATGGCATACTAACGTTGACCCCTATCGATTATAGTCGCCATATTTATAGTCTGGCGGATAGAATTTTGATCTATCAAAAAGCGGAACCTATACTACGTGTACATAACACAGGATTTCAGCCCTTCGCAGCATAATCCCAATCGTGTTTGCTTCTCCGACTTCGGCAATTCTGCAATTTGATTTATCCATGGCGCGGAGATTCGTGAGATCCCAGAGCATCATCGCTCCATGATTCCTCCGTAAATTTTCGCTGCAAAGTTTGGCCAAGTTGATTTCGCAAGATCGTTCTTCACAGATGGATCCTAGGATGGATCACTAATAGAGGCGTCCGCTGGTTTTGGTATTTATAACTAATTTCATAGCCTATTGGTCCCAAGCAAATCGATTAACTTATCCCATTCTAGAAAAAAATTCTAGTAGGGGAAATGTTGGCTTCGGCAATACCTTAACCTATTATCGGGGTAAACAAAGTCCTAGAGCACTTAAATGTGGCCAATGGATGCTCAAAAAAAACACAATGTATCCACATACCAAAATTGAGCCCTCAAAGACATTGTTTACACCCTGACGATAATAGGTTAAGGTATTGCCGAAGCAAACATTTCCCCTACTACATTATGTTTTTTTTTTTTTTTTTTCTCCCTTTTTATGGCACAGACCTGTTGGTCCATATTAGCCAGGCTATCAAGTGATAGTTGGTTGTCAATTGACGTATACGGTATTTATGTTATGTTTTGGTTAACTTCTGCCAGAAATTTTCAAGCAAAAATGAACAGTATGTCTTGGAAAGGAGTGCAAAATAAAAGATTTAAATTTAAGGAAATGTTAAAGTCTAAACAATTAAAAATTCGCGATCGGTTTGCTCAAACATTGGTTCCAACCTCTTTTATAAAATCGGCTATTTGAAGGTATTCATCGATATTTTTATTTTTTAGGATGCTGATGAATTTGGATTTGTCTGCTAATACAGGATAGTTATTTCTGATCAAGTTTCGATTTGGACATTCATAAAGGATATGCAGCAAATTTTCCTGGACTCCACAGATTTCACAATTTTCAGTTCTTATTAAATTCCACTTATATAGCCTGTCTTTAGTTGCTGTGTGAAATGTTCTTATTCTTCCCATTGTAATTGTTTGTGTCGTAGTCATTTCCATTTTATGGTACCATGGTTTCATTGTTATGTTATCCATTATTTGATAATGTTCTTTTCCCTTTTCATTTGATAGTTCTTTGTATTCCTCGTTCCATTCTGAAAGTAATTCATTTTTAAAACTGATTAGTGAGTCCCCTATACTTAGAGGATAGTCTTCAATTCTAGCTTTGGTAATTCCTAGTTTCGCTGCTTTATCAGCTCTGTCATTTCCTGTTATATTTGTATGACCCGGAATCCATTGGATAACCACCTTTTGAAAGTTATTGTAGTGAACGAGAGTATAAAATTTCTGTACTAGGTAATTTTCAAAACTATTATTTATTAGGGCTATACAGCCGCTTTGTGAGTCAGTTAGAATAACTACTTTAAATTGTTCAATAGTGATAGCATATTCTAGTCCTTCAATAATACCTACTAGTTCTGCATTCATTATTGTAAAATTAGAATTTAGTTTATTACTGAAGGATATTTTATTTTCATGATCATAAATTCCATAGCCCACACCGACATTTGTTTTTGAGCCATCAGTAAAAATTTTAAAATATGAATTGTAATCTTCTTGGATTAATTTTTGAATGGTTAACTTCTGTAACGCTAATGGTGTATTTTTCTTATGTAAAGATGCTATTATAGGTACTATTTCAATAACATTAGTATTAATTGATTGATGTATTTGTATCTGTTGGGTTTTACATTGTAGTGTATGGAAGTTGTTAACTGATGCAATCTTTTCTAGAAAGCTATGGTGTTTAGGTAGTTCATCTGAATTAATTAAATCTTTTAAGTGATCATTTATTGGACTTGTTTCATAGTAGAGTGTTTTTAGCAATTCTTTATAAGTAAGATATTGAGATCTGTATTTTAATGGAAGTTCTCCCAATTCTGCATAAAGTATGTGATTTGGTGTAGATTGTAAATAACGACAAGAAGTTCGAATTGAAGCATTTTGTACTCTTTCGATCCTAGATAAATCTGTCTTACTTGCTTTTGAATATACCGATAATCCATAATCTAATTGAGATCTAACTATGGAGTTATTTACTTTTTGAAGGACTTTCGGGTGACACCCGCCTTTTTTCCTGCTTAACATTTTTAAAATATTAATTTTTTTCTTAGCTTTATTAACCGTTTCTGTAATGTGTACCTTAAAATTTAATTTGTAATCAATCCAAATTCCTAAATATTTATGTGCATGTTTTATTTCAACTGTTTTGTTGTTGATTTTGATAACTATATCATCTGGAATATTGTTGTTCATGAAAACTAATGTTGCCGACTTATCTGGGTTGATTTGCATTCCTAAATCTTCTAAATTTGAACAAATTGTGTTGAGCGTTCTGTTCATGTTGTTATTAGTATCTATTGCATCTACACCTTCTATGACAACAGCAAAATCATCTGCGAATTGAATGAGTGTTCCTTCTTCTATTGTTTCATGTAATTTAGTTGTGTAGATATTAAACAAAATAGGTGATATCGGGCAGCCTTGAGGTAGTCCCTTATTTGTAATCCTTTCTATTGTAGTGCCATTATTTAATGTTAATACTGCTATTCTTTTTTTTAAATAGAAATATATCCAATCTATTAAATGTTCCGGAAATTTCTTTTCTTTTAAAATTCCCAGTAATATAGAAATATCGACGTTATCAAACGCCTTCGATAGGTCCAAAAAGGTGACCATGATACATTGTTTCCTGTTTTTAGCGCCCTCTATTTTAGAAACTAAGTAATTAACACAATTTATTGAGGATGTTTTGCTTTTAAAACCAAAGGAGTATTTCGGTATAGTATTATTGGTTTGTATGAAATGGACTATTTCTGATTTAATTTTAATATTGATTATTTTTAAGAATGTAGGTATTAAGCAAATAGGTCTATATGATGTGTGGCAAATTTCATTTTTCCCTGGTTTAAGAATTGCAACTACTTTTACGGTTAACCAGCTGACTGGGATGTTACGGCTATTTAAAACTTCATTACACATGTTGACTATTACATTAAGAAGATGAATGTTTGTATTTTTTAAAATATGATATGAAATGTTATCAGGACCTGGAGCAGAACTGTCTTTTTTAGTTTTTAGAGTGTTGATAATGTCATTTATAGATAGTTTAAGTTGATTTGAATTATTATTTACATTGTATTCTATATCATTAGTTATTGTGGGAAAGTTTAGATTCATGAATTTGTTAGCTAGTTCTCTGTTATTCAATAGTTGTAGATTATTTTTTTGAGGAAACCCTCCACTTATTACTTTTACTGTTTGCCATAATTGTTTTAAGTTTAAATCCGGTGTGAGAGTATCTGTGAGATCTTGAAAGTTTTTTCTCTTAGATTTTTTAATTTCAGTTTTTAATTTAGCTCTTGCTTTTCTGAAATATATCAAGTTTTCCATGGTTAAGTTATTTAAGTAATTTTTAAAAGCTTTATTTTTTTCATCAAAAAATTCTTGAATTAATGGATTCCGCCATTTTTTTGGGTAAAATTTTTTATTCGGTTTGTATTTTGTTTCATCAATTTTAGAAATAAATAAGTTACTTAGTAGTTCTGGTGATGTTATTGTGTTTGGATCTATTTCATTAATGTTTTTAATTGTTTTTTTCTTATTTATAAGAGTACAATTATAGAAAAAATGTTGAGCTTGATTAATCATTTTAAAAATTATTATTTTATGATCTCCGCAGATTTCTTCATTTAGTACAGACCATTCAATTGTTGGTGCTAAACATGATGAAACTATAGTTAAATCTATTGCAGAAGGAGTAATGGTTGGATGTTCCAACATAGTTGGTGACCCGTCGTTCATGATAATTAAGTTCCTGTTTTCAATTAGTTCTAAAATTAGTTCGCCTCTTGTACACGTTTTGTTGGCTTCATTCCATACAGAATGATGAGCGTTAAAATCCCCAGCTATTATTGTTTTGTATTTGTTTAGGTCAATAAAATTAAATAAGTCAGTCAAAGGTTTTTTAATTTGAGTGTTATTAATAGGACTTGGAGGTATATAAATGGAAATGAATAAAAATGGATATACTGTGTTAGTTGTTTTTATTGCTATTGCTTCTATAGGTTTTACATCTGGAAGTTTTATTTCTTGGACATTTATTTCATTTTTTATTAAGAAGGCTACTCCACCATAGCCTTTGTCTCTTGTTTTTTTATGGAATTTGTATCCCGGAAATTTAAAATCTTCATTTGGTTTTAGCCAAATTTCAGATAAGATAGCAATGTCTATTTTATGTGATTGTAATAGATGAGTAAGAAGTGAACGGTTAGCTACCGGTCTTATACTATTGATGTTATTTTGAAGTATATTTAGATTGCGAACTGGATCCATTTTTATTTATTATATGGAGGTTTAGGTGGTTGTAGAATTTCTGGGTTGATAAGATCATTTAACTGTTCACTGATATTAATAAGAAACAGATTTTGATCCTTTGAATTGGTTTGGATTTCGTTTGAAACGTTTTCGTTAATCTTTTCTTGAATTTCTTTAATTTTGTTGATGAGTTTATTCAAGTTGAGTTGTTTTACTATTTCGACTTTGAGTTTATTTACGATTTGCTCCAATTCTGGTTTTGTTATGTAGTTATCATTGTTAACTTCTTTGTTTGTGTTGATGTTATTCTGGGTATTTGTTATGATTTGTTTTTTATTTTGGGGTTTTGGCTGTTGTTTGTTGTTAATGTCGTTGTCTGTTATTATCGGAGGAAAATCAGTCAGTGATTGAAGTCTTTGAGCTGTCTGTGATGGACGAGGGTTAAGTTTTTCAGCTTCAGCGAATGAGAGCTTGTTATATGCCATTGATTTTCGAATATTATCTTGCCGAGATCTTTCTTTACAGTTTGCGTCAAATGCTTTATGTGGTTCTTTGCAGTGGAAACATGAAACATTCAATGATTTACAGTCCTTTCCTTCATGATCATTTTGTGAGCAATTATAACACCTGACCTGTTGTGATTTACATGCGTTTTGTTTATGTCCGTAGCGTAAACATTTCCAACAAAATTTGAGTGGAAACAAATAAACCTCTACCTTTGACATTACACCATATATTTTGATTTCTTGTGGGAGTTTCTCACCTTCTGCGTATATTTTAATGGAGTATGTGGGAATCAGTTGTTTGTTTACCATTTTATGAATTCTTTCAACTTTTGTTATTTTAATTCTCTTGCTTTCAATGTTGTCTTGTAATTCCTCTTCTGTTATTGTGGGAGGTATATTTCTGACTACACCTATGGTTTCTTGAAACATTTTTGGGACATAGATCTTGTACTTGTATGTTTCTGTCAGTATTTTTGAGTTAATCAAGTTTTCTGCGTGTCTTTGGTTATTGAATGTGATTTTGTATCGGAATTTTCCTGCTGGTTTGAGTTCATTGTAATTTGTGATTTTGATGTTATGCAACAATTTGGCTATTTCCATGATGTGCAATTTTTGTTTTTCGTCAGTCGGTTCCATGAAAAAAGTCTTGTGAATCTTATTTTGAATCCAGCCATCGTCCGGAAGATCTTTAGTTTTTTTTTCTCTCAGCGTATTTGTCTGTCTTCTTGTCGTTCGTGTTTCTTTGTTCCTTTTTCAATTTCTTGTTTCCAGTTCTGTTATCTTCGTCTGATGATTCTTTTTTCCGGCGGATACTCAATGATGCGTCACTCGCAGATTCATATCCTGTACCAGAGCCATCCTCATCTATAGGGCCATAAGCCCCATCTTCATCTTCATCCATGCTTTCTCTCCAACCAGTCTTTTACAAGACCTCGTGGAGAAAAATCGAATTTACCTTACCTTAGCCTATCCTATAATGTAGTAAAAATCCAATGGAGTTTAAATAACAATAATAATTTACACAAATTTCACAATGCTACAATAAAAATTTGCTCGAAAATAAATTTTAGAAGAAAAACAAAATGGCGGATATAAAAAATTCTCTTAAAAACAACGCGTTACGCGCACTGATACACCTGGCTGTACTTTCCAACTTTACTGCACAAGGCTTCAAGGGAGAATGTACATTATGTTTGTTTTGATTCGCTATGAAAGTTTGACAGATAAAAGGCCGATCTGGAAGGCTCGCTACTAAAACCGTTCCAGGACCTGATATCAAGACTTGGATGAAGTTCAAACTTAGGAATGCTTGGGCCCAGGAGTGAGCCAGCAAAGGAACCCTTCCTCCGTAAAATCAAAGGGGAAACCACCAAGTGCCAAGATTCTCCAAACCATCATGACCAACTGATTCTTTCTCGTCTCCGCTCAGGACATACTCGGACGACCCACAATATGGGAAGTGCGATTTTGTTCCGAAAACACTGTGATATTTGCAACACAACGATGACGGTAGAGCACCTCTTAGTGAATTGCCCAGGTTTCCAGGGAATTAGGGATCTTTATGGAATCCCGATGAACATTAAAACGCCTTGGCCAATGACCCTTCAACCGAAGCAACTGTTATATGTTTCATCAAGGAAGCCAACATGTATAAGAACATCTGACCTAACTCACTGACAAGAACCAGCCATAACGGACCCACTGCATCGAACCAGGACCAACCTCTATAACGGACTCTGAATTCCCCACCATAACCACTAACTACCTACGACAGCACCTCGACAGCCAACTCTGATAGACAAATACTCTGTTACCGGGGTGGTCTCTTCTGGACTGTTCACTCCTCTTAATTAGTGGGTCCCTTCTGGATACCCCACTTCATTAACTCTATAACTAGGGGGTCCCTTCTGGCTCCCCACCGCTATTTCAAACTCTGTCACTAGGGGGGACCCCTTCTGAATTCCCCAATATTCGTCAAGAGATGAACCAGCTTCTGACTGAAAGTCTCGCTAATCAAGATAACCTAACCTTGACAGATAAAATGAGGGGTTCGTGGATTTTCCTATGTTTCGGGGGGTGCATCGATTAGCTTGGGACCGAAGAGAGTACCAGAGCTGAGCCAAAAAGTTGAGCACGTTTCTTCGGGACCTTCTGGTCTCAGAGTTACCTCTATGGTATTCCCAACTAACATTTTCAGCTTTATAACCCAACTTTTCTAGCGTTGTGCTGTAAAGTAGCTGAAACAAAGCTGCATATACAGCTACAAGCAGAAGCTAGCAAAATATTTTTCGAGAGCGTTTACTCAACTTTTTCACAACCGTTATTCAATTTGTCAGTCGCTCTGAATAACATCAGCTAATAAACGCTAATGTCACTTCTGTACAAATATCAATCAACTTTCAACTTTTAGCTTCAAAACAAAGCTAATAAAGCGAAAATATTACTTGTTTGATGGCTTCTACACAACCAACCACTCTTGCTGAATAACATTAACATCAAAAGTGCTTTTTAAACAACTAAACAACCTGTACTCAAACTGTGTTAGCGCCTAGGGGAAGGACAGCTCCAAGCAGGGCTCTACAATTTCGAAGCTCTAAAATGAACTCGTGTTTTGTTTCTCTCATACATACGTGTTCGACACTTCATTTCTATAACGCCTAGCTAAACTATCAGCAAGAAACGAAAAGAAAAAAAGCAGGACGCTTAGAAGGAAAGGCTGGCTGTGGAACTTCTCGTCGTTGCTTTGCTCATCGCTTTCAATGTAACTAACGTCGATTTTCTAGTATGGCTTTCAATCCACTTTCACGAACACTCTATCACCGCTCTTTCAATTTGTTAAAAATGCGTTATGTCCCGTTTTCGATCATTTTTTTTAGATAAATATATGGATGGAAGATAAATTAAAAATATGACGTGTAATCTTCAAGTGTTTTGACGTGAGAAATGCTTTAAATGTGTTATTTCATTTTCCGTCATATACGTCATGAAACCTCTGTTGATATGTTTCATGAAAGAGAAAACTATCAAAGTCGAGCGCTCTTTCGCTCATCCGTTTCGGCGAAGCTTGAAAGGAAGACCAATGGAGCGACGGGAGAAAGAGAGACAAGCGATTGAACATTTGTTTGTGCACGCCGACTGAGGTTCTAGAATGCTGCGAAGCTGTTCGACTTTAACAGAAAAAGAAAGCCAGCAGTCTCTTCGTCGCATCGATTTGGTCGATTGAAGCTGATATTGTGACGCCCTGGCTCCAAGTATCAGCATCAATACCATAGAGGTAACTCTAAGACCAGAAGGTCCCGAAGAAACGAGCTCAACTTTTTGGCTCAGCTCTGGTACTATCTTCGGTCTCAAGCTAATCGATTCACCCCTCGAAACATAGGAAAATCCACTAATCCCTCATTTTACTTTCATAGCGAATCAAAACAAACATAGTGTAGTACTGGAATTGATACTAGAATGGGGTACGTTAGCGGCAAGTCAAGTAGTGAGCCAATTTAAAATCGTTAGTTTCGTATTGATTGTTGATTGTTCCATGTTCAATGCAGTCCTTAATAAGGACTCCTTGTTGACCGTGGAACAATTATGCGTATATAACGACAGTAATGAATATGTGCTTTCTCTGTAATTCAACGTTCAGACTAGAGTTGTAACGTTGTAACATGTTATAATAATTATTGACAAGATAAATGTCATCAAGATTGGCTCGAGGATAGCCTTATAATATGTCATAACATGTTAGAACTGCTCAGTCTGGCCACCGCATAAGTCACATCTGAGGAACTTCTGCCCAAACAGCCTCGTCAACTCAGCATATGTTATTGCTTTCCTAAATTAGGTAAGTGTGCGGATTTTTTCGGAAATAATAAATTGAATGACACGACTATTATTTTGATTGTTGTTTAAAAATATTAGTTGCCTTGTGATTTAAAAATCCAATCGACCATAAGAGTCTAAACCTATCAAAAACATATTAGTTTCCGAAAAAAAAAAGATTGCGTGAGGGAAAAGAGTTTTTAAGATGTATAGCGAATGACATTTGCTTCCATTTACACACATTTCAAATCAGTAACATTTTAAATTGAAAAAGTTCAGTAAACTATGCTGGATACGTAGAGCAATAGAAGTGTAAAGAAATATAAAGGACTACTTCTAGAACAAAGCAAAAATTTACTGCAAAGTACTAGTACTATAATATATTTTCTGCTGAATGAAAGAACTATATACTCGCTACGCTGAAAATGTGTTTGTTTTATTTCCGTTAACGTCGAGATTCATTCAGTTTTACAAGAAGTATAATTTCTTTTCCAACCATGTATTGGGAGCTTGATGAAGATACTGCCCGGCGAGGGCAGCCAACTTGTGGGCATATTGACAAACGGCCGGTACTCCAACCGTTCCGGACCAATTGTAGTACATGTGCGTCTGCTTGAAAGTGTACAGCTGCAACCGATCTGCGCTAAGTCCGGATTCATCGCACAATATGTTGTAGGAAGTAGGTGATACCGTACCCTGACGTACACTTTGCGATACCAGGAAGAAGTCGTTTCTGGAAATTACAAAAACGTGTTAATAGAGTTTTTCCATTACATGGAACAAAGTTCAGCGAACCTTTCCGGTAACGTAATGATATCGTCGACAATGGTTCCCGGGGTTGGATTTCTTTTGTCGTGGAACAGACGCGTATTGATTCGTTTGTTTACTACGAAGAAGGTTAGCTTTGGAGTAATCTCCTGACCCTTGTAAGCGAGCTCCAATTTCTCCTTGACGGCACCAACTTCATGCTCGTGCACAAAGCCCAAGTCACCATCCCCTACCCCATCGCGATAAACAACAATACGCTGTGGCATGATGTTCCCAAAGCTGGACTGGTACGCACGAATTGCTTTAATAACATTAATTGCTAAGAAGTTCGACAGCTCTTCACCATAAGCATGCTGGTTTACGGTGGAATAATACTTTGGATGCTTAATGCCTGCTCCGTACATAGAGGCAACCAAAGCTCCGTATCCTTTCGATCTATCTTTGGAATCCTTACAGACGTCATATCCGATTACCATCACCGATGCCAATGGACTTTTGATGACCCACGGAATCCCACCCAATTTACAATTCATTTGGATAGCAACCTTGGTAGCCACGGACATCAACGTACGTACGTTGCCTCCCTTGGGCGTAATGGTTCGCGTTTTTAACACCTGTGTTGGGACAGCTCGATCCACGCAACATTTCTTCTTGATGGCCGAATAGCGATCGGCCTTGTCATTCGTTACTAAACACATGATCAGTTGGGGATCTCTTTGAACTATCTGACTGAGCTGCTCCACGTAAACAACAGGTGAGTCGTTGGGAATCAATACGCGCCTTGGTTCCTCGATCTGGAAGTACATCTGCGAGGCAGCCTGCTTTAGGCAGGACATGAAATCACCAATCAGCCGTTCCGATCCACCGGGTATGACAACGCACCAGTTGGTCAGTGCTACCGTTAGGTACATTGGATTGTTGCGGAAAGCCATCTGCCATTCGGCCATTTCACCCGCCAACACTTTACTGTAAAAATGTTTGTTTTAGTATCAACATTTCGAGGAACTGCTCAATCCAAACTACTTACTAGTTATCCTGCTCTGGGTGGAAAAATACCGTTTCCGGTGCCAACACGCGAGCAGGGACCTCGACCAAGCGACGATCAAGCTCAGTTTTCCAAAATTTGAATACTTCGGAACTTTCCTTTGACTGCTGCAGACGTCGGTTGAAGACCTCCAATCGCTGAATACGTTTGTCAGGCGTTAACCGGGTATGGTCGGCGATTGCACGCATTAGGCTGAAAATGTGACGAATCGTGTCAATTCATGTTGCTTACAAAGATTGTGTAAGTTAGATACTCACTGGAAATCTCTCCGCATTTCGTCGGTTATACCGGTGATCCTGGACAACTCCGGTACCAAGTAGATCAATTCTGGCATTCCAGCTCGTATGTCTCTGGCTTTCGAACGAGATACCAGCATAGGCTGCCGTGGATCACGGATTAAAACGTTGTACCGTTCCTTGAAGTACTGCATGAATGTGATGGGCCCATTCTTAGTCTGGAAAGAGCTCTCCGGGTTTACATCAAACTCCACATCGGATACAGTGTAAGTATTGTTTTTTCCATAGGTAGTCATCACGATCGATCCCAGAACCATACGTTTGTAGTTGTCTTTGTAATTTCCTCGTTGATTCATACAGTGTTCAAACAGTGAGTAGCATGTATCAGTTCGCATAACTCTATGCGTCAGTTCGGCACACATCAGTACGTCCTGCTCATGTTGGCGAATACTGGTGACGTACCCTGGGTACAGATCAATTCCGTACTGCCTGATGGCGATTTTGGCTTCAGGATCAAAGAAATTTCGTCCAATAATCTGCAACTTCAGGCCACCCATGGCTTTGCGATTGATAAGGTTGTATATCATGAAAGCCGTTTCGTTTGTTCCGCTGATTACTCCAACTCTTCGTAAAGTAATGATATAGGATTCCTCGTTTGTCCTGTCTTTAGTTGTGAACTCCGTTGGATCGGCATCCAACTTGGTTCTCGTAAATATTTGTGTCCCATCAAACAAGTAACCTCCAAGTTTTTCTTTTATATTGTAGATGAGGGAACTCATTTGCTTACTCGTTTCAACGGTGGGTTTAAAATCAACACGGTAATGGAACAGACGCTCGTCGTCTTTCCGGACAACCCGGAAATAATTAGTCTGTAGCATAACCTGTTTTCCACTGTTTCCTTGCTTGCTTACCGCTGTATTAGATCGAGTGTGTACAATTTCCGGCAAATAGCGATTTCCACGCAATCCACCGCGGGCTCCTCTACCACCGCCTCTGGCACCGCCTCTGCCGCCATCTCGTCCATGCTGATATTTTTCTTCCGTCTTGACCTCAGACTCCAAAGCCGACATTTCTTCTTTTGGTCGGACGTTTGGTGATGAAACTTCCGGTCGTTCATAGGGTTTCGGAGAACGACCTGGTTCCAGATGCTGGAACTGCTTCTGCCGATGCTCGAAATTGCCCACCTGACTTCTCTGGCCACCTTGTCCATTATCCGATCCTGGCCACGCACCCCGCGATGAACCTCCATTGTATCCACCGCGCGATGAAGATGCTCCTACGTAGCCACGGGCTCGTATCCGACCGCCACTGGATCCCTCCTGTGGATTATCGGCCATCCTTCGGTAGTAGCGTCCTGGAGATTTGAAGAAGAAAAAAAAATATTTTATCGAACGCCCAAAAACACTGTCCTATAATACCTTTGAAATATTAAAAAAAAATCAAACAAAATCACTCAACACAAGCGTCTTTCACGATGGTTCTTACTGCACTCAGCTTTACATAATGAACATACACAAATCTGTTAGTACTTTCAGCCAGATTTATGCTTCGACTGTTTGTACCAATCTTATGGCTGGGTACATTTGCAAATGATACCAAACATGTGTGTTCAATGTGACGGCGCTTTCATGGGTAGGTTTTCTTGTTTCTACCCCTTAACATAATTGTTTTATGGAAGGGACACCCAACACGAGCATGGAAAAATAAGTTATGCATAAATCTTCTTTCTTTTTGTTTATCTTGTTTATGTTCCTACTTTCGTTCTACCAAAAAAAACAGCCTGCATTTCATTGATGTCGGTATTGACCGAGAAAATTTGGAAATTCCCTGCCGAGCAGAGATGCCACATATACAGATTTATCTGTAACTATACAGATTTTTTTTTCAATAGTTTGATACTGATATGTATATACAGATTACAGATTTTTGAAAAATATACAGGTTTTTTTTTTAATAAGGAGAATATTTTTTTTATATTATTTTTCATATTTATTAATTCTGATAAATAATCGTTTCATACTTTTGAGCAGCTTGAATTCAATCTGTGAGCATCAAACCCAAAACGTATTTTTGACTAAATATAACATGATTGTATTATCTTCGAATTTGCTTGGATCTTTTGAATGAACTTCTGATGTTCAGATGTTCTGATTTCTCGTTAGAAGGGATATTAGTTTCCCTTTCTTTTTGTTTAATTTACCATGTCACATGGTGACAGATACAATATTTAATTAACTGTGCGTCAATTCAGTAAACAATTAATTTTAGTAAACGCAGGAAATTTTCCGTTGGAAGCAGATTTGTCTCTCGGTACTACTGGAACTTAATGTTTTGTATTTTCTCAATTGTAGGAAGGATACAAATCACTTAAAAAATCAAGATTATAGGATTTCACGATTAAAAAAAAACAAATTCTTTAGAAAGCAAAATTTAGTATTTTTTTAAGATTTTAAACATTGAACAAACTACTTCTGAACTATGAATGAACTCAATGAAGATTTAGGTAAATCCACACTGAGACCATAATAAATAAATAACAGTTAACGTTAATGTTCCATGTGATTACAATTTTCAATAAAAGAATAATTATTAATAACGTCTATGTAATAAAGATGACTCACGTTGGTTTATAATCATCGAAATCATAAATTAAATTTAAAAATAAAACCGTTCGATATTGACAACACTAAATGTTCGGGCTTGTTGCCAAACTACAGATTAATTTACAGATTTTTGTCAGCCAAATACAGATTAAAAAGATTTTTTGCGATCAAAATACAGATTGAAAATCAATAAAATATGGCATCACTGCTGCCGAGTGTTTTATAACTCTCTGTCTCACTATATAACACGAGGACTACCTGCATGGGTTTTTTTTAATACCGTCACCTGCACAGTTAAAAAATTTCTCGAGTTCGGTAGAAAAAAAAAATACTGATTCGACACGGCAATTTCATAATTATCTCGGCCATCACACTATTTGTTCCGAGATTAACCAAAAACATTTGCCGAAATATCAGCAATTCATCTGATTGTACCGAAATTCGGCAAATTAAATCACTGCGCATATCAGTAAGGCTGTGTACCATTTGCCGAGTTAAATTTATAAACTCATGGTTAAATGTAACATTTCGGAAGTTATTTTTTATGTTCGAAAATCCCTGTGCTGTCGATCGACCGGTTTTCGAGAAGAACTCAGCCACAGTTGTCAAAATTTAACTTCTTGTCTGTCAGAAGTAACCACGCTCAGATATCACTGAACCAAATCACCCTCCATTTATAGCGAGGGGGACGACTCTATCTACGATGCAGAAAAGATTGTGTTTTGCTGTGGCTAACTGCGCGCACGCTAAGTAGATAGAAAGAAGATTGATGACGATTCTGGGGATTTCCTGCAACAAGATGATGCGCGATACAAGTAGATGCGAGAAATGAAATAAGATTTTTCGAAGATTGATTCGCTAGTGTGAAATTTGTTGAGCATCTAGACTTGAGATTTCGATGTGTCGCCCCCCTCGATTTATAGAATGAAACATCATTCAGTTGCATCCAATTTCAATTTTTCTGAAAACCGTTTGACAAAATCAACCGGATGATTTTCTATTAGGAAACGTGTGATGCTCTTTTGATTGTTGAATGAATATTGACATGTTTTTTGTATGTATTTCGATAGCAATACATATGTTAAATATAACGAAAAACATTCAGTATGGAAACGAATGAAATATCTTTTGAGATAGTCCCATAACTAAAATCATTTGATTAATAATTATAAAATATTTCGTCTTGGTGTCTTTGGTGCACTTATTCCTTGGCAAGTAAGCAATAAGCACCGAAAATACCAATACTATTACGTGCACATTCAATCCCTCCTGTATTGACATCGTTGACAACTACTGGGAGTTCTACGAAGCCAACATCAATCTGCTGTATAACAACATCTTTAACCCTCGTTTGGCTCTACCTCGCCATCATCATTCGTCTCTCAAGGACCCAGCTCAATTTAAATCCCAACTTGTTAATAATATAATCATAAATAAATTGTAAAACTTGACTTGATGTTTTGAACCTGACTTTCCTCCGAAATTCCGTCATATAATTTCATTTTATTATTTGTTGAAAATAATACGATTATCCTATGATTTATGACTACTTTGGTTTTCGCAAAACGATCTAAAATCATTCATTATAAATATGGATGGTTGTCATGTGATTTATTCATTTTCCAACAGATGATAAATCAAATAACGATCATCTCAAAATCATCTGATAATAGTTATAGCAACAATCAATACGAAACTAACGATTTTAAATTGGCTCACCACTTTAGTAGCCTATTGGTCCCAAGCAAACGATTACCGTACCCTATTCTAGTCGAAATTCTAGTACTACGCAATGTTTGTTTTGATTCGCTATGAAAGTTTGACAGATAAAATGAGGGGTTATTGGTTTTTCCTATGTTTCGAGGGGTAAATCGATTAGCTTGGGACCGAAGAGAGTACCAGAGCTGAGCCAAAAAGTTGAGCACGTTATTTCGGGACCTTCTAGTCTTAGAGTTACCTCTATGGTTATAGGTTATAGGGCTTGAGTGAGGCAATAATCATTCGATGCCAGGATGATGTTTTGGTTCAGTGTAGCAGGGTTAATCGATAACTTTCCATCTATCAAATTTTAACCAAAAGTTAAAATAATTCATCAAATGGTTCAGAGCCTAATTAGAGATACCTAATACCGAAATCAGCAATCACGCTTACTGAGATTTCGGTATTGACCTCATCCATTGCCGAATTTCGGAAATACAGCTGTAAATTTATTCCACCCACCATTTTTTCAGAAGATCGGAAGTGAAACAACGAATAACAGTGTCTAAAAGTACTACTTTTCCGCATCCAGTGCCGAAAGGTTCTACTTTTCGGCACTCTTTTGAGCACAAATAATTTGGTATGCTACGACTCCCGAGCAAAGTCCAGCATCAAAATGAAAGCAAATTGAAAACAAGTTTTGATATCAACATCAAACTGAAATCATAATTTGATTTCAGTTTATGCAATAGAAAAATTTCTTTTTCATTTCTCTGTACATTTCGAGGGGGACGACTCTATCTACGCTGCAGGAAAGCTTGTGTTCTGCTGTGGCTAGCTGCTCACACGCTGAGTAGATAGAAAGAGGATTGATGACGATTCTGAAGATTTCCTGCAAAAAGATGATGCTCGATGCAAGTAGTTGCGAGAAATGCAGGAAGATTTTTCGAAGATTGATTCGCTAGTGTGAGATGTTTTGAGTATCTCAAATTGAGATTTAGATGTGTCGCCCCCCTCGGTACATTTGCTCTTCTTCTTCTTCTTCTTCTTCTTCTTCTTCTTCTTCTTCTTCTTCTTCTTCTTCTTCTTCTTCTTTCCTTCATTTAACGTCGGTCTCTGTTCCGCAATCTAGTGCCAATCACCGACGGACATCGATTGCCATCCATTGACGGCAATCGAATGTGCAGGAAGCAGTGTTGGCAAAATCAGAAATCAATTGATATTTTTCCGCTCTCATGAGCTCGCAATATCACGCATGATATTGGAACAAAATATCATGCTTGATATTGATTTTACAAGCTCCTTTGATATTGCGAGACTATTCACAATGTGCAAAAATCAAGCTGAGAGTTGACTCGACACAAAAATGATTCAATTGCACATCATTTTCTTAGAAAGAGAAAGCATAGTTTGCAATCTCTTTTTAATCTTCACCGATGGCAGACGCGAAGGGACTGCTGTAAGTCGTTATGGAAGTTTCGGTTGCATTCGGATGTAAAGCAAAAATCATTAAACTCAATCTCACCACAGTTTGGTGAGATTTGCATTTGGTGAGTTTTGTTATCTTGATATTCCGAGCTGCGATATCAGAGCTTGCAAAATCAACCGCAGTTGTTTGCTTGTTGATTTTTGTCTAAGAAAATCAAGCGTGATCTTGGGCGTTGGTGAGCTTTGATTTTTTGATATTTTCCCAACACTGACAGGAAGGCAGCTTTTACACCTGCATAGGATATCGCACCCATTCAAACAGACACATGGGCCGGGACCAACGGCTTTACTTCCCTTTCGAAGGAAGACGTGACCAGAGATTTTTATTCCTCAGAAAAATTCCACCGATCTCGACTGTGATTGAACCCAGATTTTGATATTTTAACCGATAAAACGACCAAAACGACAGCAACCTGAGCAATCATTATCAGCGAAATCACAACATCAAATTCAGATTTCAATTTGATCTCAGACTTTGCTCGGGCTACGACTCGTGTTGAAAAAATCTTCTTTTTGCAACGTGTTGGATGAATAGGGGAAATGGATGTAATGTCGGCCTAAATGCCCCTGATTTGGGCCCATACATTAATTCAACAATCGACTAAATTTTCAATAGAGACCGAACATATTCATTATTACCTAGCGTTTATCTAGATAAAATTGATAAACAACAGATTTTTTGCGATTTAGCAGATTTAGCGAAGTGCTTTTTTCCTGGTAGTGCAACAACTAGACCATATTGGTACAACATAAAGCATGGCTGGTCTAAAAACTTGTTTAAATATTAGAAGTTTATTCTTCAGTTTGGATTTCCTGTTAATAAGACGATACAAATATTTTATTTATTTATTACATTTGGCTTGATGCCCTCAATGTGATCATTAAAAGTTAATTTTTGGTCAAGTACTAATCCAAGATTTAGAGTTTAGAAAAATTGTTAAGATGGCCAAGAACGTGATTATCCGTTTCAAAAGGAATCAAACCATCTATGCAGAAGAAGCCCTGCGAGAACTGCATCCCATCCCCAAGGGATACTGGCTGTCAGTCATGCTGCTGTACTGACTGTGATTCGCCGCTGACATACGGCTACGAAAACGAAACGGAACGTTTATTGGAACCAAGATATTCCATTGTCCTTCGTATTCATGTCAAGAAATTTCAAGTTGCTGGACCTCTTACTTGGCTACCTTCACTCGGATCCAGCAATCGACTACAGCCGATTATCTTTTATCCCAAGCCGAAGGTTCACTATATTTGGACAATTCAAACTGGTTCTACATAGGACGGGACTAGGTTATGTTGATTCCCATCAAGCGAACCGTCTTTGATTAGAACTACAATGCAACAATAGCACGGATGCCTCCTGTGGATTCATTTGGACTAACTTGGTGCGATCGTATCTGATTTTATCTATTTAAACTAAATTTACATGATTCTCTTAAATTTGACAAATTCTTAATGGAGTTTTCTCCACGCATCCTATTTTTTGTGTCTTTGGAATCATCATTGAATGCCAAATGAATTGTCTGTACATGTTTAAGCATGTGGTGGAACATTACTGTAAATCATAGATGTTAAAACATTATATTATATACTGGATTGGGGGGCAGCCTAATACCCCGTTCACATTACAGCGTGTATCACGTGATATACGTTGTCTTGCAATGAGCACTCATACATCTAGTTTTCACTGGAAATCCTATGTATGAGTGCACATTACAAGACAGCCTATATTACGTGATATAGGCTGTAATGTGAACGGGGTAAGGGAATCAAAGGATTTGTTGACTGGACGAGGGTTCGTGGATTTGCCAGTCTCTTGTCACGTGATTCCAGGTGGCCATCTGGTCGTTTTGTCTTTCAAAGGTCTTAATGAAGATGATTCACCATGCTGCAACAAACCCTCAGGCAAAATTTTACGACCAGTAAAGTATCTGCCGACATTGGTAATCCTTGCACTGATGGTGGGTTCCATTCACATCAAATCACATCACATCACATCATGTACTAATCCAAGATATTTCACTTATTGATGAAAGCAAACTTATTGGATGGTAGCTAGAAGCATCAGCTGGATTTTTATCTGGCTTCAAAATTGGAATAACTTTTGCATTTTTCCATTTATCAGGAAAGTATGCCAAATGGAAACATCTGTTAAATAATTTTATCCAAGATACTCTCTAAAAGTTTTTTTATGAGGATATAGAAAATTCATTTTTTTAGATATAGATCTTAATTCGTCCAAATATATTTTCCCGAAAAAAATATTCAGATAATCCCGAGCAACCTGATTCTCAATAGGACTAGTAAGACCCAAACCTAAATTATGGGAATTCTTGAATCGCTTAGCAAATTTCTGAGCTTTTTCCGAATTCGTGATCAAAATGTTACCACCTTTCTGGAGCCGCTGGTTCCAGGAGGTTTGAGATACCTATTCTCATGTAAAAGAAATCCGGGGAATCTAATACCGCTGGTGAAATTAGTAGTTATTTGGCTTTATATGAGACTACCGGTTGTCTACAGCCATAAAATGCTAAGAATGATATGGTAGGAATCCAAGTCATACTGTGCAGACTTAACAGATAGCCCATATTGCCCCATTTTCCCCAAAACTCGTTATTTATGTCTTATAATTAACAGTTTTGAAAATTACACTCAAAATAATCTACACGTTGAAGCTACGTAAAAAATCACGTAAGTTCTCACTTTTTCCTCTCCTCTCAGTTTTATGTGGCCCACGTAGAGAGTGTGTCATGTTCCTTGCATTTCACATGGAGTTCCTTTTTAACACACTTAAATAATCAATTAAATCTAGAGTAACATTTGAAATGGGCCTATGTCCAAAACGTAAACAAACCAGAAAATGAATTTTAAATTTTGACTGCCCCAATTCAATTCATATTTAAGAAAATTGAAGTATTTTAGGCATTTATGTTGTTCACAATAACAATAGTAACTGTATCTCAGTATACAACATCCAAAATATACGAAAATCTTTCAAAAATATAAGAAAATCGATAACAATATAATTTCATAAATTAATAAGCCTTTTTTGTGAATTTTTCAATGGATAGGCCCTTTTTGTTAAGCCGTTGTGCTTGTCATGAGAAATGGTAGGCCCTTTGCTAAGCCTTTTCGCAACGTCAAATAAATTCAAAACAAATCATCGGCCCTGCCTCAAGCAGTAGGGCCTAGCTTTGGTTTGAAATTTTTCAATCATCGGCCCTTCTACGTCACTAGGCTTATCAATGGAATGAAATAAATGAATGGTTGGCCGTTTCAGCGTGCGGGCCTATTAATGAATCAAAAAATTTCGTTGATCGGCCGTTTCGAAAATCGAGTTATTTTTAATGATTTTTCTCGATTATGCGGAACTTTCCTACACGATTAGTAGCTATCAAGCGGTGCTAAAGAATGGTATCAAAACCCGATTTGTTTACGTTTTGGACATAGACCCATTTCAAATGTTACTCTAGAAATGTACGTGATTTTCACATAACACTGAGTCTATGTGCGTTTCACGTAAAGCTTATTTCCACATCTGAAAAAAGAGTGGTACGTAGGTACACTCAGAGCATTGCAAATCATGGCGGCATCACGATATCCTTTGTTCGGTATTTTTGAAAGAAAGTGGCAAGATGTAAGTGTAAAATTATGATTTTTTTTTTTTTCTCTTTGACAAAAACAAACTGACTGTTTCATCGTGCTCAACAGAATGATTTCAAGCTGTCCAGCAATTTCTTCCGCTAAGGAAAAAAGTATCTCGGCCCATCCCCATGATCGTCCATATTGTTTGTGCTTCGTACCGAATATTTAAAAAAAAATCTGATGTGGTGAATTTAGCATATATGAATAAATTAAAGAAATATTATTATATTTTAGTACTATGAATACGGTAAGGATGTTATCTACATATTAAGGAAATATTTGTATAAACAGTGTCAAAATATTGATACTAGAATCCTCCAATGAATATTACCGACCAAATCACGTAACTGCTATGTGATAATTATGTGACGGTTAAGCTTCATTAAATGAGTGCCCCTACATGAGAATTACGTGGGTCTTATGTGAAAAGTACGATGGAAAAAATCTACCTATGTTTTCACGTAGCATTGACGTGAAAATTATTCTGAGTGTACCGCTAGATTTCAAACATAAAACACACAATTTCTTAAGTTGAAAAGTCCATCGAATCGATTGGAGCATGTATAGGATAGTGTGGGATTCGGGATTTCATGTATGATATGATGGTGGTGATGGTTCAGCCACCAATTAGTACACCGGAGCGTATCCAAAGGTTACACATTCTCCAAAGCCCCCTTCTCCACCAGCTTCTCCATTGCCCCCTGCTTCACCCGTTCCCCTGAGAACATCACCTGCCACTCGCTAAGGCTAACCAAGAAAACTCGAACGGTCGTGGGATGCCTTTTTCCAACGCAAAAAAGACTTCAAAGGATCTGATTAAACATTTTTCAGCCGTGACCGAGATTTTGAAGGTGAGGCCAAATAAACTGCGCGTTACCGTTGCCGACCGTGTGCAGACAAACAAGATTGTTACCTTTGAGCTATTTTTGAGTCTCGAAGTTGAAATCGAGGGAGTTGTGACCGAAGCGAGTATGGCTCGTGATGATTTTCTGAAAGGTGGGGTTGGTGTCTTCAAGAACCCTAACCTGTTCAAAATAAAAAATACTAGACTGGATTCAAGTGCATTCAGTGTCACTCGTTGGAACAAAGAAGATCTACACGTTTTCGGCTTCGTGTTGTGTGACCTTCACCGGTTCAGCTCTACCGGACTACGTCGTGGTTGGGATGATCCGACAACCAGTGCGCTTGTTTGTACCAAAGGTAATGAATTGCACAAAATACAAGCGACTATGGCACACTGCGGTCACGCTGTGATCAGTTACTCCATCTTCCCGAGTTCCCCCATGTAGTAGCCCATTCGACCTTCTCTAAGTTGATGACCTTGGTTCTGCCCCTAATGTTGGCGAGGGAAGTCATTTCATTTCAAAGTCAAAGCCCCACCTAGGAAGCGATCCAAAATTACCACGCAATAGCCTCAGGAGGCCTCTCGTATTGAATCTCGAGTCATCTTGAAGAAACCAGGAAGTAGCGGTAATGTTCCGAAAGCTCCTCCAACGGGTTTCAAATCTTTTGATTTTGATAGGGAGTTTCCGCAATTTCCAGGTTCTTCCAACGTTTGTTAACGTTTTCTGGAATTGTGGATGTCATTCTCGAAATATTGAATGTGTCTGACTCCATGAGGAAAATTATTGTTTTGATGATACTAATGTTGAAAGACATTTTTGAAGCAACTAGCTTCTAAATGGCCATTACTTTCGTCGATCATCAACTTTGACGTTTAAAATACTAACGTTTGAAGTTTGGTAGATTTTAGTCTGTTCGTGTATCAATTTTAGTATCTGTTGTCCCTTCCGAAGCCCATCTTTTTATGTTTGGTTGCAGTTGTAAACAACCATCAGTCATCTCGAGAGAGATCAAGAGCACTTTCCCGTCACCGCACTGATGCATCTCCCATGGTCAATCATCGAAAAACAGTCAGGCGGTGGTAAAATATCAATCGAATCCTTGTGTACCTTTTTCTTGATCCCTTCTCTATCTGTTAATAGATTGTAGTCCATAACCTCGAGTACGCCGCGAGTATTCAGACACCTCTTGTACAAACTCGAGTATTAAGAAACATTGTTGAAAGTAAAATGAATTTCGGCTCGGTAAAGCTTCCGCATTTAAGTCTTGATAAATAAATGAATTTACAATGGCCGCTATCATGGCTGATTTTAAAAGGCACATCAGCCATGACAACGGCCATTTGTGGATTCTATCAACCTTGACCTTAACAGGAGCTTGCACTTGATTTTAATAAGCATAGGCGTGTAGATTGTTTCTTCTTCTTCGCATTTCAAGCTTATTGCTTATCGCGTATTAGCTTATTGCGTGCTCTCTACTTAGTGTTCTAGATGCACTTCCACAGTTTTTAATTGAGAGCTTTCGATGACTGGTACCAATTCTGCATTAGTATAATTGTGTGGCAAGTACAATCATACTCTATGCCCAGAGATTTCGAGAAATTTTCCAGCCCGAAAAATTCCTAGACCGGACCGGGAATCGAAACCCAGCCACCTCCCGCATGGCTTTGCTTTGAAGCTACGCCTTTACCGACTGAGTTAAGGCCCCCGCGGGCAGATTAGCGGAGGTTCAAACTAGAAAGTGTTCACATTAAGAATGGTCAGATTACCGGGGGTCCACGGTAATAGGAACGTATAGCCAACATCTCCACGCGTTTCTACTTGCCCCGGCGTACATTAAGCAAATCAAAAAGTGTTTTGCATTTGACACATTTAGTTCATTGAAGTCCTAATTTAATAGGATTTATATCATTTGATAGAACCTATTCTGCATTTTTGCAACACATTCAAAACATTTAGAATCTGGCAACTGATTTGCTTCATGTTATTGCTGATTGCATCTGAAATTGGACTGCCCCAAAAATGCAAAAAGTGTGATAAAAGTGGACCTTTGCATCAAATCGTTTTGGTGTCTTCGGAGCACTTATTGCTTGCATCATAAGAAATAAGTGCACCGAAGACACCAAGACGATAAGACTGAAGCTCGCACTTTAATCACACTTTTTAATAAGTGAAAACGCGCTTATTAGTCCAGTTTGGTGTGAAATGCGCAATACTAACCTTTTGAAGCCATATTGTTGTGTGTAATACTGTCACGTTATAAATCACTCAGGTATATCAAAATATCGAACCGGAAAATTAAAATTGCATTCATGGAAAAAGTCACATAATCAAACACTTTAAATAAACGTACAAGACGATAAAATAAAACGCTCCACCGATCACAACATTCCAACACCAAATCGATAGAACGACAACAGCGGTTGAGATAAGAGTTAAACAATGGATTAATTTGCCCGTTGTCCGTTCAGTTGCTAACGAACGCAAAGGCCTTCAGTCGTAGAACCTAACAACAGGCGATGCAAACAAATTGTTGATTCATACTGGTCAGCTATGGTGTAATAGAACAGTGATACAGTACTGGACATAAAAAATGATACACCGCAATCCCTTCAATTTCAAACAGCTTGCTTATCAAGTATTCAAGTTTTATCGCTCTCACTGACGAAGCGATTCGTAGTATTTCGCCTCTCCTACCTTCTCTTTCATTCGGTGAGTTACCACATACGTCACTCACTCACAAGTTGGCAGCAACACGATTCCAATAATCATTCTTCGCAAGCGATGCCACTCAATAACGAATATACCTAGATTGATATTCATTCTTCATGAAAAATATCAATCTACGTAGGGTAGAGCCACATAACACATGTGGAACTTCATGCAAAATAACTGACAAAAAGTTTACCCCTTTTTTGTGTTGCCTCAGTGGTATAACTGGTATAGTTGGCCATCGATCTGTCAAAACAAAACATTCATGATATCGACACTGAGCGTTCACATAGACCAATGTCGAAAACATAAACAATGGCTTCTTCCGTAAAATTCTCGTAGCTCAAAGTCAATCCATGTAAGCCACCAATACTATCGAATATGGGGACTCTCCCTCTACATAACCATCGTGGTGGTTTACTTGAGTGGTTTTCCATTCTCGAGAAATTCGCGGAAAAAGTCATTGTTTTAGTTTGCGACATTGACTCTTATGAAATGCTTTGATTGCATACTCAGTAAGTATTGAAGTGGACGACGACTCGGCAACTCTTTACTCCTATGGTAAAATCCCAAAAGGATTTGAAAATCTTTGCATGCTATCTAACGAGCTTTGTCTTGTCTCTTCACTCCACCATGGTATCAGTGAGGCACCGTCTCTTCACGCAAAGCTTGACAGGATCTTATGAAATTTTCATAGGAGTGAAAGGGAAATTTCCACCATGTTTCATGCACAGACAGACGTTTGCTGAGGGAGATTAACTATAGGAGTAAAGAGTTACAGAGTGGTCGAAAAGGCTATTTGCAAGTTTCAAGGTAACGCGGTTCTTCTTTTTTCGACTAGTGACAAGGGGCTTATCAAAGGATTTTTAACTAGTATTTTCAAATCTGTCAGAAGCCAATCAAGAGCGTTACTAGCCAGTTTTTTTCGATACAATGTTCGAACATATCTTTTGTCATTAATCTACGCAAATAAAACCATGGAATTTTATTTCAAATTTGATTTAAGCCCTAGGGTCAAAAACTGTGCCACTTGTGTCACAACTGGTACACTTACCCTACGTAAAATAGACCCAAACGATTAATTTCTTTTGTAAATAGTGCTTACGTTGAAAAAATAGCTGTTCCTGGTAACTTTGAGTCAGCTAGCTGGGAGTCCCAGCCATAGTGGTCGAAAAAAGTTTGTTACGATCCTGTTTAGCCTCTCCTTTGCATTTTAGATCAACCTTTCCACGTTTTTAAGTACAAAGTAATTGGAGTAGATCTTTATGTTGGGATTTGAGCAAAACATTTCAATTTGCCGCAGTTGAGAAACATACGGAGGGTGAAATCATTGGGTATTACAGGTATCGAAGCGTTCGATTTGTTTTATCGTCCTGCTTACGAAATTCTTGCGAATGGAACGATGGTAACCTCAAAACACTGCATATTTTCTGCCTAAACTGGACCACTTGTTGCAAAATTTTGCTGCTTCGCTCTGGACTTTTTTCGCTGCTGTAAACTTTTAATTTGCACGGTCGTATTTTTCCTCCTACGAATCCAAATAAAATCAAAAGTTGATGCAATTGGTTCCAAATAATTTGAAAGAAGTTTAACTAAAAGAATGGTACATACATTCTTCTTCTAAGTTCACAAAAATAAAAATAAATTAGAATTTGAAAAATTTAACAAGAATTAGAGAAAAACAATACGTATCATTTTCAAAATTGGGCTGTAAACAGTTAAGGTAGCTTACAATGGCATTTTAGGATTAAAGTTGGTGGCAGGTCATTGCATAAAATATCGGCGAAAAAAGTCTACTTTTTTTAAATGCAAACATTAACATATTTTTTGCTGTGTGAAGCAAGGTGATTAATTTGTTAAATCCAGCTATATAGTTATGAAAACGGCGTAAATCATTAACGATAAACAAAGGTTTAGTTCAGAAGTGTTAAGAAGTCATAGAATTATAAACCACTCTATTATTATTTTAATGAAATTGACCAACCCCTTGATTCCCTTTCTCATTTTATAGCTGGAATAATCAATTTGACAGATCGATTCCTTTCTATACCATTTGAAATCACTGAAATGGGGTCGATTTGGGATGATCGAGTTCCACATATGTTATGTGGTAGAGCGCTACTTCGTCGTAATCGCATATTTCCGTTCTATCGATCAGAAAAGATCAATAATATCAATGATTTCACCGTTCACAAACCAATAAGAGGTTTGTTCCGATGCGTTAGTTCATTAGCTACAACATAAATCCTGTTAGAGCGTATTGTATAAATATTTATGCTCATTGTTCTCAAAACAAAAGAAGCGCTCCTAGCGAATCCAATTTTCCATCGTTTATCCGTAAGACGAAGAAAATCAAATGGCGTTTTAATGCGTTAGGACGGAATTGAAACTCATAGAACGAATTTAGAATCAAGAAGCAGTATTATATTTTAAACAATATCTCATTAATTTGTGACTCTTTATCAAATCCAACGGTACGTATGGAAAGGTGAATAAATTTAGAAGTCATCTTTGACAGAAATATTCATTTTTTGTTCAAACCCGTTCAAAAAAGAGAGGTATACTCAATGTATGGGTAAATTATTTAGAGTCCTCTCGTGTATTATATTTTTACGTTACTCGAATGTATTTGTGTTTCCATAACGGCGGATCCGTACTATAGACGTCTTGACTGTATGCATTTCATCATTGGGGTATAACACAAAATCGTAAGGTATTGTTTTTGGTTCAGGTTTTGAAAATATTTTTTCCCGTATTTTTTTTTTATTAATTTGCGGACAAAAAAAAACATATTTTTTTAGACGCTGAAAAATTGTGATTACTGTGACAATGGTCATCTAACCTCTTGTTGTTACGGTACGTTCGGTAGCAATTCAAGATAGATGAAATGAAAATAAAATATCAAAATGAGATAAACTGATAGTTGAATGATTGATGAAACCCCAATTTTATCACAGCAACATGCTTGTTAATCGTTGTCATGACAAGCACATATTTCATCTTATTATTTGGACAACTAGATTCAAGGGGTTCAGATTCGTTGGCTACGTGTTGAATTTTAGTGTTTCAAGATATGCATTAGTCTGAAAACTATGAAGGTAGCGTACGTATTGCGATGGAGACTAATAGAGAATTGATGCAAGGTCCCAAAGAGGAAAAACCTGATGACAATAAGGGTAAGGGCAATGCAGAACAGTCCTGTTCAAGTTCTACAATCTGTGTAAATACTGAGGACGCTGAGATGCGTGATACTAACCAACAAAGGACAGAAGCTAGCGGTGAAAGCTGCAATGCTTCTGCAGATGTTGAGTTTAGTTTGCACAACGCTGATCAGTGGCCTCCTGGAACTAGTGGAGCAACAAATAATGGAAATTCTGTGTTGCCCACCTCTTGCTTCAAGCTCACGGATCCTCTGGGTAATCGACCTGATTTTGTAATAAAGGCAGACAATAATGCCAGTTTTGGTAAAAATAGTAACTCACAGAAATAGAAATGACCGGAACAAGTATCAAATTTATACAAGAAAACCTTCATCATGCAAAGGCAGCTTCCGTAATTCTATGTAAGACATTCATCAAAGGCAAACTGGACGTAGCGCTTCTTCAAGAGCCTTGGACATATAAAAGTAGGATTTTAGGAATGCCTACACAATCGTGTCGGCTTCGGCATGCCAGACTATTTTCGGCAACCTAAATTGAAACACTATTTTCACTGGATTTTCTTACGAAAACGCTTCGCTGAATGCATGCAAACGATTCTTTGTGATGAGAAAAAGCAATCTAGCAAGGTTTTCTTGAAATGAAACACACGCACTACAAATTGTAGCTGATTTCGAGTTGCCGATAATAGAACAGCAGATTTACATGCAGTTCAAATGGAACGGTTGCCGAAGAAAAACTGGTTGCCGACAATACTCGCTCTCACTAGAGAAGATTGGAGCTTTGTAAAAGCGTTTCAAACCAGTTTTTGACAATTCTTTCGACTGAAATTGTTAGAGCAGCTGGCAGCAAGATATTGTAAACAAACCAATACTGCATATGTGTGCGTTCCTTAGAGAAAAAGGCTATAGAAAGAAGGTCGCTGCTTAGGTTGCCGAGAATACGTAAATTCCCCTATGTAATAAGGGTAATTCGCCAACATTCATTAATTCAATAAGGGAAGAGGTGTTGGATCTAACACTTTGCAATACAACAATCTCAGATCGTATAGTAAATTGGCATGTATCGGATGAAATTTCTTTATCTGATCATATTCAAATTATGTTTGAATTCACGGTTAATGATGTATTAAAGGAAACTTACAGAGATCCTCGTAAAACAAATTGGGAGCTATACAGCTTCAGTCTTCAGTCTTCAGAGTCAAAATGAGCCTATTTTACAGGATTTTGATTCAATTTCTAAGCTAGAAAAAGCTGCTAATTGCTTAATAAGCAATATAAATCAGGCTTATAATATTAGTTGCCCTGCAAAGGTGCGCACGACTAACAGAAATGTGCCATGGTGGAATGATAGATTAGAAAAACTAAGGAAAACGACTAGGAAACTATTCAATTCTGCCAAATGCACAGCAAACTGGTCTCAGTATAAAGAGGCTCTAAGTGAGTATAACAGAGAAATAAGAAGATCCAAGCGAAAAGACTGGAGGCACATATGTGAAAACATAGAAAGCACTCCTGAAACTGCAAGGCTTCATAAAGTTCTCTCAAAGGACCATTCTAACGGCCTGGGAGCTCTTAAAAAAAGCTGATGGCTCTTTTACTATAAATGCAACAGAAACTTTGGAAATGATGATGCATTCTCATTTGCCAGGGTCTAGTCCTACTACTGACTGCATACAAGATACATCTCTAAGAAGTGAAGAACAAAATGGTACTACTAGAATGAATAACTCTTGTGAACTAGTAGTGTTCAACAAGGAGGCTGTCAATCTAGCAAACATTCTATTTACAGACTCTAGAATTGAATGGGCAATAGACTCTTTCAGCCCATTCAAATCCCCAGGTGTAGATGGAATTTTTCCAGCACATATCCAAAAGTGCAAAACTTTCATAATTCCTATTTTAATTAAGCTCTTCAAATCGAGCTTTCTTCTAGGGTACATACCAAAAATATGGAGGCAAGTCCGGGTGGTGTTCATACCTAAGGCAAACAAAAAAGACAAAACTTCACCGAAATGTCTAAATGAGTTTTTTTTTAAGTTAATAGAAAAACTTATAGATGAATATGTCAAATCAGATGTTCTTCATGGTAACCCACTATTTAGAGCCCAATTCGCCTATCAGTCAGGCAAATCCACCATAACAGCTCTTCATATGCTAGTTACTAAAATAGAAAAATCCTTCACAGCAAAGGAAATTCTATTAGCAGCGTTTCTGGATATTGAACTGTGCATTTGACAATGCGTCTTTTTCGTCAATGATAAACGCCATGAGAAATCGTGGCTTTAATGAAAACATAATTAAATGGATTGTGGAGATGCTATCCAAAAGAAAAATATCAGCTAATCTTGGAGATGCACTAGTAAAAGTAACAGCTGTAAAAGGCTGTCCTCAAGGAGGAGTTCTTTCTCCACTTCTGTGGTCTCTGGTAGTTGATGATCTTCTTTTAAAGTTAAAGCATCAAGGATTTGAAGTAATCGGATTTGCTGACGACATTGTTATTATAGTTCGCGGAAAATTTGATAAAATTGTATTTGATAGAATGCAAAAAGCATTAAAATTCACACTATCATGGTGCACTTTACTAAAAGACGTAGAGTCTCTACCACTGATCTTAAACTAGGAGATGTTAAATTATCACTGTCGTCAGAAGTTAAGTATTTGGGAGTAATCCTAGATAGTAAACTATGCTGGAACAGACATATGAAACAACAAATAGAAAAAACAACAAATGTTTTTTGGGTCTGTAAAAGATCATTTGGTAAAAAATGGGGTCTAAAGCCGAAGATGATACATTGGATCTACTCGGCTATTGTTAAACCCAGAATCACTTATGCATCACTAATCTGGTGGCCGAAAACTAGACAACAAACGGCACAAGTTAAATTGAACAAGTTACAAAGACTTGCTACTATTTCCATTACTGGATCAATGCGTAGTACTCCTTCGAAGGCATTAGATGCTCTACTCAATATTCTTCCTTTACATCAATTTATTCAAATGGATGCAATGAAAAGTGCTCTGAGGCTCAAACGGTCCATGAATTTCTTTGATGGAGATCTTATTGGACATTTGAGCATTTTAAAAGAGTTTCAAATAAGTCCACTAATTTTAATGAATGAAGACTGGATGTTAAAGCGTAACAACTTCAATCACCAATTCAAAGTTCCTGAAGTGACTCGTTATGATTGGAATACAGGAGGGCCATCTTTTCGTCCTGGGTCAATAGTATTCTATACGGATGGATCGAAACAAGATAATATGGTTGGGGCTGGAATAAGTGGTCCTGGGATCAGCCTATCGGTGCCGATGGGAAAATGGCCAACAGTATTTCAAGCTGAAATATATGCCATCCTAGAATGTGCCACGATTTTCTTAAAAAGAAATTATAAAAATGCAAACATATGTATTTGTTCAGATAGCCAAGCAGCGTTGAATGCTCTAAAGTCCAAAACTTGCACTTCAAAACTGGTTTGGGAATGCACTAAGCTATTGCAGAATTTGTCCTACTGTAATAAGGTTAACCTATACTGGGTTCCTGGTCATTGCGGAATCGAAGGGAACGAAAAAGCTGATCAATTGGCTAAAGTGGGATCATCAATGCAATTTATTGGACCTGAACCATTTTTAGGATTATCTTTTTGTGCTCTTAAAATGGAGTTCAATAACTGGGAAAGAATAATACCTTAAATGCCCGGCAATCAAAACGTTTCATAGAGCCCAACGCTTTGCACACACAAAAACTGCTGACCTTATCGAAACACGATTTGAGTACATATACTGGTTTGATTACAGGACACTGTCCTAGTAAATATCACCTTAAACTTATCGGAAAAGTTGATGAAGACAGATGCCGTTTTTGTAAACTAGAGAGTGAGAGCTCTAAACATCTGCTGTGTGACTGCGTTGCACTATTTTACAAACGACGTATATATCTAGATAAGGGGCTTATGGAACCCTGGGAAATCTGGGCTGCTTCTCCCAATCAAGTTTTACATTTCATAAGGAATGCATTACCTGTTTGGGATAATTGCCAACAACAGTAGTGGTGGTTGCTCATATAAATAGCATCTTGTCATTGCGTTACGGCAAAATCAAAAGAGGATACACCACAATAGATCAAAGTTATGGTCGCGGTGGTATTATGTCCCCAACACAGGAAAAAAAAATGAAGGTGCGATATCAAAAAAAAAAATTTGTGGTGCAAAAAAGACAGACACGATTGCCTCGTAACGTGGTTCAATCACCTTTTCATGGTACGTTACGGGATGTAAGATCTACAACCTAGAATCCTAGTCCTGACTGCTTTAAACTAGGGGAACAGGATTTTTCAGTAATCAAAGGAACGCATCTTAGTCCTTGTTACTTATTATGCCTTATTGATAGCGACAAGACTCGGGTTTGTCCACTGAGGATGATCTTGAAACAAGGAAAAAATGAGTTAGTTAGTCGTCATCCATGTGATTCCAAATCTTCTATTCGTTGTTCCCTAGTTTGGAGTGGTTAAGACTACGGTCTGATGCATGGTCATTATCGGTGTCATTGCTTAACTTTGTTGCTAAGGAATCCTTTGGAGGGTGCTTCAACGCTCCGAAGGGTATAAATAGCGAGACCTTTCAATTATAATCGATTCCTTGCGATGAAGGCAAGAATGACAATCGAATACTTCATAATTTCTCAATAGTGATGGAGTAATACGACATCCACTCGGTTTTCAATTACTTTTTTTATCGAAAATTACACATTTTCACCACGTTTTCACATCTGAGTTGTTTCGATGATGTAGTAAATTATGTTCATGAATAAAGCAGTATGCATAACAAAAGTATACCATAGAACAGCGAATAGGTGATTTTCGGTCCAAAACTAGCCATTGGCATTTTTATTCCAAAAAAATGGTCATAATCCCGAAAACAGTATGTTTTGCAAAGCTAGTATCTTCAGAAGAGTTCGTCAAAATGGTATTCCCGACATGTCGAAGACACTATTCTTCTATAATACTATATTAAAAAGTTATTAGCAGCGCTGCCCTAGCGGCGGAATTCCTTACTAATTGGATTTCACAAAATGAAGGCCCAGATGCTAAGGATCAAAAGCTTTCATAATGCATCCTTGATCAACTATTGATTGATACCGCGTACTTAGCCGACCATGGACGCCTTCCCAACAAACAATTCAGAGTCACAAATAAGCATATATATTGAAAAAATGCTTTATAACAGTTACAATGCAGAATAAAACGGGTTGTCAAATGTGCTGAAAAAACCTCATTGAGATCGATAGATGCGCCTTTATTCCGCTGTTTGCTTATATTTGATTAATATACTTTGACTATATGTTTTAGTATTACTTCTACGTGAAGTCAACGATTTACATAGTTGAAGATGCTAATTTCAAATAACAGACTGTAGTGGTAATTTTTATACGATAGATGGAGTAGATGAAAGCATAGAGTTGATAGTTCCGTTAGAGTACGGCAGCGTGAAGATTGCATATAGATATTAGAATAGCGAGCTAGGACAACTTTTAAGGAAGGTACAAATCGGTTTTTTCATCTCTCTTTACCAAACTCCACCTTTGGAGAGGGATAGTGAGGGCTATAAAAACGATGACTGTCTTCCTGATTCAACACCAGAACAGAAGTTCGATCTAAAAACATACTGAATAAGTGTAATTTGCACATACATTTCGACTGTTATCAATTCATTTAATAACACGGTTTATTATACGTCTAATAATTGTTTTCTAGCTCCATTATTAGATTCCATTGCATTGCTTAATAATATTGCTGAATGAAGGTGAAGACAGTCAGCATAATAGTTCTTATACCACTTTGCGTCCATGTTTTAATTGCATGCTTTGTAAATGCTTTACAAACGACGTATTCGTTAATTATTCCAAAACACTGTTTCAGGCTAACAACCAAAAGTAATTGGTAGCATAGCGGTTACCATTTCCGCTTTCCAAGTAGAAGGTGGCGAGTTCAATCCCAACCTCAACCCCTTTTGATATAGGACTACGTCTGTGATTTCTATATGGGGGTACACTTTGTGAAAACCTAAAATGGAACATCTAACAAAATTATGAAAGATTTTGAACGTTAATAACTCAGCTGCCCCTGGACCAATTTCAATAATGTTATCACCAATCGATCAGAAATTTTCCTACGCATCTGTTTATTTTAAGACTTTATCATTTTTCAAAATATCACTATTGAAAATTTCACGAATGTCCAACTGTTGCTATGATAACTAAATTTATCACCGATTGCCTGCGAAAAGCGATTTCCCCAACACAGATTTCAAATATGAATTCCATCCGGTCTCACCAAACGGTGATTATTCAATCACCGCGTGGTAAGTGGTGGTGTTTTCCAGTTCACAACGAAAGGCTGCCTGTAAGCAGCGAGCTGCAGCCCACATGAGCATCCATAGAAGGAGGAAGAAGCCGCACCGCTATTGATCGGAATCAGTTGCTCTTCGTCGCTGGGGGTCATCTATACCAAGCGCGTCATACTAAAGAGTGTAAACAGAGAGAACCCCGCTCAAATTCCTATTCCTACACAAAACACAAGCTCCCGCTGCAGTTAACATTCCTTATTAGAGATTTGAATAGATTTTTCTCCTTTACTTAAATCTGTGGTTATTATTAGTTAGGTATCCTAATAAAAATTACCATAAACGAACGATAACTCAAATGATTGAACTAGTCCACAAATGGTTTGGATGATACCCCGAACACGTTGTTAAGCCAATAAACCATAACATTTTTATTAGGGTAGGTACCGATTCTACACGTTGTAGTTTCATCAGTTGCGATCTTGACATTTTAACCTATCGAAAAGAATAGCCCAGCATCCTTTCCATCGAAATTAAAGAGATGGAGAGGCAACATTGGTCTCCTGTAAAACAACTATGAATGAATTAATCATTCTCACATCTCCTTGAATTAGCTAGAGTTACAGCTGGGAGTGCTGATAGATATTCAGATTCAAGCTTTTATTTATTATTTATCTGCCCATATGATATATTTTAGGATAGCTCAGATGGCAAGGCAAGCGGCTGGTGAGCGGAAGGTCTATGGTTCGAATCCCATGCAACGACATGTGTGCATGTTACACATTTTCTAGTATCTTCTGTGTGGTGGATGCCGTGCGTCGACAGAAATAATGACACAACAATCACTAACGAGAACAACCCTGCTCTGTCCCGTTCTTATTTTCGGATTAATTATCCCATAGTTGAAAAATCGTTTAATAAATGTATAATAGTGTCTAATTAAACGCAATTTCACACCTTTATACCATCGCTGTTTAAGGAAGCAATGATATCTAATAAACGCTAAATAATAAAAAAAGAACTTATCCAATAAGCTCTGTTACAACTCTTGTAAGTCGAATAAAAGCTTCTCGACATACCTTATTCAACACCAAATATTTCGATGTTGTGGTTGAAAAAATTCTCCAGATTTGTGTGAATACAACCTGAACAGAAGTTATTATTAAAAATAGTACAAGTATTATTAAGCATGCAGTTGAATAAAATCGTCAAGAAGTCGTTTCTTCAATAAGCAATTGTTTGTTGGGTTACGTCTCCTAGGTATGCTTGACATGCACAGTTGTACACACCAACTACTCATTTGATAATAACTTTTCACTCAGTTGTTGAAATTTGTTATTCTTTAAAGTAATTGATATATTAGAATCATAGCTTGCCATAGATATGCAAAGAGTAGGTAAATCTTAACATTTGAATCAACACCAATGAATTTTTACGCTTAAAGTCCGAGATGTGCAGCGAGCATTTCTCACTTCATTTTTACAACGCAAAAACAAATACAGTTATCTAATAGAATTAAAATCTACTTTTTTCACGTATCTATAACAAGCTTAAACTCTATTTTATCTACTGCTTCAAAAAGAACTATGTTTCGTCAACTGTGTGCAAAGTTATTAGCAAATGAGCAGTTCGTGACCAAAACTGTGTATGCCAAGCATGCTCCTAGGCAGATCGCAGCGAATTATTATGTCCTATTCGCGATGAATAAAGAACCAAACACTTTGCATCTTCATGAAGATAAAAAGCACAGACAAACTGAGATAACAACATCGTCGCTAAACATTAATGCCATCTGTTGAGTACACTATGGTGGGTAGTACGCATAACAGATGGCGGTAGCGTGTAAACTTCAAACGCAAGGGAATTGACTATGCATGCCACAGGTGGCGGTACTACCAACTACGATACTTTTAAATTTACCGTTAAATGCTTATTCGATGAACAACTTGCGAGTGAATTGTCTGTTTATCTGTGATAAAAGTATGAGAAGGACGAAGAGAACTACTCATCTTGCGTAGGACGAGGAAATGCCGAAGGCAAGAGGCACGCATAATTTATGTGTTGCATCAACACTCATATTCCTTTCAAGCAGATCACTCACCATGATTTACTTTTACGCTGGTGTCCTTTTCATTCAAGAGTGGGATACCGATGCTTCGAAGATCTTGCGGGAAAAATGATACGAATATCAGTAACTTTGTGCACCACCAATGTAGAGGGCGCCAGGCGAGTTCTAGAGGAAACGTCAATCAAACCGTTTGTACATCAGAATAAGGATTTTTCACGATGCATTTTCCATTGAACATCTTGCGAATTTCCATTGGAAATTGCCTTATTTTACGATTTTCCACAGATCTGATCAAATTTGTACGTCAACTATTCACACACAAGAAATCCGGAAGATCATAAGGCACTATTCTAATTTTCAATTGTTCTCAACAAAAATGTTCCTCAACACCAGCAGGATCCTGCCAAAAACGATACTTGAATTAAATTTTTCAACTGTACATCAAGTTTTGGAAGATCTCAGATGAACGAATTTATCGGGAAAAGGAAATAAGTGGCTACATTTCTACTCACAACACTGTTTTGACATTCTCCTATTCACCACTAGAGGTTGAATCTATCGCTTACCCAACAAACAAATCAAAGTCACAAATAAGCATAGACATTGAATAAATGCTGTATAACAGTGTAAAATGCTGAATAAAACAGAATGTCGAATTATGTCCTGAAAAAAGCTCATTTATGAAATTATGGAATAATTAGATTATATGATAATATTTTGTTTGTGTAAGCAACAAGAAAATATTGTGAAGTTTGTGTCTGACGCATAATACCTGCCATTTTTGCTACATTAGAGTCGCAATAAGCGATTTTGTCATTTATCTCACCCACTCTTCGCTCTTCACTCTTCGCGAAGAGGCGATCAGAAATACGCTCATTGTGACTCTGTTAAAGCTAAATTTGCATGTTTTGTGTGTCAAACATAAACTTTACAATCTTTTCTTGTTACTTACACATACAAAATATTATCATAATATCTTATTATTCCATAATTTCATAGAACATTTTTTTTAGCCAAAATGAATGGAAGGCTCTATAGATGTACCTTTATTCAGCTGTTTGCTCTGATAAGATTAATTTTCTTTTTAAAAGCTTTATAAACGTTGACTGTCCTCCTTACGCTTTAATTCAACTGTTTTCAATTGATTTAATAACTTGCATTATTAGACGTCTTATAAATGTTTTATAGCTCCATTATTAGATTTAATTGCATTGCTCTACAATATTGCTGTATAAAAGTGAATACAGTCAGCAAAATAGCTCTTATACCTACCACTTTGCATCCATGTTTTAATTGCATGCTTTGTAAATGCTTTATAAACGACGTATTAGATTCATTATTCCAGAACACTGGTTCAGTCTAACAACAAGACGAAATCAGTAGAGCGGTGGTTACCGTTTTTGCTTTCCAAGTAGAAGGTCGCGAGTTCAATCCCAAGCTCAACCCTTTTTATATTTGTGTTCTAAATTGTAATCATCGATCACATCACTCACGACAACAAATTCATTGATTTAGTTTAATAAATAACCCAGCATCCTTTCCTTGGAAATTGGAGAGGTGAAGAGGTAGAATTGGTCTCATGTAAAACAACGATGAATGAATTAATGATTCCCCCTGGACCTTAGGACGATCGGGAGTGCTGATAGGTATTCAGTTTCAAGTAAGCTTTTATTGAATATTGAGCAGCCCATATGTTGTATTCTAGGATAGCTTAGATGGCAAGGCAAGCGATTGGTGATCGGACAATAACAATCACTAAAGAAAAGACAACTCTGTCTGTCTGTCTCTACCATTCTTTATTTTCGGAATAATTTCAATGCAGTTGAATAATCGTTTAATAAATTTATAATAGTGTCTAATTTAAACGTTACTTTTCCCATATGATAATCAAGTGTATACATCATCAGTGTTTAAGAAACACTGATTAATAAAAAAAAATTGATCGAATAAGCTCTGTTACAACTCATGGAAGTCGAATAAAAGCTTCTCGACATACCTTAACCAACACCAGGCTTTGTGAACAAAGCCTGAACAGAAGTTATTGTTGAAAATTGTACAAGTATTATTAAGCAAGCAGTTGAATAAAATCGTCCAGAAGTCGTTTCTTCAATAGGCGATTGTTTGTTGGGTAGATTCTATTAAAAAGGCGTATAGTTGGTGTTCCACAATGTTGTGTCCATTTAAGAAAAGTTGGCATTTTTATAAGTTTTCAAATAAACATAAGTGTAAAAATCTATAAAATGCACATTTGATGTTATTGAATTTTTAACAGTTTTTTTTTTTTAATTTTTAACGAAAACGTGTGATATTTTTTTCAGCGTACTTTTTATGAAAAGGCAATCCTATTTTCTACAACTGGTCACGGACGTCATTTCAATTAGATGAACTGTTTTCGTGCTATGATTTATTGATAAATATCGAATACACCATTATGAAAAATTAGGCGTGAGTCAAAATGGCCGAATTCTAGCACAAACTTAGTTCATTGCCAAGTGAACAATCAAGCGAAGTTTCATATAATTCTGAAAGGGAATAATAAAATCGATTCTAGTTGCCGTGGAGTGGGATTAAAATTTTAAAATGCTTCTATTTCTCAAATAAAGCATTTATTATTATTTTCAATTATACCACAGGCAGGGCCTCAAAAAGTCACTTTCAATCGAAAATAGTCAAGCAACGACGAAGCTGTCAACCATCACTTTCAATTGAAAGTCATGACTTTTGTTGCATGAGTTTATGACTTTTTTTGCTTGCTCACTCTGTTGATTTAAGCGTATGCGCATAGATCTGTGCACGTGGATGTCAAATTTATCATTGTTGGTTTGTTTACTCATCAATATGGGTATTTTTTTAATTGGGGTGACGTCTACAGACCGAAAATTGAAATGTGACGCCATTTTGAAATAAAAGATGTCGGCTTCCAGTTTAAGAAAAAGTGCGAAATGCTGTCAAATACTTATCAATAAAGGTTTTTTTTTTTTTTTCTTTATTTTAGAGATTTTTAGCCTGAGGCTAGTTCATCTCTATTATCAATAAAGGTATTTTGGGAATCGTGATGATGTCTAGAGGATGAAAATCGATATCCAACGCCATTTTGAAATCGGAGATGGTGGCTTCCGATTTACGAAAAAGTGGAAACACAGTCAAATACACATCAATATTAGTATTTTTGTAATCGGTATGAAGTCTACAGATCGAAAATTGATATGCGACGCTATTTCGAAATCCATGATGGCGGCTTCCGATTTTAGATTCAGTGGGAAATACTATCAAATACCCATCAATATAGGCATTTTTGGAATCGGGATGGCGTCTAGAGGCCGTAAATCGATATCGGACGCCATTTGTAAATCCAATATATCCAGAAAAAATAATAGGAAATGCTGATGCAGTCCCAGGGATTTTTGGAATCGGGATGACGTCTGGAGATTGGAAATCAATAACCGACACCAATTTGTAAATCCATGATAGCAGCTTCCAGTTAGAGAAAAAGTTTTAGATTCTATCAAATACCCAAAGAAACAGTTTTTTTTAGAATCAGGGTAACCCAACAAACATTGAATGTTAAATAAGAGCTTATTCAGGCAAAAATAAGCTTCTTCAGCTAAAAAATGGCTTATTCAGCTGTTAATCAACCCAAATTGTTCGTTGGGAACGTCTAGAAGCCGGAAATCGATATCCAACGCCATTTTGTAATCCAAGGCGGCGGCTTCCGATGTGCGGAAATGTGTCAAATATCCTAAAATATGGTTTTTTTTTCAGAATGGGAATAAGACGTAGATGCCGAAAATTGATGTCACGCCGTCTTTACATCCAAGATGGCAGAAAAACTGAGAAATACTGTCAAATACCGATCAATGTGGGTTTTTTGGAATCGGGCTGACATCTAGAAGAAAGAAATTGATGTCCGACGCCATCTTGAAATTCCAGATGGTGGCTTCCGATTTCAGAAGAAGTGTTAAATAGCCTACAAATGGCATCGGATATCGATTTTCGGCATTCACACGTTGTCCGCATTCCGAAAATACCCAAATTGTAGGGTATTTGCCACTTTCTGAACCCTAATGGCCGCCATATTGGATTCCAAAGTGGTATCTGATATCGATTTTTGGCATCTACGCGTTGCCCCTGTTCCGAAAATAAACATATTGTAGGGTATTTGACACTTTTTCTGAAACCCTATGGCCGAGTCCAACATATCATCGGATATCGATTTTCGGCAGCCATGCGTTGTCTCCGTTCCGAAAATACCCATATCTTAGGGTATTTGACACGTTCTATGAACCTTGATGGCCACCATCTTGCATTCCAAAATGGTGTCGAATATCGATTGTCGGCATCCCCGTTCCGAAAATACCCATATTGTAGGATAGTTGATACTTTCTGAATCCTGATGGCCGCCATGTTGGATTCCAAAATAACTTTGAATATCGATTTGCGGCACCTTCGCGTCGTCGCCGTTCCGAAAATACCCGTATTGTAGGGTATTTGAGACTTTCTATGACCCCGATGGCTGCCATCTTGGACTCCAGAATAACCTCGTTAATTTAATTTTCGTTTAATATAAAATAATATATTATTACTACATATAATCCGGATGCCATCCCTATCGGCTACCGATATTGTGTGGATACTATCCGGATACTATATTTTGATGCCTGCGTCGTCAGGTCGTGACAAGTCGAATGAGCCCCTAATTGAAGTGAAAGTGGAAAAAACGAAGTTTTCGAGTCATTCATTGCGTCAATTGAAACAAGTCTTTACTTCAAATGAAATGAACTGAAGCAATTGACGAACGAAACAAGTGATAGTCCAGTCATGTTTGAAAAGAGGAATGTTCATCGTGACTCGATAACAAGAAACACGATGACTTACACGAAAATGATATTGCTCGAAATGAAGCGATTCTGCGGAGAGTTCATTTTCTTTTCTTTGTTTCGAAAATGCAGAACCCTGAGAGATAAAAATGCAAGGACTACCCAATAGACGTATTTGATTAAACATCCGAAATATGTGATAGTGGTTCAAATAGATAGATAATTAATTAAGTAATTGAAAGTAGATAATCTGCATCATCAAGCCGTTTTCAAGTTTTAATGGCCTATAGAGGCAAATATTCATGTGTCTCTGCGCGCCATTTTGCTACAGGCTAGATTCTAACACTTCAGGTTTTCGGGATGGTTTGTTGTTTGAAAAAGTATCATATACGGTTGGCTTTGTTAGAAAGATAGGGATTTATTTCTTATTGTATATCTTATAGATATCTTACGTTAAACCTATAATAAAAAGTTTTTTCTTCAGCGTTATATTTATCTCATAACTATCAACTCACATTTGGACATGAGCCAAACCTGAATGGACAGTAATAAACAGCAATTTATGGGTGAATAACAAGAGCAACATTTGAAAATAGTTTGCAAAACAGCCCAGCAAACATTTGAGCAGTTGAACATTTTAATAGATGTCTTTTGACTTAATAAGCTACAGTTTAGTATTTTACGATTGATTGAAAGAGTCTCCAATTGTTTTAAAGCTCTATAGATAATATCAGGATTGCTACAAATTCTCTGATATACTGCACTGGGGAGAGAGTTTCACACTCACTGAGGTGAATCACTGATCGTCTCTGCGGAGATTCTCTACGGGCTGAAGAGAAGACAAAGATGGAACAGGAGAGTGTAGAGGCCGGCGCACAATGCATACGTTTTCGGGTTTTTTAACAGATAATGCATGGGCTAACTGTCAAAAAACCTGAAAACGTATCTACGCCGGCCTTAAGAGCTGACAACTTCCTGATGATCAGTTTTCACTCTCTCTTTGGTGATCACTGCAGAGCACCACGCTATTGACAGTGATTTACGTTTGCAGTGAATCAAACTTTAGACATCCTGAGTACATTTCTAGTGATTTTCACTGAAAATTTAATGGTTGAATTTTGACTGGTTTTTGGTGCAGATTCACGAGAGAGCGTTTGTGTTCTTTGCAGGTCTCCTGGCAAAATATAAATTTTAGCCATTCTGGCAAAAATATAAATCTAAAACAAGCCTATCAATAAATGAAATTGTTAGGAATAAATTATAAATGAAGTTTGTGGATGTAATCATTGAGTCATTAATAAAAATATAAAAAGACAACATAGAACATCCATCTCACAAATGTACAAATCTCCACAACGCATGGTCTCGAATACATCAGTCTTTTAAATCAACTATAACAGTCCAAAGAACATACATTCTTACATAATATTTGAAAATAATTCAACAGTTCAATACTTTTATATGGCAATTGAAAACCTATAAAAGCCTGCTCAAGTTCTACGAAACTTACAAACCATTTTCAAATATCACACCCTTAGGGCACCAGCAACAAATTACAGATAATAGAGTTTCTTTTCCAGCAAGTTATTTGGAGCTTGATGCAAATGTTGTCCAGCCAGGAATGCCAACTTGTGGGCGTACTGGCAAACGGCTGGGACACCAACTGTTCCGGACCAATTGTAATACAGATGGGTCTGCTTGTAGGTGTACAGCTGCAACTGATCGGCCGTAAGACCGGACTCGTCCCGCAGAATGTTGTACGACGTTGGCGATACGGTGCCCTGACGAACGCTTTGCGACACCAGGAAAAAGTCATTTCTAGGAACAAATGAAGAGCGATCATTAATTTCATCAATGGCAAAAATGGAAGAATTTTTAAAACGATGTATTCACCTCTCCGGTAAAGTGATGATATCATCTACGATTGTTCCCGGTAATGGATTTTGCTTACGATGGAAGAGTCGTGTGTGGATTCTTTTGCTTACTACAAAGAACGATAATCGACCATGAGACGGTTGATCCTTATATGCCAAAGCCAGCTTTTCCTTCATGGCTCCAATTTCGTGCTCGTAGACGTACTTCAGTTGTCCCTCACCGACTCCGTCTCGGTATACAATAATTCGCTGCGGCAGAGCTCCATTGAAATCATTTCTGTACGAATGGATTGCCTTGATCATGTTCGATGCCATAAAGTTGGACAATTCCTCTCCACTCGAATGATGATTTACGGTTGAGAAATATTTTGGATGCTTCATTCCGGCTCCATACATTGACGCAACCATTGCTCCAAATGATTTAGATTTATCGCGTGTATCGTGACATACGTCGAACCCGATAACCATCACCGAAGTGAGTGGGTTCTTCAAAACCCATGGAATTCCACCCAATTTACAATTCAGTTGAATGGCAACTTTAGTGGCCACAGACATTAATGTCCGCACGTTACCACCCTTCGGAGTGATCGTTCTAGCCTTCATGACCTGTGTTGGTACAGCACGATCAACGCAACACTTCTTTTTAATGGCAGCATAACGATCAGCTTTATCGTTGCTCACCAAACACATAATCATCTGAGGATCCCGTTGAACAATCTGGTTCAAGCTCTCCACATAAACAGCCGGTGAATCGTTATGGATGGTAACTCTCTGGGGGTCTTCAATCTGGAATCGCATTTGCTTAGCGGCCTGCTTCAAACACGACATGAAATCGACCATAAGCTTTTCCGATCCAGCCGCTACGACGACATACCAATTGATCAATGGTACCGAAAGGAACATTGGATTGTTCCGGAACGCCATCTGCCAATCGGCCATATCGCCGGCTACAACGTTGCTAAAAATATTCAAAGTTTAATTCCAAAATTTTCTGGACACCCTCGAACAAGTAAGACATACAAAGAATCCTGTGTCGGATGGAAGAATATGTGTTCCGGTTGAAGAACTCGAGCAGGAACCTCAACCAACCGCCGATCCAACTCTGTTTTCCAGAATTGGAATATTTCAGCACTTTCTTTCGATTGCTGTAGGCGTTGGTTGAAAGTTTCCAACCGCTGGATGCGCTTATCTGGAGTTAATCGAGTATAATCAGCCAGTGTTCGCATCAGACTAAAATGTAAAAGATTGTCAACGATTAAGTGTTGCTCCCAATCAACCTCCCATCGGTACCCACTTGAAATTTCGTTTCATTTCGTCTGTAAGTCCGGTGGCACGAACCAGTTCCGGTACCAAATAGATTAACTCCGACATTCCAGCCCGTATTTCTCTCTGCTTGGCACGGGACAC
This sequence comes from Ochlerotatus camptorhynchus, assembly GCF_037179485.1. NCBI lineage: Eukaryota > Metazoa > Arthropoda > Insecta > Diptera > Culicidae > Ochlerotatus > Ochlerotatus camptorhynchus. The sequence continues at coordinate 7,140,007 of NW_027040766.1, forward strand.
CAACATAGGTTGACGTGGATCACGGATTATAATGTTGTATCGATCTTTGAAATACTGCATGAACGTAATTCGACCACTTGACGTTTCGAATGCGCTCTCCGGAGTCGTGTTGAATTCTACATCATTAACAGTGTAGGTATTGTTCTTTCCATAAGAGGCCATCACCACAGATCCCAAAAGCATGCGCTTATAGTTGTCCTTCCAGTTACCACCCTGATTAGCGCACTGTTTGAACATGGTGTAACAAGTGTCTGTTCTCATCACTCGATGTGTCAATTCGGCGCACATCAGCACATCATGCTCATGTTGACGAATGCTCGTCACATAGCCAGGATACAGCTCAATTCCGTACTGGCTGATGCTGATCTTTGCAATAGGGTCAAAATAATTCCGCCCAATCATCTGTAACTTCAGACCGCCCATTGCTTTCCTGTTTATCAAATTGAAGATCACGAATGCCATTTCATTAGTACCGTCAATGGCACCGACTTTTCGGAGCTTTACAATATACTCCTGGTTTGTAATAGATTCCTTGGTCGTAATCTCCACTTCTTCGCTACGAAGCTTATGTCTGGTGAACAGTTGTGTTCCATCGAACAGGTACCCACCGAGGACTCCCTTCAGAGTGTAGATGATCGAGCTCATCATTTTGCTACTCTCCACCGGAGGATTGAAGTCCACACGATACTGAAAGATGGCCTCATCGTCCTTTTTCGTCACACGGAAATAGTTCGTCTGCAGAACGATCGGTGTTCCAGTTTTACCATGCTTTGTAATGGTACTGTTCGTCGGTCGCGTACGAACGATTTCCTGTAGTATTCGCTGATTACGAGAAGCTCCACGACCTGGCGCTTCTCCGGTGGCACCCCTTTGAGGACGTGGTCCTGCTGCACGAGGTACACCTCCATCAGCACCAGCTTGCGGTTGTTGCTGCATTGGGGGTTGCTGCTTCATTGGGGGTTGTTGTTGCTGCTGCATTGGGGGTTGTTGTTGCTGCTGCAATGGGCGTTGCTGTTGCTGCTGTGGCTGCTGAGGTGGGCGCTGTTGTCCCCATCCTGGAGCTTGCTGCTGCTGAGATGATTGTTGCCCCGCAGGTTGTCCAAGGGAAGGCCAAGCTTGACCCGGTGGTGGTCCACCAGATCCTTCACCACCACCACTGCCGCCACCACGTTTTTTGTAGCCCCCGCCACCACCGCCGCCGCCGCCGCCGCCACCTCCTCGGCCGCGACCGCGACCTCCACGGTTACCTTGTTGTCTATCCGCCATTGAAGGGCCAAGCCGTTCTAAAAATGCAATCACTGAATGTGAGTTCTGTAATTTGATTCATAGTTTTAAGAGTACTGGATTGTTTGCTCGTGTTATAGACCCGAAACTTACCGAATCTCTAAGGCTTTCCGGTAGACACAAAGAACACTAACCGATCTATTTGATTCGACCACGCATTCGACTAAAATCATGCAGAAACGGATTTATAGCATGCAAGTATTGACAAGTGTCTGTCCCCCTCCCCCTGCGGGGACAATCATCCATTTATATTTAAAATCCCCCCTATCCCTTGACCACAGTAGATTATATAATATATCAGGCGTAACATTTGATAACGGCACCAAAGCTTTTGAAAACAAAAGTTGTAAGGCCCCTTACACGCGAACCGAAGAACGCCCACGTAAACCAACATCATCATCGGGTGGGAGAAATTTTCCCCTTTCCGATAATTGTATTGGTTTGCGTAGGCGTACTTCAGTTCGCGTGTAAAGGCCCTTACAACTTTTGTTTACAAAAGTGTTTGTGCCTTTATCAAATGCTACGCCTGATACTTGATGCATATGTGTGACAGTGAGCATGCATAAGGGCGTATACGTGATGATCGATTCTCTTCATCGATTTTCTTTTTGTATTGCTACAACTAAGCGAAACAATTTTATAGAATTTGTTCAATGCAGAGCTGTTACAGGTTGTATTGGCCGTCAAATGCAACAGAAAACGCACCGATAAACGTTAATTCTAGCAAGTTATTAACAAAAGAGAAAATCGACGAAGAAAATCGCTCATCGCGTTTACGCCCTTATGCATGCTTACTGTCGATATTATAGATCATGTTTAGCGTTCAGAATTATTAGGGCCTAACTGCGATGATCGATTTTCTTCATAGATTATCTCTTCGCATTACCACAGTTCGAATTTTCCGGATTTGACGCAATACATTGTAGTTAAAGGTTGTATTAGCTAGCAACGACAATATCACTCGCACCGATAAACGTTAATCCTGCCGGGTTATTAACAATAGAGAAAATCGATGAAGAGAATCAATCATCGCAGATATATTTCACGAAAATATCACAATTTTATTATGTGTCTTCATGGTCGTCATAGGTAATAAAAGTACATGGTTACAGTTGAATTCTGGGCATACATTTCATCAAAGAGAAAGAAATTTCTACACAAACCCAATATGTAGATTTTTTTTGGTTTATTGTTTATGCGGGATGTTTATCAAGTAATTTGACATGTTTACAGCAAAAATCTGTAAATTTACTCACGCGCCCTGGGTGTAATCGAATTAAGGTGGAAGAGGCGAATGAAACGTGAATTGAACCAGCCATCGTCTATACTGCAAAAATCAGGCGACTATGGTAGGCTGGGCACGTCATATCAGACTACAACCCAGTGATAAGGGTCTTCCACACCGACCCGACTGTAACTAGACGAAGAAGTGCGCAGCGGGACAGGTGAGTCGACCAAGTGGAAGGCGATCTGCGGAGCGCCTCCGCAAACAGCATGATTGACGACATGCAGCCATGAATAGAGGGGAACGGAAACAATGTCTATGTCCAGTTAATGAAAAGATAAGATAGGCAGTTCCTAAATGGTTGCAATCTAATTTTCGGCCAACTAGGCGCATACCGTACTTTATCTCTCTTTTTCGAGCGGAGTTTTAGACAAAATTGATTTTTTTTTAATGCAGGTGACTTCTAAATTGGTTTACCTTTTCATATGTACCGCTAGATTTGACAATGATTTTTTTTTTATTAAAAATAATTCTTCATTCAAAATTTGACCAACGGGATGCCGTTAGTACAGGGGAGGTAATCAGGACATGTTTAATCTTATAAGCGACCGTCACCAGATGTTAACATATAATGGGGGGAGGGAGGTTAGTTGTGAAGCTACCTTTGCATGAAATGTTTTAATTTTTGGAAATACGTTAACCTAAAAGAACGCCTTAGAATACACACTACCCGTCATAAGTATGGAATCACTTGAAAAATTATTACATCACTCATATTGAATATTACATCACCTTAAAAAGTTTAGCATCACCCAAAGAGAATGTGAATACGTGGGGTGATCCTAAACTTTTCAAGGCGATGCAATGTTCAATAGAAGCGTTGCAATACTTTTTCAAGCAAGTCCTTACTCATGACCGGTAGTGTATGTCGAATTTATATACATCACACTGTGGGAATTGGAAGATGAACCAGCCCAGGGAGCCGGCGCCGGTGATGTAGTGGTAAGCGTGACTGCTTTCTCACCCCAAAGGGTCTGGGTTCAATCCCAGCCGAGGTCGGTTGGATTTTTCTGAGGCATAAAAATCTCTGGTCATGTCTTCCTTCGGAAGGGAAGTGAAGCCGTTGGTCCCGGCCCATGTGTGTTGATAAATGGGTGCGATATCCTATGCAGGTGTGGAAGCTGCCTTCCTGCACATTCGATTGCCGTCAATGGATATGGCAATCGATGTCCGTCGGTGATTGGCACTAGATTGCGGAACAGAGACCGACGTTAAAAAAGGAATGAAGAAGAAGAAGAACCAGCCCAGGGCTGAAAGTCTCCTTAATAAAGATATTTTAAACAAAACTGTGGGAATTTTACAAGTAAAAATGATTAAAATCAGTTTCCGCTGAGAGATCTCAATGTATTTTTATTTTTTGGGTTAAGATTAAAGAATCAAGGAATCAATAAAGCGAGAGATATGAGAAAAGAAAAGATTGGATTCCATCAGTCTATTGGTACTACTCCTAGACTGCGTTAAATTTTAATTTTCCGGATGTTTGAGGTTGTCCACAGAAAAACATGAGGCATTGGCATTGGCAAATATCTATTGCTGATTAATCATGAAATGTATAAGTCAACTAATAAGAAGACGTTTTGTAAAACGTTAATGAAGATCATGTGTCAAATTAAATGTATAAATGGTTACACAAACCGTTTATGCAGTCTTATAGTACCTATGTGGTATGTCTTATGGAATTTATAAGACTGATGTTTTGGTAAAAATTTATAAGTGAAACACATGAATAAAATAATTTGTGTTTCGTGAATTTACTCCATTTACTCCTGCACTTTCTGCGATTATGAGTAAACTGAACTTAATTTGGATTGATCTCATTGGCCGTGTGGAGAGTTGACTGTAGTCAACTTCTGGAGCGAATCGAGCATGGCATTTTCTTATTGCATCAATGTGGTGGAAGTATTGTGATCGTGCGATAGTTAAATCTAACGAAACTGAAATACTTTTTGGTGGTCTATCAATGTGTTCCTTTGCACTATTTTTGTGTGTCTTCACATTGACGCGGGTAACGCATAGGTTATAAAACCTGTACTATTTCATTATTTTTCCTACATACATAATGGCAAACGTCGATAAGTGAGTTTATCGATATTTTGCTTGAACATTTCTTTCTAATTAGTATAAAATCGTAAGTATCGATACATAGCTTATAAAAAAAAATTGTTGCTCAAAACGAAAATGTTCTGCAAAAGCTTGAGCATTTTCATGAGGTTCAATCTGATTTGCTAGTTTGCGGTTTTTGTATCCGCCAGACTATGAATATAGTGACTGTAATAAATCCCCATCGTCTGAAACAGCTTCATTTTTCGCATACCGAACCTGCTTTCTGACGAATACCATACCATAAATTGGCAGCTCGACCCACACTAATGGCGGAAAGCTGAGACGATGATTTTAGCCAATGTAACTCGTAAATCAGGACGGATGGTGTCCCTACCTACGGATTTCAATTTCATGCAAACACATAATAACGTCATTGGATTTACTTCGTCATACGAATGAACTCAAAAATGGAATGGAAAAATGGATTCGATAGAAGTGCTTCTTTTGTTTTTGAGAACAAAGGATTTGAATATTGATACTTTGTGTTGTGGCTTTTAAACTAAAGTATCGGTCCAAACGTATAATTGAATCATTAACGACGACCTCATAAACCAATGAGAATAACTCAGAGGGAGAGTCACTTCTACCAACCGATGGAAACTAATGATTACAAAATTGACTCACTATTTGACTAGCCTATTGGTCCCAAGTACATCTACACACCAAAAAATTCTTAATTTTACTGGCGATGTAAACATCCATGCATGCAAACATTCATACATGTAAACTTCCTTTTCACGTAAACTAGCAGCTTGCAAGAAATGTTGCAAACAAAAGTGGACAGTTGTATACAATATTTGGAATATTGAATGACATGTCTCATAAATTTACACGATCTATAATCTAAACTTGTATGATATATGACGCTCCATTTATGTGCATCATAGTAACGGAAATTTACACTACTTTTTTTTAGCTGTGTATAAGCGTACCCCATTCTAGTCGAAATTCTAGTACTACACTATGTTTGTTTTGATTCGCTATGAAAGTTTGACAGGTAAAATGAGGGGTTTTCCTATGTTTCGAGGGGTGCATCGATTAGCTTGAGACCGAAGATAGTACCAGAGCTGAGCCAAAAAGTTGAGCACGTTTCTTCGGAAACTTCTGGTCTTAGAGTTACCTCTATGGTAGAAGTGACTCTTGCTTTGAGTTATTCTCATTAACCATGTAGATATATTTGATGTTTTCTGTTCGATAGGACGAAAATGGATGATTAGGCCATAGTAAAATTTTACCATAGATCTGGTTATTCAATATTGAATATTGTGATTTCATGAGCATTCATATTTCGTGACAAGTACAATGATATTCTATTTATATTCCATAGCAATGGATTTCAACGTTTTGTTCTGTAGAAACATGGTCAATTTTACCCCACCTATCCATTTCACCACATTCAAGAAAATGACCCATTAGAATTTAAAAAATTAGATGTAGGGTAAACGCTCCTGTTGCGGTACGTTAGAAGCGTTAGGTTCCTATAGTTGTGTATGGAGACTCCATACACAACTATAGGAACCTAACGCTTCTAACGTACCGCAACTATACTACACTACACACTTAATTTTTTTCGCCGAGATTCCAACATGTGAATAGTTCTGCAATTTATTTTGCTGAAAAACAATTACCGAGACTCAGCTAACAAACAGATATTTTGCAGAGATATCAGCAAAAGTAAATGCCGAGGTAATCGGCTGTTGGAGATTTTACCGAGCTAGATTAAGTGTTTACTTCTGCATGAGATAAACCAAGATATTGTATGCCGACACCATTTTAAATAGTTTAAATAAGTTCAGATACTCACAGTAATTTCCCAGCAATTTATGCGCAAACTTTTAAATCGACACAACTGCTAAACAATGATTTCGAACGCCGATTTGTCATAGCACCAGCTTGCCTATGTAAACTAGCACCACTATCTATTAGATCGATTTTTATGATCATTTAGGCTGTGAACCATTTGCCGAGTTAAATTTAACTCATGGTTAAAAGTGACATTTCGTTATTCTCTATGTTCGAAAATCCCTGTGCTGTCGATCGACCGGTTTTCGATAAGAACTCAGTCACGGTTGTCAAAATTTAACTTCTTGTCTGTCAGAAATAACCACGCTCGGATAGCAGGGTTAATCGATAAGTTTCCATCTGTCAAATTTCAACCAAAAGTAAAAAAAAAATACACCAAATGCTTCAGAGCCTTAATATAATCGAAAATCGTGATGGAAAAAATCGATCCTTAAAAGATCCGTCCAAGATCGCCCAATCGTATTAGGTTGTTTTTTAAGGCTGTGAACCATTTGCCGAGTTAAATTTAACTCGTGATTAAAAGTGACATTTCGAAAGTTGTTCTTGATGTTCGAAAATCCCTGTGCTGTCGATCGATCGGTTTTCGAGAAGAACTCAGCCACGGTTGTCAACATTTAACTTCTTGTCTGTCAGAAATATCCACGCTCGGATAGCAGGGTTAATCGATAACTTTCCATCTGACAAATTTTAACCAAAAGTTAAAATAATCCACCAAATGGTTCAGAGCCTAAGGCTGTGTTCCATTTGGTGAATTTTCACTTAAATTTGACAGATGGAATATTTTCAAATAAACCTGCTATTGTACCAGACTTATTTCTGACAGACCAGGAATCAATTTTGACAAACACCTTATCGAAAAGAGGAAGATCAACAACAGAGGGATTTTCTAACATCTTAATTTATTTTCGAACTGTCAAATTTAAATGAAAATTCACCAAATGGAACACAGCCTGAGAGACTTTCAGCCGTAGGCTGCAAATCCTATTAGGCACACTCCCCTAAAATCGGTCATTCCAATGTCGGTGTATAATGAGCACAATGAGTCACACCAAGAGTGAAGCCAAGTCTACCTAATGAACTGTCAAACCGGCTACCTATCATGCAAATTAAACAAACATTACGATGCTATGAATGCTCCCCGAAAGGAATTCCAATAACATATAAAATTTAGTCGAATAAATGATCATAAACACGCAGTGTGGCTTCAATTGTCATGGTAATGATCAGTAATGCAAATTTGTAATATTTGTTGATGAGATAATTCGACAAAATAACTGAAATAATGATGTACTACAGCAGCTAATTTGTTTTCTCGCTAGAATTCAACTGAAGTTGATGCAGATGCCCTCTGTTGCCAAGTGAAAGGGAAGGAAATCTTTCGAAAACCGTGATGCGAGTTCCATTGTTTTTCTCTTGACGTGACTCGTATACACAGACTTTAGCTCATTCGACAGCTTCTTCTTCTTCTTATTTGGCTTTATTACGTCCCTACTGGGACTTAACACTGGCCCTCAACTTAGTCTTCTTTGAGCACGTCCACAGTTGTTAATTGAGAACGTTTTAGGCCTGTACCATTTATGCATTAGTATAATTGAGTGCCAAGTACATACAATCATACTCTATACCCAGGGAAGTCGAGAAATTTTTCAATAAAAAAAATCCCAGGCCGGACCGGTAATCGAAACCAGCCGCCTCCTGGTCTTGCTTTGTAGCTGCGCATGTATCGATTGAACTAAGAGAGGCCAACAACCCCGTACACGGCCGATAAATCCAACTTAAACTTGAGATCCGTTTACTCAAATCAGCAAAAACGCACACTCAGAAATAATGAATGTTGTAAATAGGGTACTTTTTATGCAACCTCTGACTAAACCTTTATACATTTTGACGTAGGACTATGTCTATACTGGGGATCACATAAAAAAAAATCAAAATTCAGACATGTAACGAAAAATCCCAAACACGGACGCAACGATAGAGCGCAAATCGAACACACGACACATGAGCGAGCTCAATTCTCGGTTGACCGCTCACCATTTCACCAATGAAAGGCAGGGAGGAGAAAAGCAGCGATAAAAAAAGCTTGCCAAATCTTTTTCTTCGTCAAACAAACCAACCCCACCATAGTGGTCATTCTCTAAAACGACGTATGAGTGGAACAGAACGCATCGCACCAATACGAAGACGAGACGACGTCGAGAGCACCCACATCAACCGGAGGGAAGGCTTCCCGCAATAGGCAGCATGACTAGGCGGTCGTCATCCGGTCACCATTTGAAAAACAACTGGCCTTTTTCAGAGCCACCAATTCAAAAAAGGAAAGAATTAAGAACCCAATGATCAACATATTTGTTCCGTCCACTAGCGGTCCTACGTCAAGCTTCCGTTCGTGTCCCTAGGCACATACTCTTCTACTTTTTAAGGTTCAATTTACTTTGATGCATTTTTTTAAAATTCAAAAGCAGTTTTTTTCGACGCATTATTTTAGATTGCGAAAAGCTCGCGTCATTTTGCGTAAAATATCAAAAGGAATCGAATAGTGCGAGCTTTTTACAATCTGAAATAATGCGTAGGAAAAAATTGCTTTTGAATTTTTCCAAAAAGCATCAAAGTAAATTGAACCTTAAATCTATATATATAAAAATGAATTTCTGTCTGTCTGTCTGACCCTTATAGACTCGGAAACTACTGAACCGATTGGCGTGAAAATTTGTATACAGGGGTTTTTGGAGCCGTGGAAGGTTCTTATGATGGTTCGAGACCCCTTGGGGGCTTCTGTAAGGGGGGGGATCCCATACAAATGAAACAGAGATTTCTGCATAACTCGAGAACTAATCAAGCAAATGGAACCAAATTAGGCATGTGGGGGCGAGTGTGGGGGTATAAGGAGATAATCATAGGGGGTAGCCCCTTAGATAAAAGGGGGGGCTACGTACAATATAGCATGCTTTTTTTTTTAAATCGGCGCATAAACTCAAGCTAATATTGAATCCCGAGCAAGACTGGGCACACTCAGCTAGTAGTTTTATAAAATCAGCTTATCAAAATTGACTTCAGTTTTTGAAATGTATGCTGATCTGTATCAGATATCTTTGGATATATGGATATATGGATATCTTTGAATGAAAAAAATCCGTGAAAGTAAATCGGGTTGTTCTTATACGTGCAAAAACATGTGAGTATTTTAAAGTTAATTGCGAAATTTTGCCGAAAATTTGTTTGAAGAATTTTGGTAAATTCAAATTACCTAAAGTACCTAAAAAGAAAGTGAAGACACGTCAGAATTGCGTCAATTGATTATAATAATTTTCATGTGTCGACACTTTCTCTTCAGATAATGCAAGTAGGTAAGTAATTAATGCTAATGCTAAGTGAGTGAAAGCAACCCTGCCACCCACCATACCTATTCTTCTTAAGAATTAAAAATAAAAACCAAATCAAGTGCTTCGAGTGGCATTAAAGGTGTGACTTTTGTAGAAATAAGGATCTATACTGGAAATAAAAGAAAGGTCGATAATGGAGAACGGAAGATCAGTCCATGTTCATGTGGTAATCAAATGGAAAAATGGATAACTCTTTGTATGCTTTCAGGAGCCGAGTTCTAGGAAGGTTAATGCTCGCTTGTCCGGAAAAGGATGGTGATTCCGATAGAAGTAGACATTTTTATGATGTGTATGCTTCTCGGAATGGTGATCACTGTTTTCATTAAATTGAGTGCTTGCCATCCGACAAGTTGTTTACACTGAAAACAAATCTTACACAGAGAGTGAGTCAGTTTCACTCATTCGGTTATCTAAAAGCGTAGGTTACACATACACTTTTGCAGATGACTTCTAAATTTATCTACCTTTCCGTACGTACCGTAAAATTTGATAAACATAAACAATTGTTGAGATATTAGGTCGTATGAATAAAAGCGTTTACTTTACTTTTCCCGTAAGAAAAGCACGGGAAAGTAAAGTAAACTCTTTTTATTCATATGGCCCATTGTTAAAAATCTAACACCGCTTCTTGACGCCAAACTCGACATACGGATTATAAATTAGGCATAATGCATTGAAACGCCATGAATTCACTTCGGCCTATCGGATGAAGATAAAAATGGATTCGGTCGGAGCGCTTCTTTCGGTTTTGAGAAAAAATGGGTGTAAACATTCATTGGCTGTTGAACTAAAGTATCGTACCAAACGCATTATTGACTTGTTAACTCTGAAACAATGGATTTATTTGATGTTTTCTGCTCGATAGGCCCAAAATAGGCGATTAGGCCGAAGTAGTGCTCTACCCTACTTGCCCGTTTTACCAAAGAAGAATGCTAAAGCGCTGGCCCGACAGAGCAGTTATAACATTATTGCAATTAGTGGACAACATAAGCTATACAGATTTGTGTTATTTACAAAAGTTGTAGCTAATATCAAAACCTACAAAAACTTTATACATAATTTTACGGAATTCTGTTGAAGAAAAAAGTTAAAGGCAAATGAATGTAAATGAATGCACGGAAATGATTTTCCATGCCTAATGCTGACAGTTTGGTTTGATCCCGCTCAAGACCCCACATGTCCCCACCTTTTGTCATTTGATTGGAAAATATGATTTGAAAGCTGTGACCGAAATTTATAAGTTGAGACTAATTCCAGTGCAAATGCTATCAATTTGTATAAAATTCCTGTTTTTTTTCAATCTATCACATTTTGCTCGAAACTGTGACGAATTTTGAATTTATAACTTTTCACTTCCATAACAAAAGTTTGTAATCGATCTGGTTAAAAGTGAAGGCAGATTTTGTTAAATTTTACTTTTTTCAGGAATTCTTTGAAGTAATTGTATCAAAGGAGTCGGAGTCGATCAATTTTCCTCCGACTCTTCAGCTCTGGTTATGTCCTTGAGAGTATAATTTTAGAATTTAATTTGTTTAATCCACAGCCCTAAAAGCTCAGTTTTTCACAAATCTTTTACATCAGGGTCGTAGGTCGATACTAAACCTACCACGTGATGCTGTTTTTCTCATCGATTTGACATGATGGGTGGTATAATTCTTTGGTGCAGGTCTGATTATTGAAAACAATGTGACTGAAGAAAAGAAACCTACTGAGGCTGTCATGATTACATGAGATTAGTCAAATATTGTAAATATTTACACCGCATCGACGAATAATCGTTTTTAGATTATGGGTGGATAGCTCCATTTATGTTTGTTGAGAGTAAATAAGCACTTGATATCAGCGAATCCAAACACATAAAGCAACCAACGATCAGGCTTGCCAAAAGCTCTATCAAGAGTCATCAATAAGTTGAGCTACAGCATATTTTGATGATGATATATTTTGCTCTCACGAAGCTATAGTTGATGCTCAAGCTGGGCTCTTGCCAACCCGCTTCGCTGAGGGGGATTCGGAGCTCGTTCTCGGGTGTACATCGACTCTGACTACCGAGCAGTTATGTTAACTTCGTGATGCGCTCGCGCAAAGCAGTAAACTTGGAGCTTCGTGATGTGTTCGTAGAGAGCTTAGCTCTTCATTGCTTCTCTCGCACTGCATGAATGCGTGATTTTGTATTGTCGCGTTTATGTTAAATTCTCATTTGGTGACGGTCGAAGCGCGCCGCTCATAAGCGCGATGCAACCCCGCCCATAAGGATTATACACAGGTGGGTAACTTTGACAGTATTTTATGGCAGCGGCTTGAGGAGCGAATCCTGGATAAAGAACCGCCGTGTGTTAAATCAATGGGCGCAGTGGTACGGACATAAACAGAAAACAGATGGTATAATCCCTTTTTGAGAAATTATCCTGCCACACACAATATTGTATTCGAGAAAGAAGTGCACAACCAAGAAATAAAAAAAAAGCATTATGGAACATATGCATATAGGGTTTTTGATCTAATTCCCGTCCTACTAAGCACATCCCGCACTTTACATCTCTTTTTTGAAAGGGTTTGAACAAAACATGTAATATTTTCATCAAAAATAACTTCTTAATTTATTCACCTTTCCATATGGATTTGATAAAGAGTCAAGCAATGTTGAGATATTATTAAAAATCTTACGGGATTTTCTTGGTCCTACTGATGATCGTAGAAAAAGTGGATTCGCTAGGAGCGCTTCTTTGGTTTTGAGCACAATGAGTGTAAATATTCATACAATGCGCTGTAATAGGCTTCATGTTGTTGCTTATGAACAAAGGTATTATTGTTTTGTGCATGATGAAATCATTGATATTATTGAAAATTTCTGCTCAATAGAACGGAAATGGGCGATTACGACAAAGTAGCGCTCTTCCCTATGCATAAAATTTGATTTGCGTTACTGCGACATCTTGCAACCAACTGAAGGTTATGAATAATTAATCGATTTAGACTCCAACTGGTCGCTAGACCAGCAATTGAAATAGGTGAAACAACCAAATTTAAACAATGGCTTTAAATACAAATTCCTCGAAAATCAAAACACATCCAAACAATCTAACACCATCATCGGATAGAGCAAATTTCCTTTATTGAATGGTAATTTTAGCTTACTAGTGGTAGTGTTTTGATTCTCGAGAATTTTGTGTTTAAAGCCATTGCTTACGTTGGGTTGAGCGGCGCCGGTGGTGTAGTGGTAAGCGTGATTGCCTCTCACCCCAGCAGGCCTGGGTTCAATCCCAGTCGGCGTCGCCGGGATGTTCTAAGGCATAACATCTCTGATCACGCCTTCCTTCGGAAGGGAAGTAAAGCCGTTGGTCCCCGGTTCATGAGTTGATGGGTCGATAGGTAGGGTCCAGGTGTGGAGCTGCCTTCCTGGTGTCGGTAGCATTGGTGCTCAGCACGGAAAACAAGATCGACGTAAAACAAATCCAAGAAAAAAAAAATACGTTGGGTTGTTCCACCTATTTCAATTGTTGGTCCAGAAAGGTTTCCGAGCTACCGTGTGTGCAGCGAGGGTAGCGAATTGAATGAATGAACATGTTAAAAGGTAACAGGGGAATACAAAAACATCACCAAGGGATAATCCATAAACGGAGTAATTAGTGCTTTTACTAGGTTTTCCCTCGTACATTCTAAGTCAGAAATATAATTTCGTTTATCCACTCATAAAGCACTTAGTGGAAAAAACGATCAACGATTTTTGTGACTGAGTTTGAGTAACCCAAAAAGTGGTCCCCAAGTTTAAAAAACATCAATCTCTCAAAATGTTACGTTCTGTGGGAGTGGTCCTATAGTCCATTGAATGTATTGTTGTGTGCTCTCTCCGAATGCATAACGAAGCTCTATATTTACGGTTTCACCGAGTCCAAGACGGTTTTATGACAGGTGGGCAGGAACTCACGGTCTCCCAGTGTTGGTGAGTTCTTTGCCGTTAATGTTCACGAAAAGTTCACTATTTTGCTATACAGAAATTCAAAACAAAAATTTTTATCTGCGGATTTGAACAGTTTTTGACCTGTTTCATACTACCGGAAGGTGTATGCTGGTCACAAATGCCGTGCCAAACTGATTTCCTACTCAATTAATCAATCTTTGACGTGAAATTCGCTAATAAACACGAGGCACATTTCTTATAGCAAACATGCCATAACAAAATGGGCACGGTTCATTTTAGTAAACAAACTAACACTTCTTCCGACTGTGGCACCTATGTATTAGGCGCCGAGCACCGAGTCCATCCCGAAGCTCAAAATGTTGTTTGGTGAGCAGAGCCGATGTAAATCACGCCATACTCAAGAACGAACCCCGCATCACTCATCGTGATGCGTGTTTGTGGAAGTCCAGCTTGAGCATCAATCTGAGCTCGAGCTCTTTTGCGCTCTTTGGATTTGACATCATTGCTCTTTATATGTGAGAGATGAACTAGCTCACGATGAATGAGCATCTATACGGCATAATCTGAGTTCCAGGAGCTTAGGAAAGCTTGCCAACGATACAGACAAAACGGTTGCTACGACTACCATGACAAACTCGCTCTGTAACATAGCTCGATCGGAGTGATAGAAGGATAATGGTATATTGCTTGTTCGTTGATCGCTTGTCATTTTGTCATTGTGCGATATTTTTGATTCCTTGCTCGTTATACATATATGATTGCTTACATGGGTTGGGACACGACTCAAACCTTTGCCCTGCTTCTTCGAGCTTAGTTTTCCACACTATAGGCTGTTCATGCTTCCTGGTTAGTGATCAGGTAGACAATACTCATCAAAAAATCTCCAAAAAAATACGTAATCAAGCCATGAAATAGAATTTCCCATCCACTATTCGTTTTCTCGCGTTCTATGCCTGCAAAGTTAGTACAAATGTTATAATTTTTTCATCTCAGGCGAATCTTTCTTCTGTATGTTTTCGACAACAATACTAATTTTCGTGTCTTTTTTTTGTATTTCAAACAATTGGGATCTTTAATTTTTAAAAAAAGAATCAAGATTTAAAACAATAACTTCACTGTTTGAAACAAAACTAACAAACTGACAGCTCGCTCCCATACAAAGTCCCTCCGAGGGGCACTTTTTTTTTTAAATAGTTCCAGTGTAAAGAAAATGGATGAAATTTGGGATTTTGGTTCCATTCTTAATGCAGATTTCGAACATGCATTTACCTCAATACCTTCAAAGAACCCAATTGAGATGGAATACTGAGTTTTATGTTGAATTGCATAAATATTCAAATGTTTTGATGGTTATGCGTTTACTGCATTAGTCCCACTAGCCACTGGCCCTTTTTGACATATTAGGTCGATATACGACTAATGTAAAGCTCGGAAGCCCTAAGTCAACTTTTTATTGCAAAAAGGGTGATTAGCGGACATTAGAGTGGAATGCTTCAAATATGGATGTGAGGTTCTATAATTTACTGTATGTGTTTTCAAATATATTCTAGCATTCCGAGCTTGCTTTTGCTGTAATGATATTCAGATAAGTTCATTCCGAATTAGTTTATGAAACGGAAAGCCATGTTGCCATGTGTTGAAACCAAACCATACCACCAACCCAGTTTGCGTTTAAGAATCACTACAAGGCAGCCCATTGATTGTCGTCAAGTGTGGGGCTTTGAATTTGTTTAAAATAAACCAAATTTATGATCGCCGCGTCCTGTTGGCTTCTCCTCGCAATACTTGATCTTTAACCAACACAATCGATGCTTTTATTATGCCTTTCTTCTGCCATTTGCCACATGTGACTTGTCAAATGTCGCTGTGCAGGCCGAATGCTTGTGCATGAAAATTTAAAAGTAAAGGGGGGGTACACTTTGATTTTTCAAAAGAATACATTTTTTTTGGCTTAAAATGTTCCTTGGGATGTATACTTTAATTTAGAAAAGACTCCAAGTCCGCCAGAATATTCCTTACCGCTTTACGAAGCGATTTCCTAAAACATGTACCGGCGCGCTGAGAGAGCATTGAAATCGCGAAAACGCGTTTATCTCGAAACGGGGTTTTTCAAACTGGCGTGGGAAATAACTCTAACCAGTTATCATCAAATTTGGATATCGCCTACGTTTTCTTATTCAGAATTAAATTCTGCTTATAAATACGTATCCACATTTTCGATTTTGTCAAAAATGGATTTTTAATCCACGATTTTGTAAGCATTTTTAGGGTGAAAAAATTGACTTTTTTTTTTCCTAAGGCCACAAATTTTGAAAAAATTAATTTAAAAAAAATCGGAATACGTATTTCTAACCCAAATTTCATTACTAATCAGGATTTTTGTTCGATTTATGTTCCAGGATCACATGGAAAGGAGTATTTACCCACACCGTTTTCCGACTTCCCCGCGAGGACGCCCGCGCGACCTGGTGCACCGGCCACGGGGAGACGCCAATCTAGTTAAAAAAAAATACAAATTGTAGTTCGAAGGATGACTAATAAATGGGTTATAACATATTTGCCCTCCCTGAGTGTTTTATTGCTTAAACAAATTAACGAAAATGCTTTACTTTTTGGACGTTCAAAGTGTACTACCCCCTTAAAACAATTGGTATGTTTGTTACATACATCTGCTCATGAGTCGATACAAAAATCTAGGTATAACTTTTCTGAGAAGATAAGACTTGCTTCGGAGGGCAAAAAGGAAAAAAAACATTTTGTTTGCAGGTAGATTCTTGTTCGAGGGCAGCAGACCTAACATTTAATTGCTGTCGTCTGCATTTCGAACGGAAACCTGAAACTCCGTGTGCCAGTCGCATTTCAGTGTTCGCTTCACACAAACTTGCAGTGTTTGTGTCGATGGTGGGAGCGCATCAATGTTAAATATGAAATTCGTACTCAACAAACACTACTCTGTTCGAGCGGTGGTGCATAAATTTTGTCGACTCAACAATTGGCGTTGACGGCACCGCCGAAAAATCGTCTCTTCTAGCATATATTGACAGGATAGTCCGCCATGTTTCACGCACAGTCTGATGTTTGCTTATGGATGTTACCAGAGTCGCCGTCAACGCCAATTGTTCAGACACTGAAGCAAACACTTTGATGGCTGTTGCTTACTTCGGAAAACTTTCAATGTTTACTTTGCAGAAAAGAAAAAGAAGAAGAAGCACGCAAATATCAGAGTCAGCATGAAAATAACGCCATTTACCCAAGTGTTCCGATACCGGCAACCGAAAGCTGGCTTGATGTGTGAAATTAAAATAGGTCTGAGGACCACCACGGAGATAAAGAAAATAACTTCGTTCTTTTTGAAATAATTTTGTAATTGATTGGTTAAAAATTTGTTTATCGAATCCAATCCACGTTATGTGCCTACTAAAATAACTGAACCAACAGTTAAAATTATGATTCATTTCCAAACAATTGGTAAGCACCATACAGCCCCATTTTGGTTTGTATATTTTCTACCAATCACCGACTCTGCTTAGACCCTACATGTCGACCCCATCCGAAGGCCAGATGTTTATTTTGCCTCATAAAAGCTCTATCAGCTCGCCTGAGCTAACAAAAGTCACGACTTTATGGGTTGGATGTTGCAAGATTTCATTCGAATCGTAAGACGTAATTACACGGTTTGAGGCAGTAGATTCAACTCACCCCCGATCTAGAAGTCAGCGTTCAATTGATATGACATCGAATAGAGCAAGTTCGACATCGACCAGCTTTCTGAACGTCCATTCCGCAGTTTAAATGAGTTGGACGCATAACTGAATCGTGTAAACCGGGCTTTAGGTTCACGTTTAGCATTACCACGGCTTTTTAAAAAGATACTGTCAAGCACACGTTCACATGGCATTAATTTGAGATATAAAAAGGACAGTTTGAATGAAAAGGCAAAGTTTGTTATACGGGTTACATTTTGATCTCAATTAAAATAAACAAATCTTTGTTTGCATGTTGTTTGGAAATCGATGAATAAATATTCCAAAATTTATAAACAAACATCTTGACGCATAGCAAACTACAGAACCGCCACTTAATATCGCTCAACGACGCCATTAATACTAATAAATATAGGGAAACTAGTGCATGTGTCAAAACTGCATTCGCCATTTTGGCTCCAGGTAGTCACATGAAATATTCCAACACAAAAAATACCACCCATTTGGGCACTGCACTTCTTTAAGAGTATTACCCTCTTGTCATCGACACATTAAAGATATAGAATGCAAAAAAGATCCACAGTACCTTAGAAAGCAAACCGCCTATCTCACTTGTCAATTGTGCGGAAAAAACTAGATTCACTACAAACCAGTCCCATGAAGCTCAAATACCCGCACAGCACCAAGTCCACGATAGACTGCGCCGGGGACATAGCGACAAAACATTCATCCACAACATAGAACCACCCAAAACATATACATATCCACACCCGCTATGCACGCACACATATGGTGGAGCCGTGTTTTTGTTCGGCACTTTCATTGTGAGAGTGAAATGAAATTTGGATTTCGTCATATTACAGATATATTTTTCACCATTTTAAAGACTAAACCCCATGCGTTTTCTCAAAAAACCCATCGTACAATTTTCAGACTCGGAAGTCATAGTGACGTGGTCTGCTTTCAAACATGTGTAGCCTTATAACTATAACATCACCGTGAAACTACGCCTCAATCACTCATTTATTATGGCTAACCACAGAAAATGAACACGAGCAAACATATCCTCTGGAAAAAAGATGGTAAAATGATAGCTGTTACCTTTACGTCTCAATTGTCCACGATTATAATCACGAAAAACTCAAAATGCTTGAATTGCAGCCTCGAAGCCGTCTCAAGTCAAACTGACGTGTTTGGCTAGTCCTCTCTCTAGACACTGACTGAACAGACTGGATGTGTTTCTCATTTTAGGCGAGAAAGGTATTGCATTCATAATACGAAAGAAACTGTCAGAAATACTCGCGACAGTTTGGATACGGAAATACATTTTTATATTTTCTGAATTATGGAGATCATTCCATTTTATGCATGTTTTTAGATCACAAACTGATTACCTATGATAAAATGTCGTTATAGAAAATTTGCCTGAATGTAAAATAATAATTTCATAATGTCATGAAACTCATGTTCTTCTTTTTCATGTTCTTATTACGTTCCAACTGGAACTTTTGGACGTTCTCTGTTAAATGTTTTGAGCACTTTCATTGTTAATTTCCATCCTTTGTACTTTGTACTCTATGCTTGGTTTCAGGTATATTCTCTAGTCGACCGAAACGGCAATGAAAATCATCACCAATTCTAATAACGCCGGTATACAGGGTGAGCCAGAGTAACTGTCACTTGAAATCGGAAATGAAATGAATGGAATTTCAAACACTATCGTAAAGCCGAGCTGACATTTGTATAAAATTTAAAACAAAAATATTTACACAGCAAAAAAAAATTTTTAATATCGATCAATGTAATTCAAGCTGATGTGTGAAATAATGATGTAATAGCAAAAAGCAGATACAATATTACATCAATGGATGTAATTTTGTTCGCAAAATCGATGTACATCGTACAACGTTATATTACACAACCGATGGATTGACCTGGTTGCAGCAGTTTGGATGTAATATTCAACAACTTTTTTTTCTGTGTACGCATGTTTTCATTTTATCAATTGTGTGTCAATCGGTGACAATTATTCTTCCGCACCCTGTACATCAGGAATTGATCTGTTTTCGACTTATGAAAGCTTACGGCTACCAACCAATAATGAGAAAGAAATGTTCTACCTACAACCGTTTACCCGTTATTCGATCTAATAGGCCGGTAAAACTTGGTCTCTCGCGGCCATCTTGAAAAATGTCCTAATGTTGAAAATTGCAAAATGTTGCGCAATAAAATCTTAAAATGCCTCAAATAAAGCTTTTATTATTGTGTGTGGTAGTATAATTTCTCAAAATGGGATTATACTATCTGTTTTCAGTTTATGGCCGTACGACTGCGCCCATTGATTTAACACACGGCGGCTCTTTATCCAGGATTTGCTCTTCAAGTCGCATACATAAAATACTATCTAAGTTACACACATATGAATAATTCTAATGAGCGGGGTTGCAGCGCGCTTATCAGCGGCGCGCTTCGACCGTCACCAAATGAGAATTTAACATAAGCGCGACAATAGCAAAGAATTAAAATATAAACTTCAAAAATCTCATTAAATTGTTAAACAAAAATTATAAGAACAAAAACAAATAAGAAAAGAAATAAACGATTTAACAGCAAATCCAGTACACATACAATCAGGTGATGTTGTTTATTTAAAGAACGAAAACAGCAAGGCTACTGATTACTCGCATCGTACGACTCAAAAGCGCTTAAGCTGGGTTTAGACTAAGCAAGTCAAATAATCAACTCAGTTGAATGGCATGGTTTACACGTTCAATTCGCGTTCAAGTCAGTTGAATTAAACTGACTTGATCAATTGACTTGCCCTGTCCAAACCCAGCTTTACCGTCTCCGAACGCGTTTGGAATATCGAAAGCAAAGCATACAGTCCTGAACGAACCGAACGATGCCGTGAGTCTTCGTGAGTAAACTGTGTGCGAAGGAGTATTGGTAGGCTGCCTTCCATTTGCTCTCGTTCCATTCTCATCGTTCTTTACGAACTGGTGTGATCGGATGAGAGTGCAGACCTCAATGAACGTTCACGGTGAGTCAATTTAATACTCGCAGCGAGTGCAACTGCCAATATGAGCAAGACGAACCGTGGATATATAAAAAGGAAGATAAGTGACGCGGTGGAAGAAGTAAAAGATGGCAGTGGGTTGCCTCGCTAATATAGCCAATATAACAAAAGGTGTTCAATCCGGGGAACATCAAACGGCACTTTAATGCCTGCCACCCGGAAGTGGTCCAGAGACTAAATATTGTGGAGGAGACTAGTGACCGCGAACAAAAACTGCAAAACGCGCAAAACCACCGAAAATGTGGTGATATGCTCCTGGGTACGTTGGAAATGGTAACGGAGCACAACCTTCCCATAAGGTATCCACAATGGGAAGGTGCCAATTTATTGTTGGCCCCACTTATCGTTCAAGGACGAGGATGGCATTGTTCGAATGGTAAGTCTATTGCAAATTAATAAACCTATCGTGCTAGTATTACAAATGAGATTTGGGATTTTTTGAATCATCGGACAAAATTAGGGCTGTTCGTAACCTGTTTAGAGAAAGATGATTATTGGAAAAAGAAAACTAAAAAGTGCAAAAAGGTGATTGGGTTTTTTTTATCGGACCGGACGGGCCGAAGGGTATCAGAATTTTATGAATGTTTGCCCACAGATAGAAATAATGCATAACTCAGAGACCAAGGAACATATCACAGCGATCCATAAAATATATAAACTGAAAAATGTTGGCTAAGTTGGCTGTCCTTCCCGTTGCACTCGTCAGCTCGTGCGATACTCTAGACACACATGGGTGGTCGTATCCGGGTCCTCCCCTGGGTAGGCTCGTGTCCGTCCAGGTTCTGGTACATTAACTTATATCTATGCATGGTAATTATACTGTGCAACTCACCTTTTGATTATAAATGTCGATAATGCTGAAACTATATGAATGTTAGTGATCATTATTAGGTGTGTGCTGCAATGGAGTAGTAATTGAAGGAAATGAGGTTCTCATGTAAATCATGCAAGCACACACCTTTTACAATTGGTATCCTACTTACCAGTTCCGTCCAGTATAAATTGGCTGTTTCCAAATGGCCTAATCCTTTCTGACTGCTTACTCTCTTTCGTTTTCTCGCTTTTTTTTCCTTCTGCCTATTGAAAATCTGGCCGTGTTCCCATTTGTTCTCAGGTAGGTAATATTGGTACATGAGAGGAAGAAAGAAATAGAACAAGTTAAGTGTGAGCCGCTTGCGTTGGTTAGTCGTTTGGGTCATGGTGTTGTGTTCCCTATTTTATTTGCCTCTATTCAGCTCTCTGATCGCCCCCTCCCCCCAAACTATTGCGGATGAGAAAAAGAACCCATGTTTGGTAACCTCTTGCGAGCTGCAATGCATAAGATATAAATAACAAACAAATCTAGAACGGGGCTTAAACATATAACATTTTCTAAGACTGAACATAATTAGTATAGTATGAATAATGAGAATTGTATGAAGAAAAGACGATCCCAAAAGAAAGTTCCCTGGC
This sequence comes from Ochlerotatus camptorhynchus, assembly GCF_037179485.1. Lineage (NCBI taxonomy): Eukaryota > Metazoa > Arthropoda > Insecta > Diptera > Culicidae > Ochlerotatus > Ochlerotatus camptorhynchus. The sequence continues at coordinate 7,162,019 of NW_027040766.1, forward strand.
AATAAAACTATACCCGACCTCAACAAACTGTACCGAAATCAGAACAGCTAAACTACTCGGTAAGATTTTGGTATTTCTATTTAATTGTATTAAGCTATCTCACAGAGGCCAGATGTCCAAGTTCGGTCAGAAACTTGTGTAAAGTTAAGTGGAAACGTTGCCGTTACGTAGCGCTAGCATCTCCTGATTTCCTCTATAAATTTATCACTTTCGACCAATTTGTCGCTAGTACCGATAAATTACCTGCTGAAAATTGCTACTTGGCGCTACCAGCACTTAGTGTCTAGTGTAAGTTTTGCAACGCCATCATGTTGTCAAAGAGGGTTTTTAAGTGGGGAAGTCGCCGTTAGTGGCGCTTAAGTCGAATAGGAATCTTTACACAAGTTTTTAGAGAAATATTGGAGCCTCAACGTCTGTTTTCTGTGGCTATCTTATATCAAGCTCTTTTCAATAATTGCAACATGTGAATAATGCAGAACAAGTTTCAAATTGTTCTAGTGCCAAATTGGTTTTGAAGGAAGGTCAAACTACAAACGAACAGCTCAGCCGCTCTGAACCCTATGAAAATTATGCTTTCCCAATATGGTACATTCTCTCACTATAAACCTGCCATTTCTAGCCTATCTGAACTATTTAATAAATGGAAACCATAACATGGGTTACGCTCCTCCTAAGCGGGCTCTTCGCATCCTATTTCTGTCTTATCTCAAATGCCAATGGTTTGAATGTATCAATATATACATTGGAAATGATGTTCAATCAAATAATCCCATACCCCACTCACTTGGCCAGGCTTCAGAATCGTTCAGTGGGCAGTGCGCTCTACACTCCAAGTACCCTTTCTTTCAAATTTACCCCAAATTTTATATTTTACTCTTCTGAGTGTTGATTAATCACAATGAAACATTGTGACAGAGCACGGACTTGAGGTTAGTAGAGTATTAAATAATCTAGGTCCTATTTAGGATTATATCTGAAAAATCCAAATTTGGCCAACGCCCACCAATATATAAACTGAAAAATGTTTTCCATTAAAATTTACACGGTGGAAAATCAGGAAAAAATATTGCCTTATAGAAATTAATTTTATTCATGCTAAAAAACCTTTTATTTTTCACTGGAGAAAATTTCAGAGTTATGTAGGCTCTAATATTGGCCTATGGATCTAAAATTGGGCCCATCGCTAAAAATCTGCTATTTATCAATTTTACCTAGATGAACTCGTCATTGGGACTGTACTAATGGATATATTTGGACGCTAATAAAAATTTAGTCGATTGCTGAATTTATGTATGGGCCCAAATTAGGGGCAATTTCCCCTATATGACTTCTCGATTATTTCGAAATTGGCATAATTTGAAAATCCATGACTCATAACAATTTTTTTACTGTATCCGGTATATGTGACTACGCAGATCATTACTCCTGTCTGATACCCACATAAATTGCCATAGTCAGTTCGTTGGAACATCTCCTCTACACATGGGATTGTGCTTACGTTTTTTTTTTTTAATTAGCCACTTCATCCGAGCAGTTAAAATGACGTTTACTTCGAGTGGTAGTAATAGAAATAAAACATAATTTTGAGATTTTTTCTTCTAGAACTTCGAGAAAAGTAGCCAACATTTGTGCGTTTCATGAAAAAAGTAGAAATTAGTTGGCTCAGTTTTGTGAAATCGGTGGTCGAAAATCACGCCAAAACTGCTTGACAAAGTGGTCCATTAACGCTCAAAATATGTTTCACATACTACATTTAGATTGCCTAACATTCAATAGATCTTCATTTTATATTCAGTGGTGGTACCGATTGTTTTCTGTTACACGGTCACCAACACCTTTCATATGGATTTTGGTCAACAGCACCAATGTTTTGGATCCAGATCTGTAGGAGCAAAGGCTAATGAAATCTTTTTATTCTATTGCTAGTTGACCTGGCAAACGCTGTGCTGCCAAAACAAACAAAATAAAAAAAAAAGAATCTTGAAAATCTGGCAATCCGTGCTCGAGTTATAGCGTGACATACGAATACTATTTAATTTTTATTTATAGAAGATATTCTTCCTACCTTACAGTTACTGTTCTCGCGCATACACACAAGTAGCTGAATGATTAAAAACGCTTCGCTCGTGGGTTCGTGGATTTTCCTATGTTTCGAGGGGTGCATCGATTAGCTTGGGACCGAAGATAGTACCAGAGCAGAGCTCGTTTCTTCGGGACCTACTAGTCTTAGAGTTACCTCTATGGTAATACTTTCTTTTAACAGGCTATATAGAAAAACTAGCACGCAATATGAATGAAGCAACGTTATTAACGAAAGAGAGAGTTGATGAAGAGAATAGACCAATGTAGATTGGTGTATTTGAAAAGTGACGCGAGAATTGTGCTTCGGATCAGCAACCTTGGAAAACAGACGTGAACTAGATTCATTTAATTAAGGTCCATTTAATGATGAAAACATAATAGAACCAACTTGCAAGATCATAAATATAAACAAATCAATCATTTATAGTTCACAAAAATAGATTAATTAGAGCGTAAGAAGTGCGTAATACAGAGCCTAGTTTCATAAAAATAAAAATAAAATAAAAAAAAAACAAAAAAATTGTGCTGAAATTTGTTGAATTCTAATAGTCTACATTTTTATTGTTGGTTGGAAATGCTATCTAGAATGCTTTATAATGGTCTAAAACGCTGTACAGACTGGAGAGTTATAACATGTTATAACGGTTGTCAAATAATTGCAACACAGAAACCACCATCAAGATAGCGCTATAACATGTTATAACTCTGTAGTCTGAACAAGGCATTAGATAGCATTTCCAACCAACTCTGAAAATCTCGCGTCACCTTTCAAATAGACCAATCTACATTGATCGATTCTCTTCATCGACTCCCTCTTTAGTTAATAACTCGTCTCCAATAACATGGTCAGCTGTTCTTATTGTCCAATACGCTTAGTAATACTTTCTTTTAACAGACTACATATAAAGAAAAACTAGCACGCAATATGAATGCAGCAACGTTATTAACGAAAGAGAGAGTCGATGAAGAGAATCGATCAATGTAGATTGGTCTATTTGAAAGGTGACGCGAGATTTTCAGAGTTGGTTGGAAATGCTATCTAACGGAACTAACTATATACACTCTGCTAAGACCATTATCTAGCAATAACAACCTCAGACATGGCAAAATAATTTAAGTTTAATCATCATTAACATTTTATTATCTCAGTGAGTTCACATAACAAGGAGAAATTACAAGTTGAATTTGTGTTTATGTTCGGATTACTTTTAAAAATGTTTATCATTTGAGCAGAACAATTTTCTCCAGCAAACTCTCGGCTTCTTTATGAGCATCTTCCAATAACTTTCTTCGCTTATTCTCGAGATGTTTCGCTTCTGCTTCTCTCTGGCGTTTCAACAACTTCGCTTCTTTCATACGACGATCCTTGTCTACATGGAAAGCGAATGCGAATTTCAAACTCGCTGAATAAGTTCATACTGTAGATTTGAAGACATACTTGAAATCTCCGCGTACATCGTACGGGTTAGGCAAAAGGTGTGCGTTTGACTGTCGCATTAATGGCCCTTCGCTCATTTTCAACTTCTATTCAATTTTCATACTTCCGTACTCTAACGGAACTATCTGCCTACCCTCTACTAAGATCATTCTCTAACTAATAAATTATCGCACTAAAGCTTCAAATTAGATAGCATTTCCAACCAACTCCCAAAATTTGTAAGTATTCCAACCCGCCTGTATGAGTGACACCATCATATATGATCTATAGATCTAACATCGCGCTACGACTGAAGGCCCAAACGCAATGTAGGCGGAAGCGGAACGAAAACGGCAAGTTTGACAATTGTCACAAATGGCATCAAGATGCCTAACGGCAGTCGATTTGATTCTAACTAGTTTTCAATCCGACAAGTAGGCTTACTCAGATCAGGCTTTTCCGTTACCACTGCAGTTCTGCTGTCATTGCGCTTGGGCCTTGACTCTTCCCACATGTTTTCATTGCCAAAAAAACGTCCAGTCGTTCCTTTTTGCGATCATATTGATCGAATGTGCATTTACCTGTGCAATATTGTTTAGATGACCAATATTAATGAACCTTTTCATAATGCCTCTAACCATTTGAGACATCGCGTGGTACAAAAAATGCACCATATGGTTGTCCGTCTGAAATTCGCATAGGTAGAAACCTAACAAACAATTGAGAGCTCTTATAAAACACCTGAGTTGATCAAACGTTGAATAATAGCCTCGATAATAGCTTCCAGAGTTGAACAAGAATGTAGTTGTATTTCCTTCCAAAAGCTGCTTGAAGCACTCTTAAATGATTGTTTACGTTCGGTTTACCTATATGCTTTATAAGACCTACAATAACTTTTATAGCACCTTAGTTAAATTGATTCACAAGAGCTATACAGAACGTGGATTAAACGCATCAAAACAAACCATTTGGAGCTCTTATAAAACACCTGAGTTGATCAAACGTTGAATAATAGCTTCCAGAGTTGTACAAGAATGTAGTTGTATTGCCTTTTTGGTTGAACGCTTCAAAAGCTGCTTGGAGCACTCTTAAATGATTGTTTACGTTCGGTTTACCTATATGCTTTATAAGACATACAATAACTTTTATAGCACCTCAGTTAAACCGATTGACAAGAGCTATATAGAACGTGGAATAAACGCATCAAAACAAACCATTGGGAGCTCTTATACAACACCTGAGTTGATCAAACGTTGAATAATAGCTTCCAGAGTTGTACAAGAATGTAGTTGTATTGCCATTTGGTTAAAAGCTTTAAAAACTGCATGGAACGCTCTTGTATGATTGTTTACGTTCGACCAACCACCAACCACAATTTTGTTGCAAAAAATAGCACAAGTGATAGGCACGTTTATATGACCATAAGGCAATGATTATTCGACTGCAAGAGAAGTCACTCAAGATGAGCTTCATATACTTCTCTCATATGATCAAAATATGTATTCAAGAATAGAGCAGATGGAAACAGAAGCGGCTGGTAATCCGGAATCATGAGTTCGAATCTTGCTTCGAGAAACCCTCGGTGGAGTAGAGGTAAATTATATATAGGTGTTATTAATAAATGCAAACATTAATTTAAGACATATATCATATAATCAACGATAACATTTCTAGATAAATTCTCTCAATTAATGATAAGAGAGATTAATTGAAAGAATATCAATCAAAGATTAAACAGATGCTTGTTACTACTTCCTCCATGATCACAGAATGTGAATTATGGCATAATTACATATTTTTTTAATGTGCACAAATAAATTAAATTAATAAAAACTGTACAAGCAATTATTTTGGCGTACCACGACAATTATTAAACTAATTTTAATCTGTGAATATTGTGAGTACTTACACAACGGTTATTAAGGAGTCATTAAAAAGTGCTATAAACGCTTTTCACCGCTTGCTGTTCAATTAATATTTAGGAGTCATAAAAGAGTGTAACAAACGCCTCTCAGGTTTCCTCTCTACTAAATTTCAAAGCAGCTGTCAGGAAGTGTCTACAAACGTTGTATAAGAGTTTTCATCAAAACAATAAAGCTTGACTTTAAATATGTATCTATAAACGTTGTATAAAAGTTGCTTCTACTCCTATACCGCGTATACATATAATACTGTAGTTGAACAGGTTCTCCAAACCAGTGTAAACAAGAGTTTTACAGAAGTTGTAATAAACAAATTGTACAGTTATTATTCAGCATGCAGTTGAATAAAATCACAATGGAAGCGTTTCTTGAACAAGAAATTGATTTTTGGTAAACGTTTTACTGAATACGTTAGACAACACCTTTGTGTTGCAGTTGTATAGGTTCTCCAAACCAGTGTAAAAAGGGTTTTATAAAAGTTGTGGTGAACACATTGTGCAATTATTATTCAACATGCAGCTGAACAAAATCAAAACGAAAGCGTTTCTTCAACTGGAAATTGTTACTTGGGAATAGCTCAACTTCGACAGCAACTGATTTGAAGAAAGCTAGCTTAAACGCTGTCCAGACTGGAGAGTTATAACATTATATAACGGTATATCGGACTTATGTTATAACTCTGTAGTCTGAACGTACTATTAGCCATCAGCAGCAAGTCATTCAAACAGTTTTTAACATCTTGATAGGAAGCTGACGTTGGTTCGATTTTGTCTTTCTGGACGCCTTGAATAAATTTTCGTATTTATGGAGTAATTTCAATTGCCCTCTGAACAGCAGCACCACTATTTTCCAACCATCGGTGACCGCAAAACTTTAACGGGAATATGGTAGATCCAGAATACATCGTGATAAACGCTCGTCTTGCTGGAAGACGATTGTAGAACGATTGTAGGAAGATATTGTAGATCGAACGCAAATATTTGACAACATCCCAGCTTATACTGCGAACACTATCCTTGAATGCATTATGCAAAATATGCAGCCCACAGCTTCCCAGATCTATCAGCTTCTCGCCACCTTTTTGTACCTCTAGCTTCAATTCACATTGGGCCCATCCATGGACACTTGTAGCAAATTTTTCGAAGAGACACCGGCAAGGGCTTCCATAAACGCAGCGAGTAGATCTGATGCCCGGGATCTTCCCAAAAACTTTGACGTCATGTAACGAGTTGCCACCTCGGTTTTCGAATCATCCCAGAATCGGGCATTCAAATCCATTTGTTGTTTGTTTGTTGTTGTTTTATTTAGGGATTCGCTAAACCATGCAACAACAAAAGATTTTGCAGTGTTTTTTTCAACTCTGCCTTATAGTACGGAGCAATGCCAAACATAGCCAGGTCACGTCCTAGCTGGACCTTAGCAGCGATTTGACTGTCGAAAAACATTTGATCGCGCACGGATAGGACCCGACTTCTACGTTGTGTGATAAAAGGAGATATTTAAACGAAAAAGATTATTTGACCATGGCGGAGGTATGAGAAATTCTGAGAAAATCAGTCATGATTCTTCAGAGTAAATTTTGAAAAATAGTGTAAATTTGGGTGAACCTTTGGTATATAAAATTTGAGCTATCTGCCTCTTCAATTTTCATTCAAAATCTATAAAATGGTCTAAAGAGAACGAAAATTGAGCGTTTTTAGGGCGTGTCCTTAAACTTATGATCGGGAGTGTACGGTTTTATAAATTTCTCCATTCAACTGAGCAAAAGTGCCTCACTCTCTGAATTAGTCTCGTTGTCCATGCACACGTAAATACAGGGATTTTTTTGTTGTTCTAGACGATAAGACATTTTGAAACTAGCCTTAAATGAAAGGGAGACTCTAAACATTAATTTGGTGGAAGTTTCAGCGATTTTGATCTTTAAAGATAATGTTTTCCATCTGAGTTACGTGTTACCACTAATTTATCAGAGGTATACAAGTGGAACGAATCACCCCAATTTATGTATCCACAAATCTGCATGCAAATCTTCACCAGTAACAGAAATCCAGAATATATTTGTCTTATCCCACTTAGGCTGATGTAAATTGCGATATTGCCCGCCAAGTTTTGAGAAATTTCTGAACTACTGTTCATCAGCCAAAAGATCTTTATCTCCTTAACAGTTTTGCCAAATACAATAAATTTCTAGCTGTTCAGGATCTCGAGATATTATACATGCGAAGATTTCACGGTTATTCTAGCACCGCGTAGTGAGAAAATTCTGTACTGTCGACCAACGAAAAAGTTTTGATCTCCTGGACAACTTTGCCGATGACAGTTTATCAGGTTTCGAAATATATCTAATGCGAGAATTTCACGTGTATACAAGCGCAATCATGTGAAAAAAAAATGAATTTCTGTCCACCAGCCAAAAGGCCTGGGTTCCCTGAACAACTCTGCCGAGGCCAGTAACATTCTATTTGGTCAGGATCTCGTGATATGTTATATGTGAAAAATTCACGTGTATACTAGCGTCGCTTAGGAAATTCTCAACTATTGTACACCAAGCAATATGCTTTGACCTCCTGAACAACTTTGACGAAGGTAGTAACTTTCTATCTGGTCAGGATCTCGCAACAAACCACATGCGAGAATTTCACGTGTATTCTAGCGTTACGTAGTGAGAAAATGTTGAACTACTGTCCACTAGCGAAACCTGTCTGATCATAATCTCGAGATATTTTACATGCAAAAATTTTGCGTGTATACTAACGCCACGTAGTGTGAAAATTCTGAACTATTGTGCACCAAGCAATAAGCACCTCATGAACAACTTTTTTGAAGACAGTAATGTTCTACCTGTTCAGAATCTCGAGCTATAGCATACGCGAGAATCGTACACGTTTACTAGCGCCACGTGGTGAGAAGATTCTGAACTACTGTTAACCAGCAAAAAGGCTATGATTTCCTGAACAGCTTTGCCTAAAACAGTAACTTTCTATCTGGTCAGGATCTCGAGATATTTTATATGATAATTTCACGTGTATACTAGCGCCTCGTAGTGAGAAAGTTCTGAACTAGTGTCCACCAGCCAAAAATACATGATCCCCTGATCAAGTTTACCGAAGACAGTAACTTTCTATCTGCTCAGGATCTCGAGCTATTGTATATGCGAAAATTGTACGTATATACTAGCGCCACGTAGTGAGAATTTTCTGAACTACTCCACCAACGAAAAGATCTTGACCTCCTGAAAAACTTTGCCGAAGACAGTAACTTTTTATCTGGTAAAGGATTTAGAGATATTTTATATATGCGAGAATTTTACATGTATACTAGCGCCACGAAGTGAGAAAACTCTGAACTACTGTACACCAACGAAAAGGCCTTGACTTTCTGAACAGCAATGCCGAAGACAGTACCTTTCTATCTGGTCAGGATCTCGAGATATTTTATATGAGAATTTCACGGGTATACTAGCGCGGCTTATTGAGAAAATTTTGAACTATTGTGAACCAAGAAATAGGCTTTGATCTCATCAACAACTTTGCCGACGACAGTAACTTTCTATCTGGTCATGATCTCGAGATATATCACATGCGATAATTCTACATGTATTCTAATGCTACGTAGTGAGAAAATTCTGAACTAGTCTCCACTAGCGAAAAGGTTATGATCTATAAAACAACTTTGCATAAAACAGTAATTTTCTATCTGGTCAGGATCTCGAGATTTTTCATGTTGTAACTAATTAAGTCAAATCCCACGTAGTACGGACACCGTTAACGCGGTTTCCATTCACATTTTCTCTATTATCCGCATTTTTTGGGGGTTAACTGTGATAAAAGTTTAGCTTGTTTACTTAAAAACAAGTTTTTTAAGAAATACCCGTTGGTTTCATATCGATTGGTAGCTCGGCTGCAAAATGGCAATGGAAAACTCACACTGTTGTACAAAGTACAACGCGCGAGTACTCGTGTTAAGTTTATAACCCAGGGCCACATTGGCCAACACCCGGAGATGTTTCGGGTAACCCTGGAAAGTTGATCGAAATTCAGATAGGGTAGAGAACTACTTCGGCCTAATCGCCCATTTTGGGCCTATCGAGCAGAAAACTTCAAATAAATCCATGATTTCAGAGTTGAAAAGTCAATTATGCGTTTGGTACGATACTTTAGTTAATAAGCTACCAAACGAAGTCAATGAGAACGCGTGATATGAAGGTTTGCGCCCATAATTCCCAAACACAAATGAAGCGCTTCGACCGAATCAATTTTTTATCTTCATCCGATAGGCCGAAGTGAATTCATTGGCGTTTCAATGCGTTAGGCTGAGTTTAGAATCCGTAGGCCGAGTTTGGCGTCAAGAAACAGTGTTAGACTTTTGACAATATCTCAACGGTAGGTTTCTCTTTATCAAATCTAACGGTACGTACGGAAAGGTAAATAAATTTGGTAGCCATCAGTAATAATAACAGTCCGTTTGGTGCTAAACTGTGCTAGATTAAGAAATACCAAGTGCGGGTTGTGCTTAATAGGCCGGAAATGGGGTAGTTAACCCTATTGGACATAAAAACGATAAAGATCAAATAATTTTCTTCTACGTATTAAATCTTAAGAAAATAATAAATCCTGACCAATTCCCTTACATAATTTGTGAATGAACACCACGGTTCTATGATGAATTCGGAAAGTCCAAGACTTATCGTGAAGCTTGAGTGGATTAAAAAAAATATTGAGCACACATAACTGAAAAAATACTACATACGGCTGTAATTCACAATTCCAAATTAGACATACAATCACATGCTTTAGATTGCATTCATTCACGTAGACTTGTATTTCATTTCACGCAAATGAGCAACTTCTAAGCAATGTTGTTTGTATACAATATTTGCAACATTTCATGAAATGTCTCAGAACTTAAAACGTTTTATAATGAAAACTTATATGATATGTGAGGCTCCATTTATGTGCTTCATATTGAACAGATATTTACACTACTTTTTCGAACAGTGCACTCAATCTTGAATCATCGTATAAAGGCCTGTACAGAGATCGAAGAGAAGCGAAAATCATCGATTCCGTTTCACATGAACTGTAAACTGCGAGAAAATGAAACTGGAAAATGTTCCACAAACATTTTTTCACAACCTTTTTTGCTAGCAAAATTTCATGTATTCTCGTGTGCTTCAAATTTCGTTTCGCTTCGATCTGTATACTAGGCTTAAGAGAAAGAAATCAACGAACTGCTAGTGGAATGTAACAATGTCATAGTATTAATGAACGCATTTACTTCGTATAACAACACCGTCAAAACATTGCTGAAGCAACACATAGCCACCACATAAACTGATGCTTTCGTTCCACACGCTTACCCTTAATTGTATTCGTGTTACATTTTATGTTTGATCCCGATTGAAACACCAATAATATGTTCCATTGCTATGTCTACCCTGCATATGCTTACTGCTTAAAACAAAAAAAAACATTCAAGCGGAAATGCGCCTCATCTTATAAAGCAGTCGAAAGAGCTAAGCCCTCTGTGATCCCACAGAAAATATGCAAATCTGAGAGGTCGATACGTTGCAGCTAAGAAGAAGGAAAAGGTGCAAGCTGATAGCAGGTACATAGATGGTATCTGCCCGCAACACATTCAACCGGCACTATCGTCCGGACTAAAGATAAGAAAGTATTTATTGCTTCGGCATGTTGCTACCCAATGAAGCGAAGATCATTGATTCAATGTCTGAATATTTCAGTGACAAAATAGTGATCTTAATTTGAAACAGTACCTATTATTGGGTCCTTATTATGGCATAATACCCTAAATCGACTACCTATCGTTAAGATTCGATGCAGTCTTTCTCTATTTTCAGATATCCTAAGAATCAGCCAATATATCCACATCCTTTCTCCTAACATTAAGGGAACAGGGGACGTCATTATTTTTTGGTAATTCAAAAGCAGTTTTTTTTCGATTAAAACCGAAATTCTGTAATGTGTTCACTGTGTTCCGGTAGGCACGTAGAATGCAATAAACACATTTTCATGAACGTAATTTTGGTTCTGAACGAGAAAAAAACTACTTTTGATTTTTGTTTTGTGATTGTGATTGTGTAGTATCGAAAGGGGTTCAATACTTTTATGTGCCGTACATGCTACTCCAGTAGACAGGTGGCATCACATCATCTTTACCAGCAGGTTAAATAAGTTCTGTTTAATCCACGAATGTGGAATAATAGGGCGAGCCATAGTAACATCACCGGTAGGGTAACGTATTTGCAAGACCCCATCTCAACGTTAATGTATTAGATGCCATAAGGGAAGAGACAAGGGAGGGGGGTTTGTGTCGATTCATAGATAGCTGTAACTTAAGGTGGCTAATTCGAGTATAAGTATAATATAGGTAAAATTAGTGAGAAATTATTTGATTGTTTATGATGCCTGACCTTACCGTGATGTTGTTGTTGGCGCTCTTGATAACGCCCCCCTCTATAGGTATGACGATAATTCCGATGAAAATCCCAGCATGGCGTTTATCAGGGAATCCCTCGAATTTTGTTGGGTAAAGGTCATCGCTGCTGCTATCGTCCGATACTGTTCCATCGCTCGCGTAGTGGCGTTGTAGGTGGCGTTTTGAAATTGTTTTCTGTTATTTGCCAGCTATTTCCAGAAATTCAAGGAATAGCTCGATCACTTGATATCCTGTTTCACACTAGTTTTCCAGATGTAATACGGCGACCAACTTTTTTCTTCCTTGTGATTTATGATCGTTGTTTTCTTCAAAACTTCATCGTCTTGATCTAAAGAAAAGAAAATCGCCACTCGATCAAGCCAAATTCAAAGGTAATACCTGTGCAATGTCGCATTCCAAAAGTGTTGAATGAAACGAATAATAAAAAAAATCTCAATTATTTAGAAGAAAGAAAAAAATAATTGTTAAAATCATAATTCTAAACTACACCATTATTTAATTTTGGTTTGTAGTTCAATTCCAACAAACTTTTGGTTCGCTACATCACAACTGGCATCACTAGTGTGCATTTTTCAAAATGTAAGCTACAGACAAGCCCTGGGACCTGGCTGCAGTTAGGCAATCCTCAAGGTTATGCTAATGCCTACACTCTTAGAAATAACTAATTTTACACGTGACGGAATCCATCTCTGACATAAAAGATGAGACGTAAACAAACATGTTATGTAATTTTAAGTGCTCCGAGACTGAAAAGTTCGTTGTTCGACGAAAAGTACGTTTGATTGAGCTATATTTCGCGTCTGTTATGACTAAAAATTTATGTCAAAAATGACGCTCGTATATGTCACTCTCAGAGCACCTAGATTTACATGAATTTTTCTAAGTGTGTAGGTGAAAAAAACTACTTTTGAATTTTTGAAAATAAATTAAAAATAAAAGTAAAAGAAAGTGAAATGTTTGACCTATGATACTTATGAAAAATCGTGCGCTGAATCCAAAAATGTAGTCATAAATCACAGTAGGATAGTTTTCAAGATACAGCTAAAACATGACATTACGCTCAAAAAAGTTTGTTTACTAAAACATTAATATCTCTGACTGTAATGAAGCTATATCAATTATTTGAACGCCAAATTAAAAGTGAGAAAATTTTATGATCAGCTGAACATCATTGGTATTGTTGTTAATTAATAGTTTGTTTAATATATTTTTAATGCTTTGCATATTTCCAAGAAAAAATGATTTGAGCAAAGTTTTTAAGCAAGGTAAATACAAATGTTTGTAGTGGTTGTGCCAACAATACCACTAATCTTACTGAAAAATAGTATCCAGATTGAAAACAAATTTTCTCACTTTTAATTTGGCATTAAAATAATGTATATCTTCATTACAGCCGGAGATATCTGTATATTAGTAAACAAACTATTATTACGTGAAATTTCATTTTTTTAGCTGTAAAATTATCCTACTGAGTTTTTTTCTGACTACATTTTTGGATTCAGCGCACGATTTTACATGGGAAATGACCATCAGCGTACAAAGTTGAAATATGCTGTAAACTAGTGTATTTGGTACGATTTAAACGGATATTCAATGGATGTTTTAAAGATGATACTTGAAACGTGCGTTGAGAAAAGTGACATGGAGGGTTTTGTTGGGAAAACTCTGACCTCATGACATTCACATGTCAAAGTTAAAAAGCCTTTCCCTGAAAAACGATTCATCAAAAACTCACATATATTCCAGAGAATCATGAAAAGCATTTTTTTTAATGTGAACAGTATAATGAAGCGGAACCCATGAAAGCATTTTGAATTACACTTGAAGTCTTTTTTTACACGGTTTTTTTTACACGGTTTTTTTTTACGCGGTTTTTTTTACACGGTTATTTTTACACGGTTTTCCACGATTTACACGGTACGTTTTTAACGATTTCTCGACAAGGATACAACCTATCGACTTGATTCCAATCACATTATCCGTTTCAAGCTATAGGTAATCGAATGGCATACTTAGAAAAAAAAATCACAATTTTTGGTGTAAATACAGAAATTTTTAAAATATGTCTGTATGGACCATATCATGCTTTAATTACAAATGGCATCAAAATCCGATTTTTTAAAAACATTTAAGCATGCGAAAAATCAAAATCTCGTAGGTTTTTTTACACGGTTTTTTTACACGGACCGTATCCCCCGTGTAAAAAAGACCTGAGTGTACTAAAATCTTTTGAATACTCATCCAATAACCACCTTTATTTTACTTGTGAATGGGACAATAAAATGACTTTAACACACGCAACACCTCTGTGCATGTTTCTTATGAGAAATGTAGGTATAAATGTAATGGAGCAGTTCCACGCCAAATTACGAATCGATTAGACTCTACCGTCTCCGATTTACATGAAACTTTGCATAATTGTTTGTTATGGGAAATCATTCACATTTTTGCTAAAATTCGACCATTTTTTTCAAAATGGCGTCTTTGACACTTTTTAATAAATTATAGCACGAAAATGTCACTTCTGATCGAAATGACGTCTAAGACAAAGTTGTAGAGAAAAACAAAATGTTTCTGAGAAAAAACATACACGGTATTTTTTTTAGAAATTTTGAGTAAAATTTAAAAAGAAGTGGTAGGTAACAATTGAAATATCTCAAAATTTCCTTGTTCAAATTTTATAATTTTGCGATGATAAATTTCAACTTTTCAAATATTGAAAACCATGGACACTTGAAATGTGACGAAAATGGTAGAATTTTTTGTTAGTTTGAAGTACTACAGTGAGCAACATAATTTATGATTATTTTATGATAGAATTTTGAAAAGCAACAGCTTATAGTATAAAGAAGTAGTGCATGAGCATGAGCATGAGCACGATTGACCGCCCACGGTTGCTACTCTGTTATTGCCAGACCAGCTGTAATTACACAGAGAACCAATAGACGATGCTTGGGACTAGCGATCATCCTCAATGTGTAAAAACTGGTGATCTCAAACTAGAAAATACCAGCGCCGGCCGCGCCCGAACACAGGTCAAGAAAGGAAGGGGTAGGAATGTGTTGACGTGATACTCGCTTTGATGGAAGCCGAGAACACCTCTGCACTTCCACGAGGAATCACTGGGATGTTGGGTAAAAGGGTTGGGTTGGGTTTGCAGCAGGGTTCATTTTGGTAAACGATAAGCTGAATTGATGTCCTAACAATCATATATAACGCGAAGGAGCTTGGGATTGAACCCACGGTCTTCTGTTCAGTAAGCAAAAACGTTTGCCACTAGGCAGACGAGCTCCTTTTTAATCATCGAGTTGCTGTTATGACCATGTAGTCATGTTAACAAATAAAATGATTGACGAATCTTGAATGTGGATGGGCTTGAGATTAGACTCATGATGTTCTGCTCAGTAAGCAAAACCGGTTGTACTAAGGCCACCGAGCCCCTCATATCACATTATAGCGTTACTTAAGTTTTTATGACTATTCAGACCCGGCACCGACGACAACGAAAAGTTTTACAAAATACACGATAAACAAGCGATCTAACCATACATTTTTAATATGAAAGGATCTGGGATCGCGTTTTTCTGCTCAGTAAGCAAGCCACTGCAACCGACAATCTTTGAAATCCTTAAACTAAAAGCTACGAAAGAGGCCTTTATTAAGATCCATTTTCACGCGACGTTAAAAGTTTCGCTTTTCTCTTTACGCATGGTTCAGGTAATCATAACAAGCTATGACCGACATGACGATTGTTTAAGACCTAGTTGAACAAGCTATTCAAATGAAATTACGCTCTCGAATTTTACTTGGCATGTAATGAACAACAGAAATACGCGATAATTCATATTTTCAGCGGTTGGTGGTTAATTTTAAATATACTAACGGTACTGCCTACGACTACGACGGCGATTACGACAGCGACTACGGTGGCGTCTACGACAAAGACAACAGCGAATTTGTAAATTACTATTTGTCTAGGATAAACACCTTTGCCCGGCACCTCCACTGGTTCTTCATGTCCGCTATCTGTCACTGTTTGCAAAATATCTAATAACAATTACCTTCCAATACCAATACTTCCTGTATTGCCATGGTCATCTGGGAGGGTTATAGTATAAATAAGTAGTGCAAGCAAGAAACTATTTGAGCATTTCCATTGCATTTTTCTAAAGAGAAAAATTATTTGTGAGTACAGTGCCCGTTTAACTCTGGAATGGTTCAATGTTGGCAACAAAACCACAAAGCCGTTCGATATTTAGCACGGGATTTAGAAGATTATGTATTCTCGCTCCATGTGATCACAATTTGTAATAAAATTAAAATTATTAAAGTCTTAGTCATGAAGATGATTCCTCTCTACTTCGCGGTGGTCCATCCGGAATCATAAAATAAATTTCAAAATAAAACCATTCGGTTTTGGCAACACTACATTTTCGGGCTTGTTGACAAACTAGGGGGCAAATTTAATGCTGTGAAAATAATAATAACAAAGTTTACACTGTTGCAATTCAATGCACATTAAAAAATTTTAACGCCGATCAAACAATCCATTGAAGTTCCCCTCAGTGTTTTTTGACGTTTGACAAGCCAGCCCAGTTAGCGAGTGAAATTCGATAACTGGGTTGCGCTTTAAGCCCAGTTAGCGAACAAGCACTGTATTACCTATATTATTATTCCTTATTATCGGTTTTCTCTGTTCTGGATACCGCCAAAGCAACCGATGAAGTTATTGTGTTTGGTGACTTCAATCTCCCGGGGATTTCATAGAAAAAAAAAACTCGCAACGGCTTCCTCTATCCTGACATGGATCACTCTGTCATCCATTCCTACGCTTCGCTCCTTCTGGACAATTACAGCTCATCATCATACGACCCATCCACCATGGCATACGAGCGAATTTCGTCGACTGAAATCCAGAAAGAGAGCCGCTCTTAGGAAGTTCACCAAGCACCGCACACTATCCCTTCAACGTCACTATGCCAGGATCAATCACGCATACAAACGAGTTGCGAAACGGTGCTTTCTTCAGTATCGACGTGGATTGCAGAGAAAGCTTAAGTCACGTCCCAAGCAGTTTTGGAAGTTTGTCAACGAACAACGCCATGAAGCTGGTCTGCCGTCGTCTATGATGCATAATGGTAACGTGGCCTCATCTACGCAAGATATCTGTCAGCTGTTCTCTGAAAAATTTGCTAGTGTCATCACGGACGAGAGACTGAGTGACGACCATGCCCGACCGGCTGCCAGTTACGTACCACTCTCTGGCCAAACTATGAGCAGAATTTACATCAATCCCGAGATGTTTTTCAGGGCTTCCTCGAAACTCAAGTCGTCGTACAATCCGGCTCCTGACGGAATTCAATCGGCGTTCCTCAAAACGCACTTGGACAGTTTGTTGTCTCCACTGCTGCACGTTTTTCAACGGTCTGTGGACGTCGAAGTTTTCCCATCCTGTTGAAAGCTAGCGCACATTTTTTCCAGTACACTGGAGTCGCTTTTTACGCGGTTTTTTTTTACACGGTTTTTTTTTACGCGGTTTTTTTTACGCGGATTTCGGAATTTACGCGGATTTTTTTTTACGCGGATTTTGGTTTTTTTTACGCGGATATCAGAATTTACGCGGTTTATCATTATGCACTAGAGTCGCTTTTTACGCGGTTTTTTTACTCGGTCTTTTTTTACGCGGTTTTTTTTACGCGGATTTCGGAATTTACGCGGATTCCGGAATTTACGCGGTTTTTTTTACGCGGTTTTTTTTACGCAGGACGTATCACCCGCGTAAAAAGCGACTCCAGTGTACATAAAAAAGGCAACAAACAGGACGTTGGCAACTACCGTGGGATTACTTCGCTTAGCGCTGTTGTTAAATTGTTCGAACTCGTTGTTATGGAACCGTTACTCGCTCACTGTAAGCCGTATATTAGTATCGACCAGCATGGTTTCATGGCTGGTCGCTCCACTGCCACTAACTTGCTGTGCCTTACTTCCTACATCTCTAACAGTATGTCGGATCGTGCTCAGACGGATGTCATTTATACTGACTTATCTGCTGCATTCGATAAATTGAATCACCGCATATCAATCGCTAAACTGGACAGGCTGGGTATCCACAGCTGCCTTTTGCAATGGTTTCAGTCGTACCTCACCGATCGCTATCTTACTGTTGTCATTGGTGATCACCAGTCCCGTACGTTCGCTGCCATATCCGGCATACCTCAGGGTAGTCACCTGGGACCGCTGATTTTCCTGATTTATTTCAACGACGTGAATCTGGTAATTGAGGGACCACGATTATCTTACGCAGATGACCTTAAACTCTACCTCCGAATTCACTCAATTGAAGACTGTTGCTACCTTCAAAGTCAGCTGAATGCTTTTGCTGATTGGTGTATTCTGAATCGTATGGAGGTTAACCCGTCCAAATGCTCGGTTATCTCTTTTTCGCGCAAGAAAGAGACTATTATGTTCAAGTATGTTTTGTTAGGCACTGAAATTGAGCGCGTCAGCCAAATTAAGGACCTAGGCGTGATTCTGGATACAAAACTCTCTTTCAAGCAGCACATCTCGCACGCCGTCGACAAAGCTTCCAGAATTCTAGGGTTTATCTTCAGGATTGCCAAAGACTTCACGGATATCTACTGCCTTGAATCGTTGTACTGCTCCTTGTCTCGCTCCATATTAGAATACTGCTCGGTTGTCTGGACTCTTCACTACAACAACGGTGTCGAAAGAGTTGAGCCTGTTCAGCGACGGTTCCTGAGATATGCGCTATGTAAACTGCCGTGGACGGATCCCTTCCGATTGCCTAGCTACGAAAGTCGTTTGCAACTGATCCATCTGGAGCGCCTGTCGGTCCGAAGAGATACAGCAAGGGCATTGCTAATTGCGGATATTTTGCAAGGACGCACCGATTGCCGTGTCCTCCTTGAGCAAATTGACATCAATGTTCAACCCCGAGCCCTACGGATTAATTCAATGCTGCGCCTGCCCATACAGCGAACTAATTATAGCATGTTCAGTGCTATCGGTGGTTTACAGAGACTCTTCAATAGGGTCTCCGCACTGTTTGATTTTTACCTGCCCGAAAAAAAAATTACAGTGAAATTTTCAGTGGAAACAATGCTTTAACATTAATATTTATTGTCGACAATAAAAATGATTGTTATAATGTTGTACTCTTCCGAAAACGGCAAAACTGCTACGTAGCTGTACAATGAATGTACATAATAAAATGTTGTTACAATGATTTTTATCGTATTTTTCATTTATTTTATTGTTAACATGATTCGATCATGAACAATAATGAACAACTCTATTACAATAAAAATTGTTGTTACATTAAATATTGGTGTATTTTCATTGTAGGTTACTTCACGAACAATAAAAATAAATCTGATTGTAGCATGCAGACTATGAGAGGGTCAGCAACACTGCCAATTTAATTAATAGCGAATTC
This sequence comes from Ochlerotatus camptorhynchus, assembly GCF_037179485.1. Lineage (NCBI taxonomy): Eukaryota > Metazoa > Arthropoda > Insecta > Diptera > Culicidae > Ochlerotatus > Ochlerotatus camptorhynchus. The sequence continues at coordinate 7,181,355 of NW_027040766.1, forward strand.
GTTTATTATCGGGGTGCGAACCCGAACTTTTTGTCAGTGCGAACCTCGACCCGTGCCAAGTTTTAAAAACAAACGATCAAACTGACGTTTGCTAGAAAACAAGCAGACCCAATCTTGATACCCGATCCAGGTTGGAACCGAATAATAAACGAATTCGCTATAAGATAGGCGCTGCTCGTATGGCTCTGGCTTTGACAGATCGTTTGGCTCAAAACCAGGCATTCCGCGTCCGCTCATATCTTATCCTAGACCCTCTCTAAAGCTTAATGGAGACCTTTTCCGTGCAGTCAATAATCATACAATAATAATAAAAAATTCCACCACTTGAAGATGTCAGGAAGGAACTCTCAGGTGGAAGCATATTTCATGGGCGATTCTCTCCAGTCGAATGCATTAACTTATCAACGACGCTCAACCACCAAGGAGACGTGACCTAGGGATATCGAGCGCAGGGGAGTTGGCCTGTATTTCTCACAAGTTCCGGATCGAATCTCGATCCATAACCAGTAAAAAAAGGACCACCCGTAACAGACATACCACCCCCTCCCTTCCCGGGGCAATGTTTTATTTTTTCGATTTATTTTTAAAGTCGATAAAGTAGATCTGTCAAGCCAACACATACACTGTTATTTTTTTTAATCAATAAATTCGCCAACCAACAGTAAAATAACAATAATATATAATGTTATTGAAAAAAAATTATATGGGAAAATCACGAAAATTTCATTGTTAAGATACTTAACAACCCCCCTTTTTTATTGTAAATTTTCCATTTACCATGAAATTTACTGTTTTGTACAACATAAATCAAGGTAAATTTATTGTAGACGTAACAACATAAATCATTGTTAAGACAATAATTTTCGTCTTATTGTTACATTGTTTTTTAATGTATTTTTGTTGTTATTTTTTTTCGGGTGACTCGCCAGCTGCTTCGCCGGAGGTTTAGTTCGTTTTTTTCTAGATCAGTTTAGTTTGTTTAGTAATGTTCCTTTTTTTCACGAGATGACTTTCTATGTACTTATTGATGTTTTGTTTTAGTACTTTTCATGTTTAGTTTAAGTTACATCATTGGGGCAAATAACGCCTGTTGATGTTGAAATAAATCATCTATTATGGCTATCGTCTATTATGGTTATCGTCTTTATAGCAATCGTACGTATCGCAAACATCCGTATGGCTAATATCCGGTCACCGATTAAATCATACAAATCGGAGAAGGTCAAGTCAAAAATTCATTTTTGTTTTGCTATTTGACCCGAAACTGCTCTATTTATCAATGGCAAGGCTCGGTGGTTAACGTTTCTGCTTACTGAGTGAACACACTAAGATTAGTTTACAGATTTCTGTAAAATTTTACCGAAATCTCAACAGCTGAACGCTCGGTAGACAATTTTACAGTTTTCCTGTAATTATTTACAGATATCTGTGATAAATTCACAGATATTTGTGAAAAATTACAGGAAATCTGCGAAACTGTTTACCGAACGTTCAGCTGTTGAGATTTCGGTAAAATTTTACAGATTTCGGTAAAAAATTCTAAGTGTGAAAGATCGAGAGTTCAATCCCAGGCCCGTCTCCTTCGTTGCAATTTTTCACCTTGCCTTATTCTATGCTCACTATATTTAAAACAAAAGCAATCTGCATTCACTGATCGCATCACATACCACAGCGATCCAAAAATAAGCCGACCCTCTAACACAACTATTCTTCCCGCGGCTATTGTGGAGATGCAGAGGTTTATACTCGAACGATTGTCAAACTAATCATCCTTCCCCTCCCCAAAGCCTGTGAGGAAGCGGCCGGCGTCTGTACTGATCTATAAATGGAATGTATCAGTAAAGAAACTACATTGAAAATGGAAATCTAATACTCCATCTATGTTGGTTATGTGTGCAATTTTAATTGGTTCACAACGCAAACGGTATTTAAAAAAAAAAATCAGTGAACTCACTAGAACTCGATATTGAAGGGACCATGGAGTTCTAGAATTGGAAGATTGCGGTAAAAGCTCAACGCAGATGTCGCCAGTGTTGAATATTAAATAAATAAATAAATAAAAATTTTGAACTGCTCATGAACCTGATGTACTTTCATAGAAGTTTAACGGCGTTCATGAACATGTGCATTATTTTTGGTAGAGCCATTCTTGAGTGTATGTGAAAAAACTCATTCCAAACCCGTTCCACCTTTCAAGAGTTAAAAATGATGACTATCGACTTTTAATCACCCCACAGGAGAAAACAAATGCGATCGGTGAGCATGTCGCTTCATCGCATTTGCTTGTTTCGACTGTCCAAAGTACGGATCAGGTTGCGCAATTCGTTCAAAACCTAGATGCCTCCCATTGTGTCGTGCCTCCGGCGGATATGATTACAGTACTACAGATTTGCCCAGCGCTGAAATGCACCAAGAACATGAAGGCTCCCGGGTTTGACGGTATATTCAACTTGATCTTGAAGAGACTCAGCATGAAAGTGCAGTCTCTTCTAACCGCTATCTTCTACAGATGCTTGAAACTGCACTACTTTTCAAGCGTCTGGAAGATAGCAAAAACATTGCCTTCAAACTTCAGACCAATCAGCCTCCTTTAAGCGCTGAGCAAATTGTTCGAGAAACTAATTCTCATTCGTTTGCTCAAGTTTGTCGAAGAAAATAACATTCTCCTTCCGGAACAGTTTGAGTTTAGAAAGGGGCACTTCACCTATCACCAGCTAGTACGGGTGATGAATAACATCCGAAGTAACAAAGCCGTATCCAAGTCCACAGCTATGGCCTTGCTAGACGTTGAAAAGGCGTTTGACAATGTTTGGCATGACGGACTTGTGTACAAGCTTTGTAACTTCAACTTCCCATTACATCTTGTTAAAATCACCCAGAACTACCTCCAGCAAAGGTATCGTTGAATGGTTGTCTTTCAGACACGTTTTCCAGTCCCGCATGGCAGTCTGCTGGGACCTTTGCTTTACAGTATTCACACTTCCGACATTCCTCCCCTCGGAGGCGGTTGCGTGTTTTTCCTGTTCGCAGATGATACCGCAATAGCCGTCAAAGTAAGGATGCCTCAACGCCTTTGCTGGTTATGCCACCACGTGGAAAATCAAAATCAATGCCTCCAAAACTCAAGCAATCATATTCCTCCATCGGCAATCGATCAAACTAAAACCGGCTCCAGTTGGGTTGACTGGTCCACCGAAGTAACCTATCTCGGGATCTTCTTTGCCGAAAAGCTCCTATTTCGCTCGCATGTGGAGAATACCGTAGTCAAATGTTCCACCTTGGTTATGTGTCTGTATCCGCTGATTTGCAGCAAATCCCGCCTCTCAAGGGTGAACAAACTGGCTGTCTACAAACAAATAATAGCACCTGCGATCCTCTACGCAGCTCCAGTGTGGGAATCCTGTGCACAGACGCACAGGAACAAAATCCAGGTCGCTCAGAATAGAGTGCTGAGGATGGTACTTGATCGTCCTCTCGATACAAGAATTTCGAATCTCCATCTATAGGCTTTGATAAGCAATTTGTGTATAGTAGGTTAGGTGTATATAGCAGTTGTAGGTTAGTTGTAGTTGTAAATAGTAGTTTTAAGTAGTCTCGTTTTTCCAATTTCAAACAAACCAATCCCACCAAGATGGTCATTATCTGAACAGGCCTGATAGGACTAGGAAATGTTATTAATAATAATTGAACTAAAGTTGAAAAGACGCATCTGTGTCACTTGATAAGTCATACATGTAAATCGCACAAATACAAGAAATAAAGAGCATTTAAAGTCAAAGTCACAAGCAGCGTCCGGTACTCGAAGGGATATTTTTGATTGTTGACTGCACTGTCATCTGTTAACAACTAGTGGAAAGCAGTTTATGCATAATTTCCAACAGATGTCGCAACAAACAACTGTAGTGATATCGGATGGCCAATAAGCGCAGACATCATTTCCATCGGCTCATTATCGACTTCCGTGATTTTGTATGATTTTTGTACATAATTCAAAGTAAACCTACATATGCACTAGCCCCACAATGCAAGTTTTACCTCAAGCATAATGATTTCCATTGGAGCAAGACATGCAAGTACATTGGAACAAGATAGCACAAAACCAACAGAAATCTCCCGTTCGAGCCTTCTCTCATGAAAAATTCAAATCTGCGAGAAAATATCAACCTTCTCTCCACAGCCGTTCCTCCAGTCGGAGAAGATTGCTCCGGAGAAACTCCAGCACAATCAACCCTCGCGATTTATATCGTCGTCGCATCACGTCATCACACGGCATCTCTTCCCATGCATGAAGTAGAAAATATCCTACGCTCTATGCCGCATTCGATCAAGACAAAAAAAAGCCCTCATCATCGGCCCACGTTACCATGGCGTCTGCGCATAACAGTTTCCGCTCTCTCCAAACCGGTGTCCATAAATAACCCCAGCAGGCAGCGCTTTGCTTCATTCTCAGTTTGGAAGGCGTCCTGATCTGCTGTGTCCAAGCTCGAGTGGATTTATCTGATCAAACTACAAGCTTGCATTAATTTATTAACTGCTAAATCTTTTCTGCTTTTTGTGGAATTTGCCGAATCTTTTGCATCAAAATGGTAAGTAAAAGTGGTTATTTGCAGTGAAAACTGAGTGAAAATCGAGTGAAATTGTGTAAAGGTCAAAGGAAATCTGGGAATTTTCCACTATCTACCGGCAGATGTTTTATGGGACGGGTAGAAAGTGACTCATCAAAAAGTTGAAATTCTGCTTGGAGCGTGGATTTGTTGGAAATGCTGTAGAAATTACACTCAATTCTGTTTTTATGCGATTTTATTTGTTTTTTTTTATCGATTTTTCACTCATGCATGATGGGTACATTTTATAACACCATATTTTACATTGATTTTTTTAAACGAGTTGCATTAAATTTGGTTTAAATTTTGGATCACACGGTCAAAAATAGAGGCAATAAAAATCCCGTAAAACAGAATTAAGTGTATTTCAAACTGAAAAAATAATGTTCTAGAACATTTACCTGGAAACCACGCCCATAAAATTTTCATTATACGTTGCCATGAATCGTGAGCAGTGACTCATCATCTGCTGCTATGCTGCAGTGAGTAGCATAGAAAGCAAAAGAGAAGCCGAACAATGCAGTTATTTCCGTCCATGTGGCATCCCAGATTTCCTCTCACTGCCTTTCACCGTTATGCAGGCCAATTTTAGAAAGCCGTTAATTTTATACTTTCACCTCTTGCTTTTCCCAACAGCGTGAATGTATCTCCGTGCACGTCGGCCAAGCTGGTGTCCAGATTGGTAACGCCTGCTGGGAACTGTACTGTTTGGAGCATGGAATTCAACCCGATGGTCAGATGCCATCGGACAAGACCATCGGAGGTGGTGATGACTCGTTCAACACCTTCTTCAGCGAGACTGGAGCCGGTAAGCACGTGCCCCGTGCCGTTTTCGTCGATCTGGAACCAACCGTAGTCGATGAGGTCCGCACCGGAACCTACCGTCAATTGTTCCACCCCGAGCAGTTGATCACTGGAAAGGAAGATGCCGCCAACAACTACGCTCGTGGCCACTACACCATTGGCAAGGAAATCGTCGATCTGGTTCTGGACCGCGTCCGTAAGCTGGCTGACCAATGTACCGGTCTGCAGGGATTCCTGATCTTCCACTCGTTCGGTGGAGGTACCGGATCCGGTTTCACCTCGCTGTTGATGGAGCGTCTTTCGGTTGATTATGGCAAGAAGTCGAAGCTGGAATTCGCGATCTACCCAGCTCCTCAGGTTTCAACCGCCGTCGTTGAACCTTACAACTCTATTCTGACCACCCACACCACCCTGGAACACTCGGATTGTGCCTTCATGGTCGACAATGAAGCAATATATGATATCTGCCGTCGCAACTTGGATATTGAACGTCCAACCTACACCAACCTTAACCGTCTGATTGGTCAGATTGTTTCCTCCATTACTGCTTCGCTGCGTTTCGATGGTGCCCTGAACGTCGATCTGACTGAGTTCCAGACCAACTTGGTGCCGTACCCACGTATCCACTTCCCGCTGGTCACCTATGCCCCGGTCATCTCGGCCGAGAAGGCCTACCACGAGCAGCTGTCGGTGGCTGAAATCACCAACGCTTGCTTCGAACCGGCCAACCAGATGGTCAAGTGTGACCCACGTCACGGCAAGTATATGGCCTGTTGTATGTTGTACCGTGGTGACGTTGTCCCCAAGGACGTCAATGCTGCTATCGCGACCATCAAGACCAAGCGTACCATCCAATTCGTCGACTGGTGCCCAACCGGTTTCAAGGTTGGTATCAACTACCAGCCACCAACCGTCGTTCCAGGTGGTGATCTCGCCAAGGTTCAGCGTGCCGTATGCATGTTGTCCAACACCACCGCCATCGCCGAAGCCTGGGCCCGTCTGGATCATAAGTTCGATCTGATGTACGCCAAGCGCGCCTTCGTCCACTGGTACGTCGGTGAAGGTATGGAGGAAGGTGAATTCTCCGAAGCCCGTGAGGATTTGGCTGCCCTCGAGAAGGATTACGAGGAAGTCGGCATGGATTCCGGTGAGGGCGAGGGTGAAGGCGCTGAGGAATACTAGAAAGCTGATTCGTTGAACTACCGTTACGAAGTCAAACCGAACCACACACAACATCATGCACCATTTTTTCTCGCTATTCAACAGTGACGCTATTTCTCCATTTTGATAGCATAGTTCAAAATTCCCAGAAATAAACACAGCAATGAAAAGAAGCATGAACCTCTAATTAAAAGTTGTTTTCAATTATTAAAAAAAAATCCATTGATTCACTCGTGCGTGGGCCTTTAAATTCAGTCTGCCGTCACCTCCCCCTAGATGGAATTACACTTTCCGCTCAAACGGGCTTGTTTTTCTGTTCCACTTGAAATCAGTACCAAATGACGCAATCACTCGTTGAACGTGAAAATAACCTTTTACGGTGCGAATAAACCGTCTCGATTTATAGGTATGGTATTGATCAAACCGGCCGTCTGTCGCCAGCCCTCCTACCTACTCACCCACCAAATAGATAGTTAAGTATTTTATTCGTCATTCTGTTGAATCGATTTCGAGACATGTTTGCTCAATTATGTAGAATACAAGGTAGAATGGCTCCCGGCCACACGCAGAGGCAACAAGAGGACGCAGAGGAAAGAGTCAACCACCCACACACTGGCACTGGGTAGTAGATAGACAGAAGGCAGTCTCTGAATCGATTGTGGGAGTTTGAATGGGTTTCAACGCATTTCACGGCGACTGGGGTCCTACACACACATAAGGCTACATAACTAAATTGACGCACCTAGTGGGAAGCGGTGTGAAAACAACCTTTCCACAACTCCAAAACTGCTTCCCACAGACTGAATATCCGGTCCTGCCTACAGTACCGGGCATAAGTATTGCAATTGCAATACATTGCGATTTTGTATCTTTTTCGAATGTCCATGGAATATTCTGAAATCTGGGCGGCTGAGTTGATCAAGCAATCGAAATTTATCGGTACAATTTTGAGCGCAATCGGTTGAAGAAGTTTGAGCATTTTCAGCAAAATTCTTCTTTTTGGAGTAGTCTATTTAAAAATTGAATTTCCTGGAGTACACTGAACCAAATATGCGGAAATTTTGCTGATTAATAGTTAAGACATAGGTCTTTCATATACCTAAAGTTTCACTAATATCCGTCACGCAAAACAAATTTATCAATGTAAGGTTGGATTTAAATATTACATCCTCTGCATATGTTTCATACAACAAAAGTAATGACAATTCTTGCAAGTTTTTCCAGAATGTATATTTTTCGTATAAAACCTTCACGATATGATTTTTTTTTTGAGGAATGCGTTTGGGGAAATACACTTTGTATGAAAATAAACAAACAAAAAAAAATCAAAATTATTTTAAAAACCTTCTGGCGACCACATTACGAGTCTGTTCATGTCGTGAAACATTGCAAATTCTGCATATTTTTCATGAAAATCTTATCAATAGAATGTTACATTTCCCGGATGGATATGCAAAAAAGATATAACAGTTTGATTTATATAGCCGGCTGAAAAATTAGGCAAGATTATCCGAGCTGGGTTTTCACTCTGCGGACAAAAGCATATAACATCGTTTCTCTGCTGCCACGTGAAAGGAAGATATATGCTTTTGTCCGCAGAGTGAAAATCCAGCTCGGACAAAAGTATATAACCTTGCCTAATTTTTCAGATAGCGAAATCATCAAACTGTTAAAAGTTTGTTTGTACAAAACGGATTTTAGTGAAACTTTAGGCATATGAAAAAAAAAACTATCAACTATCAACTGTCAATGAGCAAAATTTAGGTACTCCAGGAAATGTAATTTTTAAATAGGCTACTCAAAAAAGAAGCGTTTTGCTAACAATGTTCAAACTTCTAATAATGTTCAAAATTCTACCGATATGTTTCGAATTCTTGATCAACCAGCAGCACAGATTTCAGACAATATCACGGCATCCAAAAAAGTTACAGCTCTTTGAACTCTTTGAACTGTTTAGAAGAGAAAACAAAATCCAGATGTTATATGCTTACGTCCGGTACTGTACCTATTGATTTGCATAAGCGAACGGGTGAGTCATAATAAAGTACCGAAAATAGCGCTATCGAGCTACGTCCAACGCACAACGTCCATGTATCTCCCGTCTCTCCCTTTCACTGTTGTAAGAGGGTTCCTCGTTTTATTTTCAACTGCAGTGCAGCGTTCAATTTCCAATACAGACATATTTGTAATACCATCGAGGTAACTCTAAGACCAGAAGGTCCCGAAGAAACGAGCTCAGCTCTGGTACTATCTTCGGTCCCAAGCTAATCGATGCACCCCTCGAAACATAGGAAAATCCACGAACATTTTATCTATCAAACATTCATAGTGAATAAAAATAAACCTAGTGTAGTACTAGAATTTCAACTAGAATGGGGTACGGTAATCGATTTGCTTGGGACCAATAGGTTAGTCAAGTAGTGAGCCAATTTAAAACCGTTAGTTTCGAATTGATTGTTGGTATTACCCTTGCCACACTGTCATATAACTAAAGGTTTTAAAATTGGATTCAACACGTCTTTCAGTCTGTGACCAAAAGTTGTTCCAATTTTGAAGCCGGATAAAAATTCAGCTGAAGCTTCTAGCTACCGTCCAATATGTTTGCTTTCTTCAATAAGTAGACTTTTTGAAAAGATAATTTTAAATAGAATGATGCTTCACATCAATACGAACTCAATTTTCGCATATGAGCAGTTTAGATTTCGCCATGAGCATTCAACTACTCATCAACTCTTAAGAGTTCCCCCGTAACGTGGGTAGATCACCTTTTCGTGGTACGTTACGGGATGTAAGATCAACCACCGATTCCTAGTGCTGACTACTTCAAACTAGGGGAACAGGATTTTTCAGTAATCAAAGGAACACATCTTAGTCCTTGTTACTTTTTATGCCTGTGACAAAACTCGGCTTTGTCCACCGAGGATGATCTTGAAACAAGGAAAAAATGAGTAAGTTATTCTTCATCTATGTGATCCCTAATCTTCTATTCATTGTTCCCTTAATTTTATTGCTAAGGAATCCGATTTTGACTGACACAGGGGTGGGCCTTTGGAGGGTTTTTCAACACTCCGAAGGGTATAAATACGGGACCTTTCAATTGGAGTCGGATCCTTGCGATAAAAGCAAGAGTGGCAACTGTAAAAAACATCGAATACTTCATCATTTCTCAAAAGTGATGGAGTAATACGACATGCACTAAACTATGGACACGGGATATACTACAATAGATCAATTTACTGGTCGCAGTAGTGTTAGGTCCCGAACAGAGGAAAAAAAAACTCTTAAGAGTTACCAATTTAATTTCGTTCACACAAATCTGAAGGCCTCTCAACTGGAGTTGCTCTTCTAGACATAGAAAAAGCATTCGACAGTGTTTGGCATGAAGGTTTGATTGCTAAATTGGAAAAGTTTAATTTTCCACTTTATATTATGAAATTATTTCAGAATTATTTAACTGACAGAACTCTGCAGGTAAATTATCAAAATTCTAAATCTAATCGACTACCTGATAGAGCAGGAGTTCCTCAGGGTAGCATTCTTGGGCCTATATTGTATAACATTTTCACTTCGGACCTCCCTGATTTGCCTCAGGGTTGCCACAAATCTTTGTTCGCTGATGACACAGGCATTTCCGCTAAAGGATGAAGTCTTCGTGTTATTTGCAGTAGACTGCAGAAGAGTTTAGATATTTTCTCTTCTTATTTACAAAAATGGAAGATTTCTCCAAACGCTTCCAAAACTCAACTTATAATATTTCCACATAAGCCTAGAGCTTCTTTTTTGAAACCTAGTAGTAGTCACATATTCACTATGAACGGAGTTCCAATTTCCTGGTCAAACCAAGTGAAATATTTTGGATTAATACTTGAGCAAAAATTAACTTTTAAAGATCACATTGAGGGCATTCAAACCAAATGTAATAAATATATAAAATGTTTGTATCCTCTTATAAACAGGAAATCCAAACTTTGCCTGACGAATACACTTCTAATATTTAAACAAGTTTTTAGACCGGCCATGCTTTACGCTCTGCCAATATGGTCTAGTTGATGCACTTTCAGGAAAAAAGCACTTCAAAGGATTCAGAACAAAGTTCTGAAGATGATTTTGAAGTTGCCTCCCTGGTACAGTACTACCGAGGTACATAGAATTTCGAATGTTGAGACTTTAGAACAACTTCCAATTAAATTATTAATAATTTATACTTAGATAAGATTAAGTTTTAGCTTTTAGTTTTAAGATTTCAATTGTAATACTGACATGCAGGTTTAAAAAAAACCTGTTTAAAATACTGAATTGCCAAGGAAGGAACAATGTAAAAACACTTAGATATACATCATAACAATTAAGGCTGGTAAGTTACTGTAGTAACTGAAGCACCTAGGTTAAAATGAAATGTAATTTATTTTGAATTTGGAACAAATAAAGAGTTAAAAAAAAACACTGCGTCGACACAACCATCGACTACGATGTCCAACCGGAGACGTCCGAAGATGTTGACAGGTGCCTACATACTATCGAGGAGGCAATTTCCCGGGCCAGAAAACAACACGTGTCAGTATCCAGACAAGTGAGTAACACTCTGAACCTTGACAGCTATACTAAAGACCTCATTAGACTCCGTAACACCATTCGTAGGCAGAACCAGCGTACTGGTCTACCTAACTTGAAGACCAATTGTAATCGATTAACAAAGATCATTCAAGCCGGATGTTGGATCTCAGAAATATCGATTTTGTCAATAAGATCCATTCTCTCCCAGATTGTGCAAAGCCTTTCCGGAAGTTAACCAGAATCATAAAAATAAGCCCAGATCCATTCCACCACTGGTTCAACTGAATCGTCCCGATGATTCAGTGATTCATCTTATAATTCCTGTTGAGAATGCTGCTGTGATTGGCCAACACTTCGTCAGCTCCCATAATCTCAGAAAAAAATCAGGATTAGTCCACAGATATTTTCAGTTTCAGATAATTCAACTTAAGAACTGTTGGTCGAGTGCACGGGTGAACTTTTGTTCATCTACACTGTAAGAAAAGACCTGCCATATATCGAATGATTCGTCATACGGTGGGTTAACAAATGCCAATTTCTTGTTTTCGAATGAAACCAGCTACAAGTGAAAAGTATGCCTAGCATAAAGTGAAAATCATTTTTAAAGTAGATGATAACGGACGTTAAACTTGTATGAATTAAATATTGTTTCCGGAATGTATCAAACCAAACGAACATAATCTCAAATCTGAGAGATAAATGTATCATCAAAGGCCCATAACGAAAATCATTCATTTTCCTAATAAACTGTTGGTGTATGAAAAATGTGATTGAAAATGCAAAAATTCAACAGCTAAGTATCTGACAGACATGTTGAAAATAACGTAACTTTAATTTTTCAAATTGAATTTTGAGTTTCTGTAGGCTGTTATCTTCAACGATGGGTAAGATAGATAGATAAGTTTATACTTCGGTTTATATTACATTAATTAATATGGTTTCAATTTATGATAATTACACCACAGTGCAGTGCAGATGATTGTTCGCCACATAATTGTGCACAGAAAGAAGTTTTCTGAACGTTCCCAGCAGGAAATGCAGGAACTGAAGCAACGAAAGCTGCTCTACAATGATGCCGTTTGGACGCGGGAAGGTATCATGGACAGTTTCCTAGAGACACTGCAGACGAGATCGGTGTTCGATAACCCGGATCAACGATAACGACGGGTATCACGACCTGCGAGAGCGGAGCGGAGGGCGCAACTGAATCGAAGTCGATCGCACTCAGGAATCACATTCAATGCTTACTCCAATTGGAAGATGCTCTCGGAGCTGTTGGGACCTTCATATCTTACTTATAATTATATAAAAATAATGCATTGTAATACTTAAATATTATCTATTTTCAACAGAAAATATTGCTACAACTAGCACTCAATATAAATAAGAATAGCATTTATTTAACTTAAATATTATATTCATTTGATTTACGTCCACCTATGCTTTCAAACATTGAACTAAAATCATCCGAGATTAGGATGATAAGCATCCAAGTTAATGTGGTTTTAACAGATGATGAACTGAATGACAATCATCTCAAACTCATCTGATAATAGTAATAGGGCTTGGGTGAAGCAAAAATCATTCGATCAAAGGATGATGTTTTGGTTCAGTGTACTGAAATAAAATTGACACAACAGCGGGGCCCTTTTTACTAAAAATGAACACATGAATAATGCTCACGTAACATTTGAAAAGGGCCTATCAACTTTTGCACACAAAACTTGTTAAGCCCTTTTCACGCGAACCTTCAAATGGTATTTGCCAGTTACTAAGCTCGGTGGTGCATCACCCACGATGCTTTGATCTAAAGAGCCTGAATTTATAAAGAGACGACATCTTATCCATTTGACAGATGTTCTGCTCAATTGGAATAACTTTTCTTATGACTTTGACAGACAATGGATTGTTCCAATTTTGACATGTCGCCTCTTTATAAATTCAGGCTCTTTACTTTGATCGTTGTACTTCATTGAAATGTAGAAATATAGGCAGTTTCAAATTATATGGCCTTTTATCTGAGCTAATCGTAAAGACGGACGAATGACCGTACCTTTTAATATACACAGAAAAAAAAATTATTGAATATTACATCCAAACTGCTGCAAGCAGGTCAATCCATCGGTTGTGTAATATAACGTTGTACGATGTACATCGATTTTGCGAACAAAATTACTTTCATTAATGTAATATTGTATCTTTTTTTTCCTTTATTTAACGTCGGTCTCTGTTCCGCAATCTAGTGCCAATCACCGACGGACATCGATTGCCATCCATTGACGGCAACCGAATGTGCAGGAAGGCAGCTTCCACACCTGCGTAGGATATCGCACCCATTCAAACACACATGGGCTTTACTTCCCTTCCGAAGGAAGACGTGACCAGAGATGTTTATGCCTCAGAAAAATCCCACCGACCTCGGCTGGGATTGAACCCAGACGCATTGGGGTGAGAAAGCAGTCACGCTTACCACTACACCACCGGCGCCGGCTATAATAATATTGTATCTGCTTTTTGCTATTACATCATTATTTCATGCATCAGCTTGAATTACATTGATCGATATTACATTTTTTTTTTGCTGTGTACTAGTAATCGATATCATCTGTCGAACTGGGAACACGGCATATGCATCTCTGACTTCACAGCGCAGTTTGCATTCACGCTTATTCTATTCCTTTAAGCTGGGTTTAGACAGGGTAAGTCAAATGATCAACTCAGTTGAATTCAATTGGCTTGAAAAGTTGAGCCTGGTTCAACTTTTTTCAATTCAAGTGAGTTGATCAAGTCAGTTGAATGGCATGGTTTACACGTTCAATTCGCGTTCAAGTCAGTTGAATTCAACGGACTTGATCAATTGACTTGCCCTGTCTAAACCCAGCTTTAGAGTACTCTCGAACACGCATAAAAGTCATACTTGTAAGCTTCATTGAGCGCACCGCCTCTCCCGATTGTGCGATCCAACACATATACACTTAACCTTCCGTTACTCGCGCTCTTGTACTTTGTACAACACACATGAATTTTCCATTGCCATTTTGTTGCTGAGTTACCAATCGATCTGAACCCAACAAGTATTCCGCACAAAACTTGTTTTGATCTAAACAAGCTAAACTTTGATTACAGTAAACACCCAACAATGCGGATAATAAGGAAAATGTAAATGGAGATATATATATATCGAGATCATGACCAGATATTTAGAAAGTTACTGTCTGCGACAAAGTTGTTCAGGAGATCATAGCCTTGTCGCTGGCGGACAGTAGTTCAGAATTTTCTCACTACGTAGCGCTAGTATACATGTGAAATTCTCGCATGTGATATACCTCGAGATCCTGACCAGATAGAAAGTTACTGTCTTTCACAAAGTTTTTCAGGAGATCAAAGCCTATTGCTTGGTGCTCAATAGTTCAGAATTTGCTCACTACGCGACGCTAGTATACACGTGAAATTCTCATATAAAATATCTCGAGTTCTCAACCAGATAGAAATGTACTGTCTTCGGCATTGTTGTTCAGGAGGTCAAGGCTTTTTCGCAGGGTGACAGTAGTTCAGAGTTTTCTCACTTTGCGGCGCTACTATGCATGTGAAACTCTTGCATATAAAATTTCCTTAGATCCTGACCAGATAGAAAGTAAATGTATTCAGCAAAGTTTTTCAGGAAGTCAAAATATTTTTGTTGGGTGACAATAGTTCAGAATTTTCTCACTATGCGGCGCTAGTATATACGTGCTTTTCTCGCATATTCAATAGCTCGAGATCTTGATCAGCTACAAAGTTGCTGTCTTGGGTAAAGTTGTTAAGGGGGTCAAGACTTTTTGGCTGGTAAACAGTAGCTAAGAATTTTCTCACCACGTGGCGTTAGTATGTACCCTTCTTGCATATGCTATATCTCGAGATCCTGATCAGATAGAAAGTTACTGTCTACGACAAAGTTATTCAGGAGGTCAAGGTCTTTTGGCTGGTGGACAGTAGTTCAGAATTTTCTCATTTCATGGTGCTAGTATACATTTGAAATTCTCGCATATGAAATATCTCAAGTTCTTGACCAGATAGAAAATTACTGTCGTCGCACAGTGGGACAGCGAAGCCATTCGCGTGGCAAAAACCTCTAGCGCCGTTGGTTTGCTTTCTACAGCGATACAATGTTCTACAAAGTTGCTCAATATTAAAAGCGCCATCTTTTGAAAGTTTCATATTAGTTCATTTTTACGCCACATAGGTGGCGCTCGAGTTTATCTTTTGAACGGAGCATCCTAGCCGAATGTTTTTTCCGGCAAAGTTGTGTAATTTGAAGTGTTGAGAAATGTTGTCCAAGACATCGAAACTCTATGAATCACATTAAGCGAGATATCGGACAATTAGGAAAACTAACCCTTTTTTCCTTTTTTTTCACCTATATACGTCAAATGTATAAGTTTTATACTCTGATAATTATTTATTTATTTATTTTTATTTAATACATCCATCTGACAATAAGTCTTAATGAACCAGAAGCCATAACAAATACTAAATGTATCTGGAGTTAATAATACGTCTCTGGAATTGAGCAGCAGGTTCTCCAAACTCGAACAACTCTTCAACTGTAGAAAACGTGCGAATCATACTCGTAACAGGTTCATGTTGTCCAAAAGAAGAGCGGTGTGAGTCTTGACGCAATAGGAACGTTGAGCGTAGAAATCTGCTTGGCGCACGAAAGTTCAAGCAAGAGAGTAAGTGGGTAGAGTCAATTTCACCACTTAATAACTTCGCGACGAATGTTGCCTGTTGAATTTGTCGCCGTCGTTGTAACGTGTCCATGCTTAGCAAGCGACATCTCTCAGCATACGGAGGTAAGTTTAGTGGATCTCTCCAAGGAAGTTGTCTTAATGCTCGACGAATGAATGTTTTTTGGATACGTTCTATTCTGATGTTCCAGGAAAGTTGGTAGGGAGTCCAAACAACAGATGCAGTCTCGATAATCGGACGAACGAGTGAACAGTACAGTGCTTTTAAACAGTACGGATCCGAAAAATCTCTTGAGATTCTTGATATAAAACCAAGCTGACGATTAGCTTTAGTGATTACCATTGAACGGTGTAAGTCAAACGTAAGTTTAGGGTCCAACATTACACCTAGGTCGCTTACTTGTTCTACTCTTTCTAGTACAAATCCATCAATTGAGTAATCGAATACGATTGGCGTTCTTGTGCGATTAAATGTCATGACCACACATTTTGATATACTGACGGAAAGCTTGTTTAAGCGGCACCAATCAACAAATTGGTCTAACATTGCTTGGAGCTGACGGCAATCCTCGACGTTCTTGAGAACAATGTATAGTTTGAGATCATCAGCGTATATGAGCACACAACCACTCGGCAAGAGGAGCGTCACATCGTTGAAGAAGATTGTGAACAGCAATGGTCCTAAATTGCTGCCCTGGGGAACACCCGAGGTTGCAGCAAATGGTGATGAAGTGCACGAACCCAGCTTGACACGAAGTGTTCTGTTGGAAAGATATGATTTCAGCCAATCAACCAAACCATCCGAAATTCCCAGGCGAGACATTTTCCGAAGAAGAATACCATGATCGTGAACTCCAGCAAATTTGATGTAACTGAGCGTCCTGGCATAAATCCGTGTTGCGTTGCTGAAATGTAGCTCTTGACATGAAAGAAGATAGCATCGTTCACAATGATCTCGAATAATTTTGAAGCTGCAGATAGACTTGTTATGCCACGATAATTTGTCACGTCACGTTTGTCGCCCTTCTTATGGACAGGGAACATAAAGGAATGTCTCCATATTTCGGGGAAAACTCCTTGGTGCAACGAAGCGGTAAAGATGCGAGCTAGGGGATCAGCTAAAACAGCAACACAGCGGCAAAAAATGATTGCAGGTACACCATCAGGACCCGGTGAAACAGATTTCTTCAACTTCCTAACAGCTTTAACGACATACATATTGCTAACCACAAATGTACGCAAATCAATGAGACCCTCAGGAACATTGCAAGCCGCTCTTTCTACTTCATCTGCGTTGGCGGCTGAATCCGAAAAAACAGAACTGAAGTGGCGGGAAAATAGATCACACGATTCGAGCATAGAAGTAGACTCCAAATCGCCAAAAAATACGGATGAAGGAATATTCGACGATTTTCGCTTGGAGTTCACAAACTTCCAGAAGCTCTTGGGATTTCTACGTAAATTGGTCTGGACACGCAAGACATATGACTTGTATAGGGTTGAATTAAGCTTACGGTAGGCGTTGCAAGCGCGATGAAAGTTGCGTTTCGTTTCAGAAGTTCGATGTCGGCAAAGTTTACGCTGCCAGGAATTTTTATCGCGTTTCAAAAGCCGCAGGAGAGGAGAACTCCAAGCAGGAGATATAGGAGGTTTTCGTCTTGGAGTGTTATCGGTGAGCCAATTGCAAATTATGTTGCAAAATTGTGCTGCCATATCGTTGACGTCATTTGTTGCCAGAATACTGCTCCAATCACAGCTCATCAGGAACTCGTTGAGCATGACGAAGTCGATTTTTGAGTAGTCGAGCGTATGTTCACCAGCATCAAGGGATTCCACACGGTCAACACAATCGGATTGAGTTGGTAAGGAGAATAAAATCGGTGGATGATGCAAATCAATAGCCAGCAATGGGGACACCGCTTCGTTAACTACAATGTTGCAATCGGAATCACAGAAAACCAAATCTAGCATGCGCCCCAGGTGATTGCGAATAGAGTTGTATTGCCGGATATTCAGGAAGCTCGTTCCATCCATCAGAGCAGCACTGGCAGCAGACGTCGTGGAAGGATCAAGGTTTAAGATTCCATCATCAAGACAATCCCATGCTATGTGTGGTTGATTGTAGTCACCACAAGCAAGCAAAAGGTCACCATCTGGAGTTGCATCACGTAATTCACGAAGAGTAGCTAAATGGGCATCGATAACACCTACGTCCCGACTACGATCTGGAGGAATATATACAGCGCAAAGCACGAACCGCTTTCCGCGAATACAGGCAGACACACACTGAATTTTCGGCGCGTCCCGACATAGGTAGGGAACGTTCAAGGCGTTGTCCATGTTGGCTGGAGGTACTCCCGGCAGAACAAGTTGGTGATCTGAGGAGGGAATCATCATCAGGCAGGAAATTATGAAAATTATGTTGATACTTGCCTAGACAAGCAAGCTGGAAGACCTCTTCTCGCACATCAGACACAGGGCCGGGACGACTTCGACTGCATTCACCATTTATCGGCGCGACTGTGCTGAGTGGATAAGAGGCTTCCAAAATGCATATTTTTGCGCGTCCCGGGGTCCATCTAACGGTTGATTTGCTGCAAACGTCGTCTGCGGTGTCACTGGCGTGGGTGTTAGATTCACACCAGATGGTCTCCGAAATTTTTGAGCCGAGTGATCTTCGAATTCACGGAATAGAACTCCTTCGGGCCAAGATGACGGATCCAAAGCTCTCTTCTTCAAAGCTGGGTCTAGACCGACTTTGAATGAAATAAAGGTCATGTTACTGGTGTCGGTTCCTTTGGCGACCAATCTCACAAAATCAGGTTCATTTTCGAGTTCCAGGTTGGCTTTCACCATTTCAGAGATTGCTTCGTTGCTCACATCACGTTGGATACGGGACAAGTAGAGCCAGAATTTTGCCGCCGGTTTTTCACATGTAGGTACAGAGATGACGTTCTGACCCAACAGTTTTGAACCAGACTGACACTCAGATGTTTTAGGCACCACAGAGTCGGATCCACGAAATCGTTTTGATGGTCGAGTTGCTTCAAGTGTTGGCCATCGGTTGACAGCAGGTGGCAGAATTGACGGGACAGGCTTTGATGACAACTGTTTAATTTCCGTCTGCAAATTCGTGATAGCTTCCGTGAGAGAAAGCAGCGGTGATTTTTCAACTGCCAAATTGGTGATGGATCGGAGGTGGGAATTCTCAAAAAGTTCCGCACATTTATCGCACATCCAAAAGAGGTTTTTCCGATGGGATGTGAAGTAACCAGACAGGGCACGAGACACTCCGGAACACGTCATGTGAAACACACTGCCACAGTATCCTCGGCAGTTCACATACTCAATGCCAGTAATTTCCAACGAGCACTTGGCACAATTTGTCTCCATGCTGGCAGTTGAACGGTCAAACGCCTTTAATTAGACTTCTTGCAGGAACAAAAGTTGGCGGAAGGACGGTGATGACAAACAAGCTCAGGATGATTGAGTGCTGTTTCAACAATAGCACGTAGGTGAAGAATGAACAAAAACAACTCTATAGCACAGCACAGCGCGGACAAAAACAGTTAAATTGTACTTCGAATAACTACTTTACGAGCACAATTTTTTAACAATAATGTCCGGATGATTAAAACGAAAAACTTGGTCAAGAAATAAATATTTTTGACTAGATAAGACACGAAAAATAACGAATAAAACTACGACTTGAAATAGCACAAGTAGCAAAGCCACACGTTATGACTTCTGTCTGGTAGTTACAGTATCACGACTTCCCTGGGCATAGAGTATGATTGTACTTGCCACACAATTATATTAATGCAAAAATGGTACAGGCATCGAAAGCTCTCAATTAATAACTGTGGAAGTGCATCTAGACCACTAAGTTGAGACCACGCAATAAGCTAATATGCCATACCCAACAAACAATCGTCTATTGAAGAAACGACTTCTTAGCCATTTTATTCAACTGCATGCTTAATAGTACTTGTACTATTTTTAATAACAACTTCTGTTCCGGCTTTGTTAACACAAATCTGGAGAATTTATTCAACCACAACATTGAACTACTTTGGTGTTGTATAAGGTATGTCGAGAAGCTTTTATTCGACTTATATGAGTTGTAACAGAGTTCATACGATAAAATTTTTGATTATTCAGCGTTTATTAGACATCACTGCTTCCTTTTTAAACAGTGATGCTCTGTATACCCTTGATTCTCATGTGAAGTAACGTTTAATTAGACATTATTATACATTTATTAAACGATTATTCAACTGTGGGAAAATTAACCAGAAAATAAGATGGGACGGGGACAGACAGGGAAGGAAGGGTGTGTTTCTTAAGTGTAATTGTATCCATTATTTCTGACGTTGCTCGCACCACACAGATATTAGAAAATTTATAAATACTTATACATGTCGTTGTATGGGATTCGAACCATGTACCTTCCGATCACCAGCCGCTTGCCTTGTCATCTGAGCTATCCTAGAATTCATCATATGGGCAACTCAATAATCAATAAAAGCTTGCATGAAAGTAAATACCTATCAGCACTCCCGATCGCAACTCTAGCTCCTTCAAGGCCCTGTGGGAATGATTAATTCATTCATCGTTGTTTAACATGAGACCAATGTTACCTCTTCACCACTCCAATCCCAAGGAAGGTTATTTTATTAACTAGATAAATGCATTCATTATCGTGAGTCATGTGATCGATGATTACTATTTAAATTAATTAGATGTAGAAAACAAATAAAAAAAGGGTTAAGCTTGGGATTGAACTCATGACCTTCTAATTGGAAAGCGGAAACGGTAACCACTACTCTACTGATTTCGCCTTGTTGTTAGATTGAATCAGTGTTGTCGAATAATGAATCTAATACGTCGTTTATAAAGCATTTATAAATCATTTGATTACAACATGGACGCATAGTGGTATAATAGCTATTATGCTGACTGTATTCACCTTTATTCAGCAATATTGTAAAGTAATGCAATGAAATCTAATAAAGGAGCTGGAGAACATTTATTAGACGTCTAATAAAGCATGTTATTAAATCAATTGAAAACAGTCGAATTAAAGTGTCAATGTATGCACAAATTACACTTATTCAGTTTGTTATTAGATCAAACTTCTGGCGTTGAATTGGGAAGACATTTAACACCTTATCATGTTTTACACACAAAGCAAAATTTCAACAAATTTGAAAGAATTTACGAAATGCAATATTCAAATAATGTTATATGAAAATGCCTGCAGTTGTCTGTTCAACTGTGGTCGTTATTTTACTCAGCAAGGTCTACACTAATCACTGTAAAAAAATTGGCTGCTACTTTTTGCTATATTTTGAGTTATTTACATTTTTATGCATCACTTTTTTAAGACATTTATGTTAATAACTTTATAATAAAGTATGATAAATAAAATAATGGGATGAGTCAAACCATTTTGATAATTATCAGAGTATAAAACTTATAAATTTGACGTATAGGGTTAACTACCCTATTTCCGGCCTATTAAGCACAGCCCGCACTTAGTCTTTCTTAATCTAGCGTAGTTTAGCATCAAACGGAATGTTATTATTACTGATGGCTTCCAAATTTACTTATCTTTCCGTATGTACAGTAAGATATGATAAAGAGAAACCAATCGCTGAGATATTGTCAAAAGTCTAACACTGTTTCTTGACGCCAAACTCGGCCTGTGGATTCTAAACTCGGCCTAACGCATTGAAACGCCATTGAAACGCCAATGAATTCACTTCGGCCTATCGGATGAAGATAAAAATTGATTCGGTCGGAGCGCTTCTTTTGTCTTTGGGAATAATGGGTGCAAACCTTCATATCACGCGTTTTCGTTGACTTCGTTCCGTAGCTCATTAGCTAAAGTATCGTACCAAACGCATAATTGACTCGTTAACTTTGAAATCATGGATTTATTTGAAGTTTCCTGCTCGATAGGCCCAAAATGGGCGATTAGGCCGAAGTAGTTCTCTACCCTATAGGTGTAAAAAGGAAAAAAAACAATTTTACAGGTTAGTTTTCCTAATTGCCCGATATCTCGCTTAATGTGAGCCATAGAGTTTCGATGTCTTCGACAACATTTCTCAACACTTCAAATTACACAACTTTGCCGTGAAAAAATTAAAGGGTTGTGTCCTAGACACGACCGCAGTATGACGTAGAACCACACAAAATTGATGTTTTTCATGCATTTTTGACTATTATGTAACGAATGCAAAAGTTTCAGGCATTCAGCAGCTTAAGCGCCACTCTCGTAAGTTGAGAGACTGCTGTTGCTGTTGGAATGCTCGGCTAGAGACTCTATTTCAAGGCAGGTAGTTAACGCTCAAACACCCGAATCCAATTTAGCTTTCCCAATCCGCAGGCCGAAAAACTATATCCCTAACTCAATCTGAGAATAATGAGAGGATATTCTGTCCCCCACAGCGGTGTGATCGAAACACAAATCAATTCCCCAGAACACCCTATGTGGCACGTCAACTTGAAAATAAAGAACCTACATATTTGCTTTTAGGATTGCTACAGGTAAAATCATTGTATTAATCATTTCTCAATTTTGGGTTCCCTGCCTGAAAAGTGACGTCACTAGGTTCTATTTTGTGGGTACAAAGTTCGCTTAATTCTACGCTAACCTGTGTACTGCTATGCTGGCTCACGATAGCTGGATACGCTGATCGACAACTTCGTACTGACCTGGAATCGGTCTCGGTAACCGGAAATCATTCACATTCGGGTAACCGGGACGACCATCATGCGGTCACGCTCACCTTGAGTAAGCTACCAAGCACACGTCGGTAAGTAGGTAATCGGCTCGATCGGGGCTCCCGCGTATGAGTTTAGTTAGGGCAGTCCTGTGCACGTTCGCGCACGTGCGATGTTTCGACGTCCAATGACGTAACGGCTCGTAACGAATGGTTCGGGCCGTTGATAGCTCACGTTACCTGAACGGTCGCCACAAACGACCACGTGGCGGCGATACTGTCGTCTTCGCTGTTTTCGTGCAGATTTTGTGTGGGGTGTCGGACCGTAGGGTGTTGGGCGGCCTAGCTTAGTCAAGCTCGGCGTTTATCGTATCTCGGTGCTACTTGGTTCACCACTGGGTCAGCACAAACCGACTGAAACAACCGATCAGCGAATGAGCCACTCCAAACAAACACCCACGTTGAGCGGTGGGTATTGTCCCTGTTCAACGTGTACAAGTTTGTAGAAAATCACATCTTTCACCGAGCAATTTTTGTACGAGATCTTACCTGACTAGTTTTAAGTTTCAAATTCAGACAACTAGTCTGGTCTAACTTGACTACACAGGTTAACCACAATCCTAGGAACACATATAGTTTTAAATTTGACTATTTATTTAGGAATTTTGACAACACTAAACTCACTGTTACGTTGATAATCAGGCCGCACTATCAACTTTTCACAAATTGAAGGTTACTTAATATCTAACTTTAAGCAGCGATACTTTTTTACGTGTTCTCAAGAGGACGCGGACCACCAAAGTAAAATTCAAAACCCCATATGGACCACTCGATTACTAAATGTCTTTTTAATCGCCTCAAACAATACGCTATTGTATTGGAGCTGCGGGAAATGAATTTCATCTCATTTTATCCTACGCTAAATGATGCTTTCTTCTTCCCACGAACACCGATCAGAGGGAGTTTTTTTTTTACCAGTAGCTAGTATATTTTGGTCATCATATCTTTTTCGAAATCATCAACCAGCCCGGAGGGAAAGTAAATGAGATCCGTTGGATGGAACTCACATCAAATTTTAAATACACGGGCAAAGCAGTTTGTCATTTCACGTAGAGAGGGCGAAAAACTTGCATGAAAGTAACTGAAGCTTTGATTTGAAACATAAAGCTCCAATACTACAGATGAGTTCACAATGTAGCTTACAATTATACTTTATCTTAAAATTTTCAAGTATTTCAATGTTTCAGTTATGGTTGACTCAAAATAATTTACACATTTTTCTTGACAAATATCCATGTAAAATTCCACATGATTTTTATTTGACCACACATAACCAGAATCCACTCAGAAGTACACATGAAATTTATACGCAAATGAATAGTATGTGTGGTCACGCATGGTTTATATAGGGGAATTTACGTATTCTCGTCAATCTAAGCAGTGTCCACACTTCTATTAGCATTTTCTCAGCGTCACGCACATATATGACGTGTCTGTTGGTTTACATTCATCTGCTGCTTGCTTCTCTATCCATTTTAATCGACAGAATTCTTCAAAACTGTTTGAAAGCGTTTTTACAACGCTCCAAACTTCTC
This sequence comes from Ochlerotatus camptorhynchus, assembly GCF_037179485.1. Classification (NCBI taxonomy): domain Eukaryota; kingdom Metazoa; phylum Arthropoda; class Insecta; order Diptera; family Culicidae; genus Ochlerotatus; species Ochlerotatus camptorhynchus. The sequence goes on from NW_027040766.1 coordinate 7,205,528, forward strand.
AGGTGAGTGTGACTATTGTCGGCAGCCTCGTTTTCTTCGGCAACCTTCCCATTAGAACTGCGTGTTAACGAGCTGTTCTATTATCGGCAACTTGAAATCAACCCCATTTTAGAGTACGTATGCTTCATTTGAATAAAAATGGAATGCCATAACAGGACTGCTCAGACGTACACATACAATCAGATTGAAGCTGAAAGACTAAAGAATCGTTTGGATGCATTCAGGGAAGTGTGTTGATAAGAAAACATAGTGAAATTAACGTTTAAATTTTGGTTGCCGAAAACAGTCAATGGGTGCCGAAGCCGACATTTACCCTATGTACATATATTAAGTATGTGGCCGACACATAGATATTGATTTGTTGATCACGTTGCAACGTTGGGATTGGAGGGGTTGGGGAGGGGGTGTTAGGAGAGGTTGTTGATGAGTGGGGGGGGGGGGTAGGAAAGTTTGATGATGAGTTGGGGGGGGGGGGCTAGGAGAGGTTTTTGGGGGGGGGGGGGAGAGATTGTTGTGAAGGGGGTAGGGGGAAAGGTTGTTGTGAAAGGGGGAGGAGGTTTACATCATTACTTTTCCTCATTGTGGTCACGCCGTGATCCACCTTTAGCCGCTGATTTGGTCCTGCTTACTGCAGGACATGGGTTTTACATATACGTTTTTTCAAGTCTCATTCCTCATTGTGGTGGACACGCCGTGATCCACCTTTAGCCACTGACCTAGTCCTGCTTGATGCATGACCTAGTGCCACGCCGTCCGAAGCGGTAATGAGCAGAGGCATGAGAGCAGCGCGGATTCATATCATTTCAGGTTCAAGCAGAATGATGTGCAACCAAGTGGTATTCGTTTATGATGACTGGGTTTGGGAAAAAGGCTTATTTCATGAAATCAGTGATAAAATTATCATTTGTACATTTTCAATAGTTTAAATACAGAAAAATTTGAAAAATATTTATTTCAACATTTTCGTAATGTAATATCCTATCGATTGGCGTGTCTGGATTTTAATTTCATCTATAAATGACAAAGTTACAAGCGTTCAAAACCTAACACTCCTTCACCACACATATTTTTTGATTTGCACCCCAGTATAGTCAACAAAGACGTAGTTCTACGTCAAAACATTCGGCTAGGATGCTCCGTTCAAAAGATAAACTCGAGCGCCACCTATTTGGCGTAAAAATGAACTAATATGAAACTTACAAAAGATGGCGCTTTTAATATTAAACATAGTATCGCTGTAGAAAGCAAACCAACGGCCCTAGAGGTTTTGGCCACGCGAATGGCTTCGCTGCCCCACTGTGCGTCGGCAAAGATGTTCAGGATATAACAAAATTTTTGCTCGTGGACTGTTGTTCAAAATTTTCTCACTACGTAGAACTAGTAAAATGTGAAATACTCGCCTGTGATATATCTCGAGATCCTGACCATATAGAAAGTTACTGTCTAGAGTTTTGGTGCACAATGTTTCAGAATTTTCTCACTACACAGCGCTAGTATACACGTGAAACTTTCACGTATAAAATATTTCGAGATCCTGACCAAATAGAATGTTACTGTTTTCGGCAAAGTTGGTCAGGAGGTCAAGGTCTTTTGGCTGGTGAACAGTAGTTTAGAATTTTCTCACTGCGCTGCGCTAGTATACACGTACCATCCTCATATATGCTACAGCTCGAGATCCCGAACAGCTAGAAAATGACTGTCTTGGGCAAAGTTGTTTAGGAGATCAAAGCTTTTTTGCTGGTGAACAGTAAATAGTTCAGAATATTTTCGATATGCGGCGCTAGTGTGCATGTAAAATATTTGTATATGCTATAGCTTAAGGTCAAGAAGAACACGATGACGATGACAGTCAAAGTTGTACATGCGGCAAAGTTCTTCCGGATGGTGAACATGCAAGTTTATTTTGTTCAAAGCACGCTTATTTTACGTCCAATTTTTGATCTCCTTAAGTTATTTGAATGGTATGAATGGTATAGCATAACAATTCTACTACTATTTTTAATATCAAAAAAAAAATCAAGTTAATTCTGAGAAAATCAGTCATGATTCTTCAGAGTAAATTTTGAAAAATCGGTGAAATTTGAGCAATCTGCCTCTTCAATTTTCATTCAAAATCTATAAAATGGTCTAAAGAGAACAAAAATTGAACATTTTTAGGGCGTGTCCTTAAACTTATGATCGGGAGTGTACGGTTTTATAAATTTCTCCATTCAACTGAGCAAAAGTGTCTCACTCTCTGAATTAGTCTCGTTGTCCGTGCACACGTAAATACAGGGATTTTTTTTTTGTTGTTCTAGACGATAAGACATTTTGAAACTAGCCTTAAATGAAAGGGAGACTCTAAACATTAATTTGGTGAAAGTTTCATTAATTTTGATCTTTTAAGATAATGTTTTCCATCAGAGATACCTGTTACCACTAATTTATCAGAGGTATACAAGTGGAACGACTCACCCCAATTTATGTATCCACAAATCTGCATGCAAATCTTCACCAGTAACAGAAACCCAGAATATATTTGTCTTATCCCACTTAGGCTGATGTAAATTGTATTTTTATTTTATGATATTTGATATGCGAGAATTTCCCGCCAAGTTTTGAGAAATTTACAATAAATTTCTAGCTGTACAGGATCTCGAGATATTATACATGCGAAGATTTCACGTTTATTCTAGCACCGCGTAGTGAGAAAATTCTGTACTGTCAACCAACGAAAAAGTTTTGATCTCCTGGACAACTTTGCCGATGACAGTTTATCAGGTTTCGAAATATATCTAATGCGAGAATTGCACGTGTATCCAAGCGCAATCATGTGAAAAAAATGAATTTCTGTCCACCAGCCAAAAGGCCTTGGCTCCCTGAACAACTCTGCCGAGGCCAGTCACATTCTATTTGGTCAGGATCTCACTTGTATACTAGCGTCGCTTAGGAAATTCTCAACTATTGTACACCAAGCAATACCTGACCTCCTGAACAACTTTGACGAAGATAGTAACTTTCTATCTGGTCAGGATCTCGCAACAAACCACATGCGAGAATTTAACGTGTATTCTAGCTTTACGTAGTGAGAAAATTTTAAACTACTGTCCACTAGCGAAACCTGTCTGATCATAATTTCGAGATATTTTACATGCGAGAATTTCGCGTGTATACTAACGCCACGTAGTGTGAAAATTCTGAACTATTGTGCACCAAGCAATAGGCATTGACCTCATGAACAACTTTTTTGAAGACAGTAATGTTCTACCTGTTCAGAATCTCGAGCTATAGCATTTTCTCTATTATCCGCATTTTTTGGGAATTAACTGTGATAGAAGTTTAGCTTGTTTACTTAAAAACAAGTTTTTTTTTAAGGAATACCCGTTGGTTTCATATCGATTGGTAGCTCGGCTGCAAAATGGCAATGGAAAACTCACACTGTTGTACACAGTACAACGCGCGAGTACTCGTGTTACAAAAGTTGGCGCGAGTAACGGAGGGTTAAGAAAATAAATGTCGCTTATAGTACGTTCAGACTACAGAGTTATAACATGTTATAGCGCAATCTTGATGGTGGTTTCTGTGTTGCAGTTATTTGACAACCGTTATAACATGTTATAACTCTCCAGTCTGGACAGCGTTTTATCGAACATGCAAGTTTGACACTTGACCGATTAGTTTTTCCTCCCTTTTTATGGCACAGACCTGTTGATCCATATTAGACCGATTAGTTTTTGTTGTGTCGTTTTAAAACGCAATAGAGTTCGGTCGAGATAGCTTAAAAGATTTGCAATGTTTGTAAGCTGGTAAAGCGTCAAGCGTGAAGTAAGGGGCACGGTAGCACAAAAATGTGAAAGTTTTATTGATTCTTTCTCCCGTCTTAGGCCGCCGGCGGAGTGGACGCGACGCGATCAATTCAAGAGAATCTTATTATTTTTTATTAAGAGTAGAATTTAATGAAGGCATAGGCGCTTTTTCGTAGCTTTTTGTCTCCAGGTCTAAAAGATCATCGATAGTAGAGGCTTATTCTTGTGTAATAGACACCACCGTAGAGTTTGAGTTTGAATAAATCCCTGCTCCTAATATATCATTATTATATATTCAATGATACATATTTAAAACAGGATCAAAACACAACTGGAAGAAGCAACGTAACATTGTTTGATTTTCTCTAATGTATGTTTAACGTTTATTATTTAGAGAAAATTACATTACTTGGTAATATATTTATTTGTATACCTACTTGTAAATACTTATTTAATCAGATTCGGAATATGAGTAATGAGGAAGCTTATTGTGTTCGCGAGTCCTCCGTTTAGGCTGGATTTACTGATTCAAATCTTTAAGTTTATTTTCAGCTCTTCGAAGATGGAAAATTTTTAAATTAATATTCACTATTTTCAGCCTTCGTTCAGGAAAATGCAAAAACATTGTAATGCATTATAACACTCTTAACTGTCCAAATAACCTCGATTATTAAAGTTTACCAATATTTTTAAAAGCATCCCATATTGCGTTAAACCATTCAATGGTGCATAATAAAGTGTTTGTGTGAATTCCAATAAAATAACAAAAGTTGAAATCACTTGAATGTACTGAGGTTAACTAAAATCGAGCTATTTTGTAATACTTGTTTATTATAATGCATGTATTATATTTTATATATTGCATGACTAGTACACTGGAGTCGCTTTTTACGCGGGTGATACGTCCCGCGTAAAAAAAACCGCGTAAAAAAAACCGCGTAAATTCCGGAATCCGCGTAAAAAAAACCGCGTAAATTCCGAAATCCGCGTAAAAAAAAACGAGTAAAAAGCGATATACCGCGTAAATTCTGAAATCCGCGTAAAAAAAAACCAAAATCCGCTTAAAAAAAAACCGCGTAAATTCCGGAATCCGCGTAAAAAAAAAACCGCGTAAATTCCGAAATCCGTGTAAAAAAAAACCGCGTAAAAAAAAAACCGTGTAAAAAAACCGCGTAAAAAGCGACTCCAGTGTAAATGATTTTTTTTTTCACATATTTAAAATTTCATTATATCATTATAACTATAATTTTCATTTACAGAAAATAGTTGTCCAGCAGATCCTGAAGGACCAGAAGGTGTATCAAATAGCAAATCTAGATAAACATGTCAAAGGGCCCTATCTGCATTGATCGACTCTCTTTATCGACTTTCACTTTCGTTAATAACTCAGCTGCAAAACCTATCTCTGTTGTATTTGACGTTTTGGACACTAGATAAGAACCTCCTTCATCAAACAATGTGGTAAAATTAGCGTGAAATCTGTTCGTATAGCAGTGGTTCTCAAAAGAGAAAGTCGATGAAGAGAGTCGATCAAGGCAGATAGGACCATTTGAAATGTTCATCGAGAAATCATTGTTATTTACATTTTATTTTATTTTATATTTAATATATATAAAATAAATTGAATATCATCATACATTAGACCAATGTTTTTAAATTGTTTTACATTGCAGAGTTTTTTCTATTTCAAGAATTATTCATTCAGGCGCCGCCGGGATGTTCTGAGGCATAACATCTCTGATCACGCCTTCCTTCGGATGGGAAGTAAAGCCGTTGGTCCCCGGTTCATGAGTTGATGGGTCGATAGGTAAGGTCCAGGTGTGGGAGAGCTGCCTTCCTGGCACGTCGGTAGCATTGGTGCTCAGCACGGAAAACAAGATCGACGGAAAAAACAAACCAAGGAAAAAAAAAAAGAATTATTCATTGATACTTGTTTTTTATAACTCTTGTATGCTCAAATAACCTCGATTATTTAGCAAATTGATTCTTTACTTAAATAGTGGATTCATTAAATAGGCAAAGTTGAGTTCAATCATACCATGCAATTAAAATATTCATATATAGCTTGAGTTTAAAGAAATTGAGTGACTAAAATCGAGGTTGTTTGTATTTTGTTATATTTTATTAATTATATATAGACGAGATGGATCCGGAATTTTGACGTCTGTGTTTTAAGGAGATACCAGCAATGGGTCGAAGAAAGTCTACAAGGAGGCCACTTACTGTTGGTGCAGCTCCACTTCGTGCATAATCCTTCCATATAACAGGTCCACTCAGCATCTGGAAAGAGCACTCGGTTAGTCATATATTTGATATGGTTTGTAATAAAACATATAAAACGAAAGGAGAGAAAATCTGGATTAGTTTTCCGAGGTGACAGCTTTATAGGAATACCCGTCTAACCATATCGTATCTTATGGTTATATGGTTACTTGGGTAATAACGTAAAATACCGTGCATGTACCAGAAGATCAACAATGCCCTACTACTGGCAGCTCAACGTCTATCCCATGTATTCCTTGAATCGGAGAAAAGCTCAAAACTACAGATCCAACAGACAACACCTGATGTTCATTAACCTGCCCAACACTAAGCCCTGCCAACCTACGGCACCTGCACGATAATGTGGGCCATCAGAAACGGTTCGTCGGTTGCTAAGTGAAGTATTTCTCAAATTAGTGCAATAAATGTCTCAATCTTTATTACTGCTACGTAAACCTGATTTAATGTCCATATTCCCTTCGACACCTTCACAACACCATTCTCGATACATAAAAAAACTTAGTAAGAAAATTTAGCAATGTAAAACACTCTCCAGAAATGAAAAAGAACAAGAACATGGGTACTAACTGACGAAACTACGACTAATCATCGAAAGTACTTGTAGTTTACTCAGGCACTTTTGAGAAAACTGCAAACATACTGGATTGCACTGGGTGCATTTCTCAAAGATTTTTCTCCCTTGAACTGATCCTTACAAATTATTATCAAATTCCATAAGCTTTTAAAACTGTGCAGGGGACTTAACTCCAGGATCTTGCAAACTTCTTGATGTATAAGTACTTTTAGCTCAAAACTTTGAAATTTGTGGGAAATATGCGTATTCCAGAACCAGGAAAAAAACCTCTGAGTTTCTAAAATGTTATTTGTTACTGAAGAATGTTTCGCTGCGGATGTGTTATGTTTGATTACTGAATGGATAAATGAGGAAAATTAAATGTTCCCATTATAAAATGCATTGGGTTGTTAAAAATATCCTTTGAAAATTATCTTTGCAATGATGAGATTCCCTGGAAATTCCGGTAATTTTCCGAGAAAATAAAAGTCATTTTATTTCATTTTATGATGTACAAGGGGGTCAGGGGCCATGTCACCGATGTGAATATTCACACCATCCATAATACACCAGGGAAGGGGAGAGGAGTGAGCAACACAGCATCTTTACCCATGGGGGTTAAAAAAGTTCTGCGAGAATACTTATGGTGAACCAGCTGCTCAGGGATTGTAGAAAGGAAGAGGGTTGGGTAGGTTTAAAATGCAGAATTAGATGCCGTCACGATTGAATGCGCATGTTTAAAAAACGTTGAAACAGGTATCTATCGTATAAATTTGCATATCATTTAGTTATGGTTATTGTCAATAATACTTACATTTCGATAAAGATGATGCTACCTATTTGACCTTATATGTGATACTTATAATCACAGAATCCAACTTTGACTCGTAGACCAGGTCCATTAACAATACACTCGTTCCGAGAAGGGGGTCATGGTACCACTCATCCTGTATAGTCATCATCTTCTTCTTCAGGTTCGCTCACCAACCGGAATGAACGTTCGGTGTGGTTAGTAATATCAAATAGTGTCACATGCAAGGATTAGTTTTTTAAAGTAAAGGTTTAAAGGTTTCATCTGAATACCCAACTAACCATATCTCAGTGATATTGTCTCACTCTGAACCTACATTTAAAGTTATTTTGTGATTATATGGTTACTTTGGTACTCACATGAAATGTTGTGCAAGTACCACAAGTTCAACAACGCCCAACTATGGACAGCTCAATGTTAATACCATTTACTCTTTAAATTAGCGTACACCAACATGATAATCTTCAAAGAAACACCTAAGAATGTATAAAGATAAAGCTTCTCAAACTGAAGCGATCAAATTTCTCATATTTTTCAACGTTATCCTAACATAAATTTAATATTATCATCCATATGTCCGTCCACGCCCGAAACCCGTCCACCACACAAAATCAAATAAAAATACTTTGACTATATGTTTTAGTATTACTTCTACGTGAAGTCAACGATTTACATAGTTGAAGATGCTAATTTCAAATAACAGACTGTAGTGGTAATTTTTATACGATAGATGGAGTAGATGAAAGCATAGAGTTGATAGTTCCGTTAGATTACGGCAGTGTGAAGATTGCATATAGATATTAGAATAGCGAGCTAGAACAACTTTTAAGGAAGGTACAAATCGGTTTTTTCATCTCTCTTTACCAAACTCCCCTTTGGAGAGGGATGGTGAGGGAGCACATATCGTGGTAGGGGTAAACAATAGTTGCAATTTCCAAACCTACGACTGGATGCCTTCCTTCAAATAACAACTGAAGTGCGGTAAAAAAACGGTAGAACTGTTTCAAACAAACAGTTGGTACTTGAGCAGGTCGGTTTTCATCTCTTTTTGCCAGTGGTGGCGGGGGGGGGGACACCCCTCACCATCCCTCTCCAAAGGGGGAGTTTGGTAAAGAGAGATGGAAAAACCGATTTGTACCTTCCTTAAAAGTTGTTCTAGCTCGCTATTCTAATATCTATATGCAATCTTCACACTGCCGTAATCTAACGGAACTATCAACTCTATGCTTTCATCTACTCCATCTATCGTATAAAAATTACCACTACAGTCTGTTATTTGAAATTAGCAACAAATAAAAATGTTTCTGTATGGCAAACACGTCCAGACATAAACGAGAATATGGGTGTATATCTTCACTGTAACAACTACGGGTAATCATCGAAAATATTTGCATTTTACTCAGGCACTTTTGAGCAAACTGCAATCACTCTCTCATACTCGAAATGTGCCACGACCAAATTGGCACAACGACGCCCTATACGCTCTCTGACCAGTCACTGTAAATTCCTTGTTTTCCAGGACTTTCATGTAGCAGACACCCGGTCATATCACCTTGTACTAGTTGAAGATTATGAAGTATAATTAATAATAACGCTATTTCACTCATTTTACTTATACTTTTGGTAATGGTAAAATGCACGAAAATAATCGACAGTTTCTTGACGCCACGATTTTGATCGACACACTTAGAAATACCTAATTTTACATGTGACGGAATCCATCTTTGACATAAAGGATGAGACGTAAACAAACATGTCATGTAAAATTAAGTGCTCCGAGACCGAAAAGTTCGGTACTCGACGAAAAGTACGTTTGATTGAGCTGAGTTTTGCGTCTATTACGACTCAATTTTATGTCAAAAATGACGCTCGTATATGTCAGTCTCAGAGCACCCAAATTTACATGAATTTTTTTTAAGTGTGGAGATACCGCGTATATGTGGCGCCAAATGAAAAAAATTGCGACTACCTAGCTCGAATTTATAGACAACAGTAGTAACAGTACTGCGTATATTCGTTTTGGTTTTCAAAATATGTGAATGGATCCGGATATCTGGCTGATTGGCTGCAGATCCACGGCTAGCTCAGCACCACCCAAGTCCGGAAGTACTTACCTTGCAGAGCATTCATCGTTCAGCTTATATGTATGTTGATCGGGGCTGTGACCCTAAGTCCCGCTCCTACGATTATCTGTCCTTTTTAAGCACTACCGGAACCGGTTATGAGTATTCGCATGTGACCATATCTACCTGTTGATCCATGCCATGATGTCTATTTACTTCTAGAATCATAAATTTTGAGCCGTCGGGTTTTGGAAATGTTCTTTTTTGCTCTATCGGAACCTGTGGCAGGTAGCGCAAATGGCTAAATTGGCCTCATCAAGGAAATAAACGGAGCCGATAGGAATCTAACCTGGGCCCAGCTGCCGAAGCGCACCAACATCCGGAATGACTACGAATCCATCATGACATTTTAACCGCTAGGAAAACTGGATTCACCCGCACACTTCTGGCCAAAAAATCACCTGACTCACTCGCACAGTAAAAATATCAACCATCCTATCACTATCTGTTATAAAAATTTCGGTTGTTAATGCGTCGCGAAAAAAAATGACACTTCAATAAGGAAGAAAACATGCACGCCTACATTGATCAAAAAGCCCGATTTTCACGACTTTCACCCACTGTGCATCATCTTCCAGTCGCTACCATAGTAACACCATCGTAACCAAATTTTCACATGCCGAGAGTCTATATAAGCAAGGCTGCTGCTAAAAATCGACAAGAGGCTTTTGAGGTAGTTTCCAAGCGGACGTCTTTTTGATCGCTCTTCCCATTTTTTCAAGATTGGACAGTTTTTCAACATGTTTGCTAGCAAGGCGAAAAACGGTCGCGATGTTCGGAAGACCCGGTCCAGTCGGAATGTTAGACCGGTGTCTTTGCCCGATTTCATGCGAACCGACCCTGATGGCACTCTAACGGCCATTTACCAGCGCATAAAGGCGGCTTCTTCAAAGCCGAAGCTGCCAAAAGCGCAGGATCGTTGGGAGGTTCTCAAAAGATTGCCGGTGACCGATGAATACGATAATGTAAGGTCGCCGATCGGTGAGTACATCCGACGGCCGTTTAAGGCTTCTGCTAGCAAACATTTGATTGGTGAGGGAATTGGAAGCGACGTTCCAGATTATCGTCTTGGAACTACCCCGGATGCCTCAAAGGCGGATTATGGTAAGGGTAATTTTGATTATAATTGTGAGGGCTTAGAATTAGATATTAATATGAATTTAGGAGATAGGGAGGGTTCCCAAATTTTATGTGAGGCATTTAGGTATAACAGAGCCGATGTAGATTCGGTTCTGGTAGAAGGTATAGCCAAGGTACAGGAATGCGAGACGACATTAGCAGTATTCGAAACATACGCCAAGATACATCATGATATTTTGGAACGTGTGACGTATGTTCCGACCACTGCTGATGTTTCTACGCAGACTACTATCCCAAAATTACAGCGAACACAGCTGAATTTTATATATGCTGGATCTTGGGAGAAGTGTACCTTGAGAGAAAATCAAGGTATGCAAACCGAAGATCAAAATTTGACGTCTCCAAAGCAGCCTACTGTGGTGCTTCAGAAAAATGCTAGTGGCCAAAATTCTAATTTGATAAAAAATCTTTTTGGTTGGAAATCTTTCGTATTGACCTTTTTTGTTTCGGCCCTGGTCCTCGGTTTGCTGGAAATTCCAAATTACATCTAGCAGATTGGTATTGATTTTTGTTACTTGGATCGAGCTCACTGGTGGTCCAACGAATTTCATCAAAATTAATTAGCTTCTCCGAGGTCTTCTGGCGAGTAAAGATGTTGTAGCCGGGTACAAACGAATACTTCGAGCTACCATTTTTTCTACGAGAATTCCTCGGAACCCATTAACACCGGATAGGGACCTTTTGGTGAAAAAAAAATTCGTTTAGGGACCGTGCTTGGATGGCTAAACCCATTGGGAATGGCTTCCAAGCAAACCAATCGATGTAGCAGAATGCTTCCATCGAAGATCTTTTTGTTTTTGAAGTTCGAAGGACCAGTATCGTGAGCTCGATCATCGCATTTCAGAGTATTTAGCAGTGTTAGGGTTTAGATGTAGTGTATATGTAGAAAAAGAATTAGATAGATTGATAGGAGCTAGGGCAGGAGCACATATGTGATTGGCAGGGAATGTGGTGGGAGTTTAAATGTACTGAAAAGTCATCCCTTTTGATAATTTTGATCGAAACTGGTTGATCATAAATTGATTTAATTGAAAATCGGTTTGGATCGAAATTAGAAACAGAGAGGTGACTTTTCAATACATTTAACGGGGCCTATCACATATGTGCTCCTTTTATCTGGTTAGTTAGGTACTTCCAAATTTACCGTTCACTTATAGTAGATAGTTAGTTAGTTAAAAGGGTGGAATCACATTTCCTGGATTTTATTTACAGAATGGGCTATTTAGTAACATACTGTTTTTGGCAATATTTTAGTTTTCAAATATGTGATTAAAATGGGAATATGTCCTTCTTTGAGTGTTCATTACGTTGTTTGATTATTTTTGTTTTTCGTTTGATTATTGTTGTTGTTGTGTTGTTGATTATTTATTTGATATTTGAATAAAGAAGGAAACATTCCCATTAGCAAAATTTTGAATATTGAAATAACTTTTTTACGTTTTGATTGCACATGATTTCCTACTTTCATTTAAATGGTCCATTTTGGGAAATGAAACTCCGGGATATGTGATACCACCCTTAGAAGCGTTTTTAATCAGTTAGGAGCTAGGGCAGGAGCACATATGTGATTGGCAGGGAATGTGGTGGGAGTTTAAGGGTACTGAATTCTTTGTTCAGTACTTTTAACGGGGCTTCTCACATATGTGCTCCTTTATTATTAAAACACAGGATAGAGTCGACTTCAGGTCAGAGAAAGTTGGTAGTTTGAGTGAAAGTGTATTATGTAGAAGAGCTAGGGCCGAAACGAGAATTTAGTGCGCCCCACATTTAGTAGTTCCACATTTGAAATGATCTGTAATTTTTCTCGTTGTCAGTTAAAATTGTAATAGTAGGTTAATATTTCAAGCTTAAAAAAAACAATCCCATCCCATATTTTGTATGAATTAAAGTGTTCACTTCAGTGTATCAATTGAGTGTTTAAGGCTTCAAAAGATCCTGTTGACCAATGAATTCTTCAAATAGTATTGCCAAACTAAAGCTAACCAAGACACCATTATGGAATGCTCTTCGGCAGGGGAACTATGCCATTAGCGCGAAGCATTTTTAAACCACTGATGCTGGCGCCAACTAGTATTGTGTTTACTATTTGTTCATCACTTGATTCAATAGGATCAGATCCACCGTTAGCACAAGATTGGTAAGTGTGTCAGTTTTTGATCATAGTGTTTCTCTAATTGACCCTGTCTTGTTGAGGAGATACGTTTGGTTCATTGTTTGATCTCATGATTGCAGGATAAAATTATAAACATGGTTTGCCGCTATATCTAGTTCAGGTCTTATACCAATCTGATGCTTTAGATTAGTTTTAAACAATACAAGAAATTTGAATGTTTATTTCAAGTTATAAAAATAAAATTCAGAGGAGGATCGTTCGTTTGAGTTTATTGTCAAAACCGTCAATCCAATTACTTAAGTTTAATGTTAAGGCACGGTGCACAAAGGCAATGAATTGATAGGTTTGTAGATAACGTACCTCTTACGTAAATAAAAGGAACGATGAAGGATTAAGGTTGCTCCTTAGAAACAAATAACATTAGAGCATTTCGTAGCACTAGAGAGGGTCAGAATCAATGAGAGCTTCAGGTGTTTGAATTACGTCGCACTGATTGACTGCGTCGGTATCAGCAAATATCAAGTCCAAGGTCCGGTTAACATAATGTATCGGCTTCATGCCGAGTAATGCCATTCCATCGATAAGCGCAATGTTTGCAGCAGTAAATGAAGAACCCACAGAATCGTTGTAAACTCATCCAGAAGCTGATGATGTCCAGCAAAGGCCAGGCTGATTATAATCATCAAAGAGGAAAGTAAAGTTGAGAAATAATTTCGGAAGAGATACCTTTGAAGAAAAATATAAGGCTTCACCGAAACACAAAAAAAAACAGACAAATAAAACACTTGAATAATCCAAAGCCAAAATCACATTAAATCTACATAAAACACAATAGTAGTGATAATTTATCAAACTATTTGGAGATATGCGATCAACTGCATTTAGCCATCAGTAAGTAGTGCATTTGAAACATATAATTCAAAGACTGAACTTGAAATAAAGTTCTGTCCGAAATACGTAAAAAACAAATTAAAATCTTACAATTTTTCTTCGACAATGCATCTTGACAGAAATGTTGGCGATAGCTCTGAAAAAAAACTTTAATCTATTTACAATTTTTTTCTCAAGACATTTTCTGAAGAAGATCTAGACCGGGATTATTTTTCAATTTATCCTGAATTTTTAAGGGACGTTGGAGTTAAGAAACTTCAAATGCAGGCTATTTTGTAGGCTTTAAAATATTCCGACATCTCAAAAGGTCCTGAACCAGACGGAATACCTCCTGTATTTATGAAAAGTCTTGCAATGGAACTTACTGCTCCATTGTTTTGGCTTTTTAATATGTCCCTGAAATCTGGAATCTTCCCAAAAATTTGTAAAAGCTCATTTCTAGAGCCTATCTTTAAATCTGGCCGAAAATCTGACTTCATTCTGGACTCTGAAAATGAATGTATCTTACTCCCAGGGATAATGAAACATTGCAGTTCATTTTTGACCACATCAAAAACCAACAAAATTGCTATTTGGACTTTTTACTAACGATTATTAATGAAGATTTCTGTGTGACCGAATCATTCAATCTACTGTGGAAAAATTAAGCGATTGAATATTCTTTATTTGTGCATGAAAACCAAAGACCCAACGACTGTGACTTTCGAAAAAATAAAATTTTAATTTAACAGTGTCAATTAGCAATTAATTTCGGTAGAAATTCCGGACGCTACAGAAACACACAAAATCGAGTCTGGTATAACAGACAAATAAAAAACTTGAAAAATCGGCAGCAAAAAGCACATAAAATTTATAAAAAAAAACACACAATAGTAGTAATAATTTATTAATTTATTTGGATATATGCGATCAACTGAATTTAGCTATCAGTACTGCATTTGAAGAATATAATGCAAAAACAGAACATGAAATAAAGTCCTGTCCAAAAAACTTCTTTAATTACGTAAAAAACCAAATTCAAATCTGATAATTTTCCTTCAATAATGCATCTCTAGTAATGGAACTCACTGCTCCATTGTTTTGGCTTTTTAATACGTCCCTGTAATCTGGAACCTTGCCCAAAAATTTGGAAAAGCTCATTCCAAGTGCTTATCTTTAAATCTCGCCGAAAATCTGACGTATGCAATTATCGTGGTATAGCCATAATCTCTTGCATTCCTAAACTTTTCGAGACAATTGTCAACGAAAAGTTATTTCTCCAAATAAAAAATAGAATTGCTGACATGCAACACGGCTTTTTCAAAGGTCGTTCGACCTCGACAAATTTATAGACTATTCATTGAATCCGATGGATAATGGAAACCACGTAGAAGTTCTCTATACAGACTTTAGCAAGGCATTTGACCGCATTGACATACCAATGCTACTCTTTAAATTGCAAAAAAAAATGAAATTGAGTCAGAACTCCTGAAATGGCTTGAATCATATTTAACTAACCACAAACTAATAATTAAATTCAACGCAAATAAATCGAGCCCAATTCAAGTCAGTTCAGGCGTCCCCCTACCCGAGCAAAGTCGGTTAAAAAATGAAAGCAAATCGATATTAAAGTTTGCAGTTTCTATCATAATGAAAACTCATTTTGATTTCAATTGTCGCGACATAAGTCTGATATCATATTGTGATTTCATTATGCAGTCAAAACTTTTTAAATGAAAGCAACTTAACTTGATGTTCTGCTGTTAACGTCTTGTTTAAAATTTAATTTCAGTTCATCTGTTGTTGAACTAATGATTATTGTTTATTTGTTTTGTTTAACACATTTTAGGTCATTCCTGACTAGCCCGGGGTGAGATTTGACTTATTCAATTTTTCAGTCTTTTAGCGTGAGAAGCATGGATGCCAACCATTTACACCAGGCTCGTATTCAGTTAAACATTATGAATCCAAAATGAGTAATCAAATTGATTTCATTAAAAGCAGGATTCGTTTTCCGTTTGCTTCAACAGTGTACAATTTTGCTCTCATTTTTACTGTGTTAACCGTTAAGTCAACCAAAATGAGATCAACTAGAGTATTCAAAATAAGTTACATCATAACAGCAAATTTTGATTTCAATTTGATCTTCAGCTTTGCTCGGGTAGGCTCTCATTTGAGGCCTCTTCTTTTTATTCTATACGAAAACTATATTTCTTTCACTCTCAAAAAACTGAAATAGCTAAACTATGCCGAAGACGTGAAGCTCTTTTCGGAAATAAACATGTAGAAGACATCATTATATTCTTTTTTTTTATTGGGTATCAAGCTGGAGCTGCGGGACAGCTTGGTTTTCAAGACTTGACCCATTTGAATAAATTTTGCTTCTATCTTTGACAATACAGCAGAAGGACTAGCCTATGTTGGCAGCTTGAACACTGGATTCCGTGTGTATTGTTTCATAGTTATGGAAAAAATGCTGTAACGTGTGCGCGTAGATACATCCGCGTAGTTAACCGATTGAAAAAGTAAATCCGTTTCGAGAGAAATATCTAAATTATGTATGTTACGAAAACCGCACGAATTCCGAAAGCCGTGCGAGACAACCAAAGCGAGAAAAAAGGCTTATTATCCTTTAAAGAGTGCCAATAAAATAAATGTGATAGCCTATGTTGGCAAGTTGATTCATTTTGGTTCCCTCCCTAGATATGCTACTAATTTACTACTGAGCTTTATATCAAATTAGTTAATTTAAAGGACATATCAATCGTTTCAAAATTTCGAGACCTTACCGAACAAGTTCTATGCTACATAAGCTCAAAAGCGTTTGACAAGCTCTACCGAATTGCGTATCACTTCTGCGTAAGCCACGCAGACGTAGGCGCGTTGATTCCGACAGCCGCCAAAGGTTTAACCTGCACCAAAACCCCTTAAGGAACGACCTCGAGTCAGTAAAACCGTTTAGAGCTAAACATCTGAATTACGTAAGATACGAAAATCGCGTAAATTACGAACGCCGCGCGAGACGACCTTAGAGAAAAACAGCTTATTATCACTTAAAGAGTGCCACCAAAATAAATGTGATAGCCTATGTTAGCAAGTTGATTAATTTTGGTTTCCTCCCTAGATATTCTACTTATTTTACTATTGAGCTTTATTTCAATTTAGTTATTTCACCACACGTATCAATCATTTCAAAATTTAGCGATCGTACCGAACAAATTCTAAACTTTTGGCAAGCTCAACCGAATTGTTATTACCTTTCCCAAAGAATAAAAACTATCGTTTGTAAATGTTGTGTTTAAGAAGAATAAATGATCTTTGTTTGTGTTTACTGTAAACATTGCTTTGACGAAAGCCAGAAAGACCGATTTATTTCCTACAAAATTTTCGTACAATTGATGCATGTTTTATATTTTACAATAATATTTCGTGCAATTTGCTTGGGTTTCTTGTCACGAATCATTCGTATTTATTTTAATATTCATTCTGAAACTAATCACATTGTCAGGCTTCTTCTTCTTCTTGAGCCAACGAATATTTGATGACAATTACTTGCTTGTTAAATTATTCCGAGATAAGAAGAGAAACTTTACTAAATTCCAAAATGTATTGGTATACTTGGTTTTAGTAAACCGCTTCAACCGTTCCAGTTGTCCACACCTGGTCCGATTACCAAACCCGAATTAGCAGACCAACACCAAGTGGAATTAAATGGAAATTACTAATCCTTCTCTCTTTCGTTGTACAGGTACCCCGAGCAAAGTCGGTTAACAAAATGAAAGCAAATCGATATTAAAGTTTACAGTTCCTATCATAATGAAAACTCATTTTGATTTCAATTGTCGCGACAGAAGTCTGATATCATATTGTGCTTTCATTATGCAGTCAAGACTTTTTAAATTATAGCAACTTAACTTGAAGTTCTGCTGTTAATTTCTTGTTTAAAATTTGATTTAAGTTCATCGCTCGTTGAACTGACGATTATAGTCTATTTGTTTGGTTTAACACATTTTAGGTCATTCGTGACTAGCCCGAGGTGACATTTGAGCTCAAATCTTTCAGCGTAAGAAGCATGGATGCTAACCATTTACGACAGGCCCGTATTTAGTCAAACATTATGAATGCAAAATCAGTAATCAAATTGATTTCACTGAGAGCAGAATTAGTTTTCCGTTCGATTCGACAGTGTAAAATTTTGCTCTCATTTTTGCTAGTATGACCACATTGATCAGGATTCAAGGTAAAAGTAACCTCTCTATATTTATTTAGGATTCCCAACCTAAAAACTTCCTGTTTGTGATCAACGGCGATAAGAGAGTGAGTGCCTCGTCGATATCCATCTTCATCTCCTGCCAAGTCAAACCTGCTGATCATCTCCCCTAGGAAGCGTAGGTGCAAACGATCGATCGAAGGGCAGTCGAAATTGGGTCATCAGCTAAAATACTGGGCATTGAACCCACGCTATTTTAATTTGTTTAGCAGTTAAGATGAAGGATATGTATAAGTGTGCGTGAAGATTTTCTATGTTCCGTAAATAAATGTGCGTTATTGCAATTAGTTCCCAGTCAACGTGTGTTAAGTTATTCGGAGTATCCCAGAAGAATTCCAAAGGACTTTTACTGGATAATGTCTCAGAGCCCACGTGGAAGAAGAGATCCCTAGACCGGTAATTTGATTTTGATTTTAATTTTGATTTTGATTTTGCGAGACATGAAGGCCAAATCTAAAATCTCAAGGCAACATTCCAGAACGTGAGTGGGACATGGTAATCACTTAAAACTATAATATCTCAAATGAACCACATGCCCCGAAACAAAACCCTACAGTGACTCCCATACACCCTCCATACTAAATCGGGAGTCTTCCACTTGCCCATACCATTGCATGCATTTCAGGTATAAGCGCATTTGACTCACTTTGCAGTAGCTAGTTTGGACAAGAATATACTACAATAGAACGGAGCATACTTACAGTTTTCCTGGTTCCCATGTACTCCTTGTTTTCACCACCAGCCATCTGACCAGGTAAATGGAACCTCACTTCTGGATGTCTTCAAAAATGGGGGGAATCAAATCGCTCTTCGTGCATAATCCTTTCATATAACAGGTCCACTCAGCATCTGGAAAGAGCACTCGATTAGTCATATATTTGATATGGTTTGTAATAAAACATATAAAACGAAAAGAGAGAAAATCTGGATTAGTTTTCCGAGGTGACAGCTTTATAGGAATACCCGTCTAACCATATCGTATCTTATGGTTATATGGTTACTTGGGTACTAACGTAACGTCTATCCCATGTATTCCTTGAATCGGAGAAAAGCTCAAAACTACAAGTCCAACTGACAACACCTGATGTTCATTAACCTGCCCAGCACTAGAACCTGCCAACCTACGGCACCTGCACGATAATGTGGGCCATCAGAAACGGTTCGTCAGTTCCATATTCAATTCAAGCCTCTGAATTTCTAAAATGTTATTTTTTACTGAAGAATGTTTCGCTGTGGATGTGTTATGTTTGATTACTGAATGAATAAACGAGGAAAATTAAATGTTCCCATTATAAAATGCATTGGGTTACTAAAAATATCCTTTGAAAATTCTCTTTGCAATGATCAGATACCCTGAAAATTCCGGTTATTTTCAGCGAAAACTAAAATTCACTGTGAATTCCCTGTTTTCCAGGATTTTCGTGTAAAAACCACCCGGTCATATCGCCTTGTACCAGTTGACGATTATGAAGTATAATTAATTATTACGCTATGTCACTCATTATACTTTTGGTAATGGTAAAATGCACGAAAATAATCGACGATTTTGATCGAGATAGCGCGTATATGTGGCGCCGATTTTCAAAATATGTAAATGGATCCGGATATCTGGCTGATTGGCTGCAGATCCACGGCTAGCTCAGCACCACCCAAGTCCGGAAGTACTTACCTTGCAGAGCATTCATCGTTCAGCTTATATGTATGTTGATCGGGGCTGTGACCTTAAGTCCCGCTCCTACGATTATCTGTCCTTTTTAAGCACTACCGGAACCGGTTATGAGTATTCGCATGTGACCATATCTACCTGTTGGTCCATGCCATGATGTCTATTTACTTCTAGAATCATAAATTTTGAACCGTCGGGTTTTGGAAATGTCCTTTTTTGCTCTATCGGAACCTGTGGCAGGTAGCGCAAATGGCTAAATTGGCCTCATCAAGGAAATAAACGGAGCCGATAGGGCCTGGGCCCAGCTGCCGAAGCGCACCAACATCCGGAATGACTACGAATCCATCATGACATTTTAACCGCTAGGAAAACTGGATTCACCCGCACACTTCTGGCCAAAAAATCACCTGACTCACTCGCACAGTAAAAATATCAACCATCCTATCACTATCTGTTATAAAAATTTCGGTTGTTAATGCGTCGCGAAAAAAAATGACACTTCAATAAGGAAGAAAACATGCACGCCTACATTGATCAAAAAGCCCGATTTTCACGACTTTCACCCACTGTGCATCATCTTCCAGTCGCTACCATAGCAACACCATCGTAACCAAATTTTCACATGCCGAGAGTCTATATAAGCAAGGCTGCTGCTAAAAATCGACAAGAGGCTTTTGAGGTAGTTTCCAAGCGGACGTCTTTTTGATCGCTCTTCCCATTTTTTCAAGATTGGACAGTTTTTCAACATGTTTGCTAGCAAGGCGAAAAACGGTCGCGATGTTCGGAAGACCCGGTCCAGTCGGAATGTTAGACCGGTGTCTTTGCCCGATTTCATGAGAACCGACCCTGATGGCACTCTAACGGCCATTTACCAGCGCATAAAGGCGGCTTCTTCAAAGCCGAAGCTGCCAAAAGCGCAGGATCGTTGGGAGGTTCTCAAAAGATTGCCGGTGACCGATGAATACGATAATGTAAGGTCGCCGATCGGTGAGTACATCCGACGGCCGTTTAAGGCTTCTGCTAGCAAACATTTGATTGGTGAGGGAATTGGAAGCGACGTTCCAGATTATCGTCTTGGAACTACCCCGGATGCCTCAAAGGCGGATTATGGTAAGGGTAAGTTTGATTATAATTGTGAGGGCTTAGAATTAGATATTAATATGAATTTAGGAGATAGGGAGGGTCATTCCCAAATTTTATGTGAGGCATTTAGGTATAACAGAGCCGATGTAGATTCGGTGCTGGTAGAAGGTATAGCCAAGGTACAGGAATGCGAGACGACATTAGCAGTATTCGAAACATACGCCAAGATACATCATGATATTTTGGAACGTGTGACGTATGTTCCGACCACTGCTGATGTTTCTACGCAGACTACTATCCCAAAATTACAGCGAACACAGCTGAATTTTATATATGCTGGATCTTGGGAGAAGTGTACCTTGAGAGAAAATCAAGGTATGCAAACCGAAGATCAAAATTTGACGTCTCCGAAGCAGCCTACTGTGGTGCTTCAGAAAAATGCTAGTGGCCAAAATTCTAATTTGATAAAAAATCTTTTTGGTTGGAAATCTTTCGGATTGACCTTTTTTGTTTCGGCCCTGGTCCTCGGTTTGCTGGAAATTCCAAATTACATCTAGCAGATTGGTATTGATTTTTGTTACTTGGATCGAGCTCACTGGTGGTCCAACGAATTTCATCAAAATTAATTAGCTTCTCCGAGGTCTTCTGGCGAGTAAAGATGTTGTAGCCGGGTACAAACGAATACTTCGAGCTACCATTTTTTCTACGAGAATTCCTCGGAACCCATTAACACCGGATAGGGACCTTTTGGTGAAAAAAAATTCGTTTAGGGACCGTGCTTGGATGGCTAAACCCATTGGGAATGGCTTCCAAGCAAACCAATCGATGTAGCAGAATGCTTCCATCGAAGATCTTTTTGTTTTTGAAGTTCGAAGGACCAGTATCGTGAGCTCGATCATCGCATTTCAGAGTATTTAGCAGTGTTAGGGTTTAGATGTAGTGTATATGTAGAAAAAGAATTAGATAGATTGATAGGAGCTAGGGCAGGAGCACATATGTGATTGGCAGGGAATGTGGTGGGAGTTTAAATGTACTGAAAAGTCATCCCTTTTGATAATTTTGATCGAAACTGGTTGATCATAAATTGATTTAATTGAAAATCGGTTTGGATCGAAATTAGAAACAGAGAGGTGACTTTTCAATACATTTAACGGGGCCTATCACATATGTGCTCCTTTTATCTGGTTAGTTAGGTACTTCCAAATTTACCGTTCACTTATAGTAGATAGTTAGTTAGTTAAAAGGGTGGTATCACATTTCCTGGATTTTATTTACAGAATGGGCTATTTAGTAACATACTGTTTTTGGCAATATTTTAGTTTTCAAATATGTGATTAAAATGGGAATATGTCCTTCTTTGAGTGTTCATTACGTTGTTTGATTATTTTTGTTTTTCGTTTGATTATTGTTGTTGTTGTGTTGTTGATTATTTATTTGATATTTGAATAAAGAAGGAAACATTCCCATTAGCAAAATTTTGAATATTGAAATAACTTTTTTACGTTTTGATTGCACATGATTTCCTACTTTCATTTAAATGGTCCATTTTGGGAAATGAAACTCCGGGATATGTGATACCACCCTTAGAAGCGTTTTTAATCAGTTAGGAGCTAGGGCAGGAGCACATATGTGAATGGCAGGGAATGTGGTGGGAGTTTAAGGGTACTGAATTCTTTGTTCAGTACTTTTAACGGGGCTTCTCACATATGTGCTCCTTTATTATTAAAACACAGGATAGAGTCGACTTCAGGTCAGAGAAAGTTGGTAGTTTGAGTGAAAGTGTATTATGTAGAAGAGCTAGGGCCGAAACGAGAATTTAGTGCGCCCCACATTTAGTAGTTCCACATTTGAAATGATCTGTAATTTTTTTCGTTGTCAGTTAAAATTGTAATAGTAGGTTAATATTTCAAGCTTAAAAAAAACAATCCCATCCCATATTTTGTATGAATTAAAGTGTTCACTTCAGTGTATCAATTGAGTGTTTAAGGCTTCAAAAGATCCTGTTGACCAATGAATTCTTCAAATAGTATTGCCAAACTAAAGCTAACCAAGACACCATTATGGAATGCTCTTCGGCAGGGGAACTATGCCATTAGCGCGAAGCATTTTTAAACCACTGATGCTGGCGCCAACTAGTATTGTGTTTACTGTTTGTTCATCACTTGATTCAATAGGATCAGATCCACCGTTAGCACAAGATTGGTAAGTGTGTCAGTTTTTGATCATAGTGTTTCTCTAATTGACCCTGTCTTGTTGAGGAGATACGTTTGGTTCATTGTTTGATCTCATGATTGCAGGATAAAATTATAAACATGGTTTGCCGCTATATCTAGTTCAGGTCTTATACCAATCTGATGCTTTACATTAGTTTTAAACAATACAAGAAATTTGAATGTTTATTTCAAGTTATAAAAATAAAATTCAGAGGAGGATCGTTCGTTTGAGTTTATTGTCAAAACCGTCAACCCAATTACAAAAGTTTAACGTTAAAACACGGTGTTTAAAGGCAATTCATTAATCTACGAATAAATTACTTAGGTCTTACGTAAATAAAAGAAGGCCACACCATTGAAACAAATAACTAAACCTAGATTAGAGCTTTCCGTAGAGAGGATCTAGGATAAGAGATGAGCCTGGTTGATTTTAAGTCAACCGAACTGTAAAAACCAGAGATACTCAAGCAACGCACATCTTGATTGAAACGGCAGTGTTGCTAGAAATCACCT
Source organism: Ochlerotatus camptorhynchus (assembly GCF_037179485.1). NCBI lineage: Eukaryota > Metazoa > Arthropoda > Insecta > Diptera > Culicidae > Ochlerotatus > Ochlerotatus camptorhynchus. Next base: position 7,228,951 of record NW_027040766.1, read on the forward strand.
AAGCATAGGGTGCGAAAGTCGTTTGTCGCTTCTCTCTTATCCTAAAAATGCTCTCTACCGTAGCACCTTTGGCTGTTGTGCTATAATCTCGGCTATAATAGTAAAGAAAGTCGTACCTTCGTTAGTCAAGATAATGTTTAAACGAGTGTTGCTCTGGAGCGACAGTCAAAATTGTTCTGTTGACTTGAGTTCTGGATCAGCTTCAACGAACTTCGTAATAACTTGTGTCGCGATATCCGAAGTGAATCGAATGGTTTTCATTGGACCCAAGCCAAATTCATGAAGCCCAAATGAAATATGCACAACAACATTGGGGTAAAATGCACCGCTTGATAGAGATAAACCATAACCTAAAATCTGACGTACGTAATTATCTTGAAATAGCCATCATTTGTTGCATTCCTAAAGGCAATTGTCAAAGAAAAATTATTTCTCCAAATCAAAAATAGAATTACTGACATGCAACACGGCTTCTTCAAGGGTCGTTCGACCTCGACAAATTTAGTTGAAATTTTAGACTATTCATTAAATGCAATGGATAATGGAAACCACGAAGGAGCCCTCTATACAAACTTTAACAAGGCATTTGACCGCATTGGCATACCAATGCTACTCTTTAAATTGCAAAAAACTGAAATTTGGTCAGAACTCCTGAAATGGCTTGAATCATATTTAAAGCCAATTCAAGTCACTTCGAAAACGAAAACGATATTTCATTCTTAAAAAATTTAAATAGCTAATCTATGCCGAAGACATGAAGCTCTTTTTGGAAATAAGAAATGTAGAAGACATCATTATATTCTAGAATGAAATACACATATTCTTCATAATATTATGGTCAAAAAAGTCTACTAGAATTGAATTTTAATCAAATGCAACTTAATACCATTTGGCAAGAAAAGAACAACATGAAGCATTTCAATTGCATAAGAAAATCAAAATAATGTCAAATGTGATATAATTAGGAATTTAGGAACTATCTTAAACTCCAAACTAACTTTCAAAGACCATTACAACACAGTTATTCACAGGGCAAATAACATGCTAGGCTTTATAAAGCATTTTTGCTACCACTGTCAGGACACACACAAAATTGAAACATTATATATTGCCTGTGTGAGGTCCACACTGGAGTATCGCTCGAAGAAAGATTAGCATCAGTACAAAAACAATTCCTATTATACGCCTTTCGTAAATTTGGTTGGAAATCATTTCCTCTTCCCCCATATGAAGCACGCTGCATGCTTCCCGAGCAGGAGAAAATAACGTATGAATACCTAATTCTGTTCTTGATACCAACATTTGGTGTTGGTCAACCTGACATAAGTAAATAATATAAAATTATACTTGGATACTAGAAGAATACCTGTGTGGTTTTGTTTTGGTCTTATAAACATAAAAACAAATTAAAAGAGCGTCGTGAAAATGCAATGATTTCATTTGTAAACGATATCGTTTCGCAGCGCATTGACTCAATAGAACCTTGATCAAAATTATATTTCTGTGCACCTAGTCAGCAACTCCGAAATCGAAATTTATTTGCCATAAGCCATCATCGCACAAATTATGCAAAATATGGGCCATTACACGGCATGATTCAATACTGCGAAACCATTACCTCATTAGAACAAAAAAAAAAGGAAAGCAGATACTGCCTAATTTCATTTAAGACAAAACTGTGCTTAAACTTTTTCTTTCAATGTTTTTTTTTTATATTTAAGAAAAAAAAACTCTATATGTTTTCATACTAGTCTACGTTGGTTGATGAAATAATTAAAGAAATAAATACATTGTACGACTTGATAGACGTTTTCTGTCATCAGGAAAGTTGTTCTGAAAAACAATCCAAAAAAACCAGCCGTTTGTTGGAGATCTCAGTTGAAAATTCACTCACCACTAGTGCCATTTGATTCTAATGGCTTACTTTGGTCGACCAGACACAAGTGTACGATTCAACATTTAATAATTAATAATAATTTAATTACTTGCTTCAACTTATGGTTGTTATTTTTGGCAAAGTTATTCAGATTTATAAGACCTACTTCCTCACTTAGCGGCGCTAGTATACCAAAAGACTTGCTGCCTTTTGCAAAGTTGTTCAGATGAACAAGACCAGGAATGTTAGTGTTCATTTTATAAAATGATTCTTTAATTAGATTAGTTCTTCTTATTAGTCATAGTTATTACGACCCACTGGAACTTTGAATTGGTCTTCAATTTTCATTTAATTTGCCATTTTGTGACTGCCGTCGTTACATGTGCATATGGAATGATCATCAGCGAAAGAAAGGAGGACACAGAATAATGAAACTTATGAAAATGGTACCATAATGTTGGCAAATTTAAATATAGCCCTTTACCTTGTGTAAACGAGAAAAGAGATTGAAGTATGTTGCTATGAAACAATCAAATTGATTTCCAATTGACAGGTTAAATGCAACCTAAAATTCTGTTAACTCAAATTACCCTTTGACCCTTTTAAGTTTACGCATGGACATAATCCTGGAAAACTCAAAAGAAAATCCACATGACCTACACATCAGCAAATTTAGGATATTCAAGTCATCAAAAGTGGACATTCATTAAACTAGGTATTGAACTAAGCTCTGTTCCACATCTCTGAATCTGATATTAATTGACTGATATCTACCTCCGAAACAGAGCAGCTTCATATCCATAAAGACCATAGGATATGAGAGATCTATACTGCCCTGTGCGGCATAACAGTCCCATTAGCATTTTTGGCGATTATGAGTTATACATTGGAATCGATTGTCAAGTACCATCACTTTACAATGTACACGAAAAAATTCATACTTTGTTCAGAAAATGTCGCGAAAAATAACAAAACTATGTTGTCCCATCCATAAGAGCCCATGGAGAAAAAAATCTTCAACAGTGTTTTTCTCAGCTTGCTGCTTTAACGAATGGGACAACTATGCTGAAAAGGGCAGTATACAACTTGACTAAAAAGCCATACCCACCAGTCTTGAAACTTCCACTAAATGTGGTTTAAAGCCTTCCGGAATGAACCTCTCAAGTTCTGAGACCTTCTCCCTTCCGTTAAAATCTTCACACCTCTGTTTCACTTTAAAACTCATCCTGATGCTCCAAGGAGTAATTCGGATCATAATAATTGCTCCAGAAAATTTTCAGTCTTGCATGCCTTGTAAGGACCCCCAGGTAAAATCATAAGGCTCACACGTATAGAAAATTAATCGATAACGGCATTTTGGGTAAAAACTACGACTATCACGATAGGATTTTTTTTAATTCAAATCACATCGGATACTTATTCATATAAACAGCATAACAAGCGGCTTAAAGGAATGATTCAGAAACAATCTGAATCAGTTTAGTGCCCGGACGTAAATCCTGGAAAACTCAATCATACCAATCAGTATTGGCACTTCTACTAGATGTGCTCTGAAGTCTCTCGGAATGACCTGCAAAGTTCCGTTTACCAAAAACCCCTCTCCCCACCAATAAAATCTTTTAAATACACCCCTGTATCACTTTAAACTCTTCCTGATGTTCCATTGAAGTAGGACATAGTAATGGTTAAAAACTTTTGGATTTGCAGTCAAAATGCACGAAGTCTCTCAGATATCACGAATCAGTTCTCGATGTCCACCCAAGTAACATTGCAAGTTTTAATGAGGAACTAATGCATTCTACAAGTCGAAGTCATGATCTACAGAACCCTCATAAAATCATAATTTTTAATGGACAATGTACTCACTTCAGGACTTCAACCTATCGAAATGCCACAAAGTTCACCGAATCTGATAGAAGCGAATTTCACTTGTCTCAAAGTCTTCAGACTCGCCCCAAAATTCTTTAGGTCTACATTCAAAGTAGTATAGATTCTTCTATAGCATAAACATGATTCGCTTTAAGGTGTAGAGTCCACAAATGGCCGCCACATTGGATATACATGTACTTCCACTTCAAATTTTCAATTACACAAATTAACGTCCCATTTCACCGGAAACTGTTACTTCCTGTATGATGCAGTACAGAAAACATGAAGTAACAGTTTCAATGCGGCACGTGTCGTGGAAGCTGTACTGAAAATATGTTTTCGTTAATTCTATTACGCTCATTTCGTAAAAATGAGTTTCGTTGCTAAAACAAATGTTTCGTAATTATGCAAAATATTCGTATTTCATGTCTTAAGGTACAATGCCAACCATAATTCGTAAAATACACGCACTCTATTTCGTACATTCGCTCCGACGTGGAGTGAAACGTCACAAAACGTAAACGCATTTCACGAATGCAATCAAGTCAAACAAAATTAGTGAAAAGTTTCCTTAGTTCGTGAACACAAAAGTGCAACCAAGTGGAAATGTCAATGGGTCCAGTTATGTTCCGCGGCTGGTGGGATGACATCATGGATACTGTAATGCGTACATTCCGAATTCAAGACCAGCACTTTGGTAACGGAATCAACTCGGATAAACTGATGACGGTAATTTCTCAAGATATTTGTCGATATTCCACTTAAAACTTGTACAATAATCAAACTTCAATGGCCTCTTTCCTCTCTCAGGTATTGGCACGCAACCATACTACACGTTCGGTCCTTCAGAACTCTAGGCGGACCAAGTATATAAGAAGGAGGTATAATTCCAGCATCAGCCCAGCAGGAAATCGGCCAACGATCAGTAAGGACCAATGAAGACAGGAAACAGGATGTCTATGTTGAGTGTGCAACAGTTTAAAGCAAACCAAAATGTTGATAAAGGCTTCCCAAAAGAGCATCATTGATTTAAAGCACAAGAACAAGGACGAACAAGGTTTCATTCGGTGCAGCTTCCTTCGGTTAAGCCACAACGCCTTAGAGATCAAGTCAACGAATTCTATTTTATTTCATTACTTCAGAATTCAATTTGTTATTACCTTTCTCAAAGAATAAAAACTATCGTTTGTAAATGTTGCATTTAAGAATAATAAATGAACTTCGTTTGTGTTTGCTGTAAACATTGTTTTGACGAAAGCCAGAAAGACCGATTTATTTCCTACGAAATTTACGTACCATGGATGCATCTTTTATTCGTATAAGAATATTTCATGAAATTAACATTGCTTGGATTTCTTGTCACGAATCGTTCGTATTAATTTAATGATTCATTCCGAAATTAAAAGAACTACAAGTAGTACTAGTTTCACATTGTCTGACTCCTTCTTCTTGAACCAACGAACATTTGATGACAATTACTTGCTTGTTAAATTATTCTGAGTTAAGGAGAGAACCTTCACTAAATTTCAAATTGTACACAAATTATGTCCACACCTGGTCCGATTACCAAACCCGAATCAGCAGACCAACACCAAGTGGAATTAAATGGAAATTACTAAACCTTCTCTCTTTCGTTGTACAGGTATTCCGCTAGTATGTCCATATTGATCAGGATTCAAGCGTAGGTACAAACGATCGATCGAAGGACAGTCGAAATTGGGTCATCAGCTAAAATGCTGGGCATTGATCCCACGCTATTTAATTGGTTTAGCAGGATATGTTTTAGTGTGCGTGAAGATTTTCTATGTTCCGTAAATAAATGTGCGTTATTGTAACTAGTTCCTAGTCTGCGAGTGTAAAGTTATTCGGAGTTAAATTCCAAAGGACTTTTACTGGATAATGTCTCAGATCCCACGAACTTCTATCAAGGAGATCCCTAGACTGGTAATTTTATCTAGATTTTGATTTTGATTTGCGATACAGAAGGGGGTCTTATGGAGACCAGAACGTGAGTGGGACATGGTAATCACTTAAAACTATAATATTTAAAATGAACCACATGCCCCAAAAAAAAAACCCTAGAACGACTCCATGCTCCCACTTTCCCATATCATTGCATGCATTTCAGGTATAAGCGCATTTGGCTCACTTTGCAGTAGCTAGTTTGCGGAGCATACTTACAGTTTTCCTGGTTCCCAGGTACTCCTTGTTTTCCTTCACCACCAGCCATCTGACCAGGTAAATGGAACCTCACTTCTGGATGTCTTCAAAATTAAGGGATTCAAATCGCTCTTCGTGCATAATCCTTCCACATAACAGGTCCACTCAGCATCTGGAAAGAGCACTCGGTTAGTCATATATTTGATATGGTTTGTAATAAGACATATAAAACGTAAAGATAGAAAATCTGGATTAGTTTTCCGAGGTGACAGCTTTATAGGAATACCCGTCTAACCATATCGTATCTTATGGTTATATGGTTACTTGGGTACTAACGTAAAATACCGTGCATGTACCAGAAGATCAACAACGCCCTACTATTGGCAGCTCAACGTCTATCCCATGTATTCCTTGAATCGGAGAAAAGCTCAAAACTACAGGTCCAACTGACAACACCTGATGTTCATTAACCTGCCCAACACTAGAACCTGCCAACCTACGGCACCTGCACGATAATGTGGGCCATCTGAAACGGTTCGTCGGTTGCTAAATGAAGTATTTCTCAAATTAGAGCAATAAATGACTCAATCTTTATTACTGCTTTCTTACGTAAACCTGAGTTAATACCTATATTCCCGTCCAAACTTCTACAACGTCATTCTTCATACATAAAAACTAAGTTAAAATATTCATGCATGGAAAACACTCTCCATAAATGAAAAAAACGATAACATGGGTACTAACTGACGAAACTACGACTAATCATCGAAAGTACTTGTAGTTTACTCTGGCACTTTTAAGAATACTGCAAACAGACCGGTAATTACTCGTCTATCGGATCCCCATTTTCCTTCAACCCATTGAACGATGTCCAACCTGACTGCCTCCACTGCGTCTACTGTCGAAGGTTAAATAAGGTGAAACGGCCAGGTTCACACACTTCACTTCGGTAAAACACCCTGGGAACCAAACTTTTAGCTCCATGATACACGAAGGAATGGACTACAGGGATGCTACTTCACCTGTTAGTGTCTCTAATCACTTTGATTATTATGAAGCACTGCTCAACTTACTTACTTGCGATGTTCTTTTTTGCTCTATGCTAAATTGGCCTCATCAAGGAAATAAACGGAGCCGATAGGAATCTAACCTGGGCCCAGCTGCCGAAGCGCACCAACATCCGGCATGACTACGAATCCATCATGACATTTTAACCGCTAGGAAAACTGGATTCACCCGCACACTTCTGGCCAAAAAATCACCTGACTCACTCGCACAATAAAAATATCAACCATCCTATCACTATCTGTTATAAAAATTTCGGTTGTTAATGCGTCGCGAAAAAAAAAAAAAAAATGACACTTCAATAAGGAAGAAAACATGCACGCCTACATTGATCAAAAAGCCCGATTTTCACGACTTTCACCCACTGTGCATCATCTTCCAGTCGCTACCATAGCAACACCATCGTAACCAAATTTTCACATGCCGAGAGTCTATATAAGCAAGGCTGCTGCTAAAAATCGACAAGGATTCATTCTCTGCTTGTTCGTCAAGCAGTACAGTCCGGTATTTGCTCGCTCTGTCGAGTTGTTCGATAGTTATTCCAAACGTTTATTCGCGTCGTCAGTAGTGTCGGTCGCATCGTGTGATGGGAAGACAGCGCTCCCGGAGCAGGCTCCGTGAGAAAGCGGAAAAGAACAGTGGCGAGTGTAGCACGAGTGTACCTATTTCAAATAGGTACGCTACTCTTCCCACCGATGTTGGAAATACCACCTCCGCCACGGTGAAGCGATCCAAGAAGAGGAAGAAAAACCAAGGCCAGTCCGATGGTGCGAGTGGACGTGATGACGTCACAGCAACGAACGCCAGCGACATCGGTGATTTCGGCGACACCATCGACAACGAAAATTCTGCCGGCCCGAGTGCGGCAAAAGTGAAGCTACCTCCATTGGTGGTAAAAAATGCTCATCTTAATGAGCTCATCGCGGATCTAGTGACGCTGGGCGTTAAAGCCGAATACAAGTTGGGCAGAGTCGGCACCAAGGTGGTGCTCCGTACCAAAGCGGAGTATGACTTGGTCGTCGCCCACCTGAGGACTTCCAAGGTGGAATTCTTCACCCACGACATTCCCGGTGAGAAACCATTCAAGGTCGTCATCAGGGGCCTATCAAACTTCGACCCGAAGTTTATCGAAGCTGAAATCAGGGACCGGTACAAGCTGGCCCCAAGTGCCGTCTATCGGATGACAAGAAGAGACGAGAATGTGAAGGCGTATCCGGATTGCCTTTTCCTGGTACACTTCCAGAAGGGAACGGTGACGCTCAACGCGCTGAAAGCCATCCGCTCCATTAATTGCATCATCGTCCGCTGGGAGCCATACCGTGGCGGCCATCGCGATGTGACTCAGTGCCAACGGTGTCTGAACTTTGGACACGGCACCCGCAACTGTAACATTAAGCCACGCTGCGGCAATTGCGCTCAAGACCACGCCACTTCCGACTGCCCTGCGGATGAAGCCGTGGCGTTAAAATGCGCCAACTGTGGTGGTGCTCACCAAGGTTCCGACAGACAGTGCTCCAAACGCGAGGACTTCAAACGCATCCGAAAACAGGCGGCAGTTAACAACCAACCAGGACGCAAGAAGGACAAAGTCCCGGCATTTCGGACGGAGGATTTCCCGCCTCTTCGTGCTCCTCAGCAAAGGCAAGCAAATTCGCGGGTGCATTCCGCTCAAGCAACTTCTGGTGATTCTGCTGGCCAAAGCTCTCCATCCCCCCCTGGATTCTGGAGACAACCACCAGCGCAAAACAACAACCCCGATCTGTTTTCAGCGGATGAACTGGTGGAAATTTTCGTCAACATGACCGGTGCTCTACGTAAGTGCCGCAATAAGCCCGAACAGATCCAAGTGCTCGGTAAGTTCATCATCCAGTATGGTGTCTAAACCGCTAACCATCGCTACCTGGAACGCTTGCTCTGTAAGAGCAAAACAGATTGAGCTTGCCGACTTCCTCCGCAAGCATAGCATCGACGTGGTTCTTCTAACCGAGACCCACCTAAAGTCCGGTGACAGCTTCTGGTTGCCTGACCACAACATTATCCGGCTTGATCGCACCAGCTCCAGGGGGGGTGGTGTAGCGGTCATCGTCAGAAAGGGAATCAAGTTTTGCACTCTGCCCCACATCCGCACTTCTATCATCGAGGCCATCAGTGTGGAGGTGGAATCACCAACTGGAAACATCCGGTTCATCGCTGTTTACTGCCCACGCCAGTGTACCGCAAGCAACGGATTAGGAATCCAATTCAAGAAGGACCTGACCGCCATCACCCGTACTAGCTCCCGATTCATCGTTGGGGGCGACCTGAACGCCCGCCATGAAGCTTGGAGGAACTATCAGAGGAACCGGAACGGATGTCTATTGTTCGACCACGCACAACATGGTCTGTACACTGTGCAATTTCCGGACGAACCAACTTTCATCTCTCCGGCGGGAAATCCCTCCACGCTGGACTTTTTCCTGTCAAACATCGGACTATCCAAGCCGGAGGCGCACAACGATCTCAGCTCCGACCACCAACCGGTGGTGACTGAAGTCGGTGTCAACGTGGTTCCTGCTAGAAGCTGCCTGCGTAAAGACTACCACCATGTCAACTGGGTGCAGTACGGACGAATGGTGGACAGCAACATCGATGAAAATCCTCTACTCAACACCGTAGATGACATCGACCGGACGTTGGAAGGGCTCCAACAGGCCATATCCATGGCTGACGAGGCATACGTTCGACAAGTTCCTGTGAGGGGTAAGTTTGTTGCTATTGATTCCCACACCCAATTACTGATTCGGTTGAGAAATGTTCGTAGACGCCAGTTTCAGAGGACTGTAGATCTGGGCAAAAAACGTGATATGGCCGATCTGAATAGGCAGATTGCTTCCAGAATGGACTCACTCCGAAATGAAAGTTTCGGGCGTGTTGTCCAGAATCTGGATGACCGCTCCAGACCATTCTGGAAGGTAGCCAAGATCCTGAAAAATCATCCCAAACCCGTTCCACCTCTCAAAGTCGAAAATGATGACGATCGGCTTTTAATTACCCCACAGGAGAAAGCAAATGCGATCGGCAAGCATGTCGCTTCATCGCATTTGCTTGGCTCGACTATCCAAAGTCCGCTCGATGATCAGGTTGCGCAATGCGTTCAAAACCTAGATACCTCCCCTTGTGTCGTGCCTCCGGCGGATATGATTACAGTACAACAAATTTGCTCAGCGCTGAAATGCACCAAGAACATGAAGGCTCCCGGGTTTGACGGTATATTCAACTTGATCTTGAAGAGACTCAGCATGAAAGTGCAGTCTCTTCTAACCGCTATCTTCAACAGATGTTTGGAACTGCACTACTTTCCAAGCATCTGGAAAGTAGCAAAAATCATACCGATCCGCAAACCCGGTAAGGATCCAACATTGTCTTCAAGCTACAGACCCATCAGCCTCCTTTCAGCGCTGAGCAAATTGTTCGAGAAACTCATTCTCAATCGTTTGCTCAAGTTTGTCGAGGAAAGCAACATTCTCCTTCCGGAACAGTTTGGATTCAGAAAGGGGCACTCCACCAATCATCAGCTAGTACGGGTGATGAATAACATCCGAAGTAACAAAGCTGTATCCAAGTCCACAGCCATGGCCTTGTTAGACGTTGAAAAGGCGTTTGACAATGTTTGGCATGATGGACTTGTGTACAAGCTTTGTAACTTCAACTTTCCTTTACATCTTATTAAAATCACCCGTAATTACCTCCAGCAAAGGTCGTTTAAGGTATCGTTGAATGGTTGTCTCTCAGACACGTTTTCGATCCCAGCAGGAGTCCCGCAAGGTAGTCTGCTGGGCCCCTTGCTTTACAGCATTTACACTTCCGACATTCCTCCCCTTGGAGACGGTTGCGTGTTTTTCCTGTTCGCAGATGATACCGCAATAGCCGTCAAAGGAAGGATGCCTCGCGAAATAACGAACAAACTTCAACGATGCCTTAACGCCTTTGCTGATTATGCCACCACGTGGAAAATCAAAATCAATGCCACAAAAACACAAGCGATCATGTTCCTCCATCGGCAATCGCCCAAACTGAAACCGGCTCCATCTTGTACTGTAATCATGGATGGCACAAGGGTTGAGTGGTCTACCGAAGTTACCTATCTCGGGATGTTGTTCGATGAAAAGCTCCTCTTCCGTTCGCATGTAGAGAAAACTGTAGTCAAGTGTTCTACCTTGGTTAGGTGTCTGTATCCGCTGATTTGCCGCAGATCCCGCCTCTCAAGGGTGAACAAACTGGCCGTCTACAAACAAATCATAGCACCTGCGATCCTCTACGCAGCTCCGGTGTGGGAATCATGTGCACAGACTCACAGGAACAAAATCCAGGTCGCTCAGAATAGAGTGCTGAGGATGGTACTTGATCGTCCTTTCGACACTAGAATAACAAATTTACATGAAGAGGCAGGCATTGCCAAAATAGATTCCAAAATTAACGAAATTAAGACTAAATTTGCACAAAAATGTAATTTATCAGAACATGCTTTGATAAGCAATTTGTATATAGTTGGTTAGGTGTACATAGTAGTTGTAGGTTAGTTGTAGTTGTAAATAGTAGTTATAAGTAGTCTCCTTTTTCAAATTTTCAAACAAACCAATCCCACCAAGGTGGTCATTCTCTAAAACAGGCCTGATAGGACTAGGAACTGTAATTAATAATAATTGAAATTTCACAGGAACTAAAGTTGAAAAGACGCATCTGTGTCACTTGATAAGTTATATATGTAAACCACACAAATTCAAGAAATATAGATCATTTAAGTCAGTAAAAATCGACAAGAGGCTTTTGAGGTAGTTTCCAAGCGGACGTCTTTTTGATCGCTCTTCCCATTTTTTCAAGATTGGACAGTTTTTCAACATGTTTGCTAGCAAGGCGAAAAACGGTCGCGATGTTCGGAAGACCCGGTCCAGTCGGAATGTTAGACCGGTGTCTTTGCCCGATTTCATGAGAACCGACCCTGATGGCACTCTAACGGCCATTTACCAGCGCATAAAGGCGGCTTCTTCAAAGCCGAAGCTGCCAAAAGCGCAGGATCGTTGGGAGGTTCTCAAAAGATTGCCGGTGACCGATGAATACGATAATGTAAGGTCGCCGATCGGTGAGTACATCCGACGGCCGTTTAAGGCTTCTGCTAGCAAACATTTGATTGGTGAGGGAATTGGAAGCGACGTTCCAGATTATCGTCTTGGAACTACCCCGGATGCCTCAAAGGCGGATTATGGTAAGGGTAAGTTTGATTATAATTGTGAGGGCTTAGAATTAGATATTAATATGAATTTAGGAGATAGGGAGGGTCATTCCCAAATTTTATGTGAGGCATTTAGGTATAACAGAGCCGATGTAGATTCGGTGCTGGTAGAAGGTATAGCCAAGGTACAGGAATGCGAGACGACATTAGCAGTATTCGAAACATACGCCAAGATACATCATGATATTTTGGAACGTGTGACGTATGTTCCGACCACTGCTGATGTTTCTACGCAGACTACTATCCCAAAATTACAGCGAACACAGCTGAACTTTATATATGCTGGATCTTGGGAGAAGTGTACCTTGAGAGAAAATCAAGGTATGCAAACCGAAGATCAAAATTTGACGTCTCCGAAGCAGCCTACTGTGGTGCTTCAGAAAAATGCTAGTGGCCAAAATTCTAATTTGATAAAAAATCTTTTTGGTTGGAAATCTTTCGGATTGACCTTTTTTGTTTCGGCCCTGGTCCTCGGTTTGCTGGAAATTCCAAATTACATCTAGCAGATTGGTATTGATTTTTGTTACTTGGATCGAGCTCACTGGTGGTCCAACGAATTTCATCAAAATTAATTAGCTTCTCCGAGGTCTTCTGGCGAGTAAAGATGTTGTAGCCGGGTACAAACGAATACTTCGAGCTACCATTTTTTCTACGAGAATTCCTCGGAACCCATTAACACCGGATAGGGACCTTTTGGTGAAAAAAAATTCGTTTAGGGACCGTGCTTGGATGGCTAAACCCATTGGGAATGGCTTCCAAGCAAACCAATCGATGTAGCAGAATGCTTCCATCGAAGATCTTTTTGTTTTTGAAGTTCGAAGGACCAGTATCGTGAGCTCGATCATCGCATTTCAGAGTATTTAGCAGTGTTAGGGTTTAGATGTAGTGTATATGTAGAAAAAGAATTAGATAGATTGATAGGAGCTAGGGCAGGAGCACATATGTGATTGGCAGGGAATGTGGTGGGAGTTTAAATGTACTGAAAAGTCATCCCTTTTGATAATTTTGATCGAAACTGGTTGATCATAAATTGATTTAATTGAAAATCGGTTTGGATCGAAATTAGAAACAGAGAGGTGACTTTTCAATACATTTAACGGGGCCTATCACATATGTGCTCCTTTTATCTGGTTAGTTAGGTACTTCCAAATTTACCGTTCACTTATAGTAGATAGTTAGTTAGTTAAAAGGGTGGTATCACATTTCCTGGATTTTATTTACAGAATGGGCTATTTAGTAACATACTGTTTTTGGCAATATTTTAGTTTTCAAATATGTGATTAAAATGGGAATATGTCCTTCTTTGAGTGTTCATTACGTTGTTTGATTATTTTTGTTTTTCGTTTGATTATTGTTGTTGTTGTGTTGTTGATTATTTATTTGATATTTGAATAAAGAAGGAAACATTCCCATTAGCAAAATTTTGAATATTGAAATAACTTTTTTACGTTTTGATTGCACATGATTTCCTACTTTCATTTAAATGGTCCATTTTGGGAAATGAAACTCCGGGATATGTGATACCACCCTTAGAAGCGTTTTTAATCAGTTAGGAGCTAGGGCAGGAGCACATATGTGATTGGCAGGGAATGTGGTGGGAGTTTAAGGGTACTGAATTCTTTGTTCAGTACTTTTAACGGGGCTTCTCACATATGTGCTCCTTTATTATTAAAACACAGGATAGAGTCGACTTCAGGTCAGAGAAAGTTGGTAGTTTGAGTGAAAGTGTATTATGTAGAAGAGCTAGGGCCGAAACGAGAATTTAGTGCGCCCCACATTTAGTAGTTCCACATTTGAAATGATCTGTAATTTTTTTCGTTGTCAGTTAAAATTGTAATAGTAGGTTAATATTTCAAGCTTAAAAAAAACAATCCCATCCCATATTTTGTATGAATTAAAGTGTTCACTTCAGTGTATCAATTGAGTGTTTAAGGCTTCAAAAGATCCTGTTGACCAATGAATTCTTCAAATAGTATTGCCAAACTAAAGCTAACCAAGACACCATTATGGAATGCTCTTCGGCAGGGGAACTATGCCATTAGCGCGAAGCATTTTTAAACCACTGATGCTGGCGCCAACTAGTATTGTGTTTACTGTTTGTTCATCACTTGATTCAATAGGATCAGATCCACCGTTAGCACAAGATTGGTAAGTGTGTCAGTTTTTGATCATAGTGTTTCTCTAATTGACCCTGTCTTGTTGAGGAGATACGTTTGGTTCATTGTTTGATCTCATGATTGCAGGATAAAATTATAAACATGGTTTGCCGCTATATCTAGTTCAGGTCTTATACCAATCTGATGCTTTACATTAGTTTTAAACAATACAAGAAATTTGAATGTTTATTTCAAGTTATAAAAATAAAATTCAGAGGAGGATCGTTCGTTTGAGTTTATTGTCAAAACCGTCAACCCAATTACAAAAGTTTAACGTTAAAACACGGTGTTTAAAGGCAATTCATTAATCTACGAATAAATTACTTAGGTCTTACGTAAATAAAAGAAGGCCACACCATTGAAACAAATAACTAAACCTAGATTAGAGCTTTCCGTAGAGAGGATCTAGGATAAGAGATGAGCCTGGTTGATTTTAAGTCAACCGAACTGTAAAAACCAGAGATACTCAAGCAACGCACATCTTGATTGAAACGGCAGTGTTGCTAGAAATCACCTAAGCATAGGGTGCGAAAGTCGTTTGTCGCTTCTCTCTTATCCTAAAAATGCTCTCTACCGTAGCACCTTTGGCTGTTGTGCTATAATCTCGGCTATAATAGTAAAGAAAGTCGTACCTTCGTTAGTCAAGATAATGTTTAAACGAGTGTTGCTCTGGAGCGACAGTCAAAATTGTTCTGTTGACTTGAGTTCTGGATCAGCTTCAACGAACTTCGTAATAACTTGTGTCGCGATATCCGAAGTGAATCGAATGGTTTTCATTGGACCCAAGCCAAATTCATGAAGCCCAAATGAAATATGCACAACAACATTGGGGTAAAATGCACCGCTTGATAGAGATAAACCATAACCTAAAATCTGACGTACGTAATTATCTTGAAATAGCCATCATTTGTTGCATTCCTAAAGGCAATTGTCAAAGAAAAATTATTTCTCCAAATCAAAAATAGAATTACTGACATGCAACACGGCTTCTTCAAGGGTCGTTCGACCTCGACAAATTTAGTTGAAATTTTAGACTATTCATTAAATGCAATGGATAATGGAAACCACGAAGGAGCCCTCTATACAAACTTTAACAAGGCATTTGACCGCATTGGCATACCAATGCTACTCTTTAAATTGCAAAAAACTGAAATTTGGTCAGAACTCCTGAAATGGCTTGAATCATATTTAAAGCCAATTCAAGTCACTTCGAAAACGAAAACGATATTTCATTCTTAAAAAATTTAAATAGCTAATCTATGCCGAAGACATGAAGCTCTTTTTGGAAATACAGGGTGTCGACTCAAAGTCGAAAATAAAATTCCCTGAATTTCCCTGACTTTCCAGTCAGTTTCCAGAAAAATTCCAGTCCACAAAACTTCGTTTTTTTAACCTAAGAAGCTACTACATGATGTGCTTTATTATACCGTAGCGTAAATTAAGGTTAGTTTAAAATGAGCAACAGGGTAAGCTTTCGAAAATATCAAGAATAGCATACGCATGACACTTACAACAGAACTTGGATACTAATACAATTTTTACAGACCATATGACCGACTACTTACGAAGTATGTGAATAGACCTAGGGCTATAAATACATATTATAATATAATAATGAATAACTACTGCTCACAACTAGGCTCCCTATTGATTACTAAGTAAGGGGTACCACAAAAGATAAAAATAATGGACGCAGTGGTTCAACTCCCCCCAACAAAAAAAAAGTAATAATAGGAATATTTAATCAATGTCACCAAGCTCTCAATTTGTGTTCATAATTTCACAGCCAAATAAAAATCAACCCGTAGACGATCCTTTCTCTTTACATATAAATTATTGTAAAATAATAGAGCAGTGATTATTCTTGCTTTGGCAACCGAACCAGGGATGCACTGCTCAGTCAGTTTCGTACTCTCTGGAACTCCATATGACAACCGCAGACATGGTAAAATAATTTATGTTTAATTATCATTAACATTTTATTCTCTCAGTGAGTTCACATTACAACGAGAAATTGCAAGTTGAATATGTGTTTATTTTCGGATTACTTTTAAACATGTTTATCATTTGAGCAGAACAATTTTCTCCTGCAAACGACGATCCTTGTCTACATGGAAAGCGAATGCGATTTTTCGAACTTGCTGAATAAGTTCATTCAAAATTGTGTAACACCATCATAGATCATGCATGAGTAACACCATCATAGATCTGACGTCGCGCTACGACTGAAGGCCCAAACGCAATGTGGGCGGAAGCGGAACGGAAACGGTGTCATAAATGACATCAAGATGCCTAACCGCACTCGATTTGATTCTTGCCCGACATTAAGCGATTACGAAATCTGGATGAAGTGATGCCAAAATCGAATACCACGTTGAATTGACGAGCCATGGCGACAAGAGAGCTGTTAGCTGCATAATTTGTATTGTGCGCTTCCTCGTGTAGCAAAACTCTCGGACGGAGTGTACGGACAGGTGCATATACATTAATCTTAGCCAGTAACTCCAGCACATCATATTCAGCAAGCAAAACGTTGGCAACGAAGACAGCCTGCGATGCGTTTCTCCGCTCAACAAGAGTATCCAAGCCCAGCAAACGACAGCGATCAGCATACGGTGGTAGATTAAGCGGGTCGCTCCAAGGAAGATAGCGCACTGCGTATCTGACGAATCTACGTTGGACAGCTTCGAATTATGCAATCCATACTGCCTGGTAGGGACTCCAGACAACACACGCAAACTCAAGCAATGAGCGCACCAATGAGCAGTAAAGAGCTTTAAAACACAAAGGATCCCGGAATTCGTTTGAGATTTTGAACATGAATCCTAGTTGACGGTTCGCTTTGTCGATTGTGGTTGAGAAGTGGCGAGTGTAAGTAAGCCTTTCATCCAACACGACGCCAAGGTCTTTTACGTGATCAACACGTTGGAGTACAGTGTCAGCAACATTATAATCGAACAAAATAACATTTCTAGTTCGGTGGAAGCCAATCACAGAACACTTTGAGACGCACAGGAGCATAAAATTACGCACACATCAAACATAAAAGATCTTTAGAAGCTTTTGCAAAAAACAATGTAAATTTTCAGGTCATCAGCAAAAAACAATTTATCTTCGCTAGGCAGGATAAACGTTGCATCGTTCACAAATAGAGAGAAGAGCAGTGGTCCCAGTATGCTTCCCGGTGGAACTCCGGAACTGTTCGAGAAGCAGTAAGATGAGTAGTTTCCGATGCAGGCAGTAACTTGCCGTTGTACGAGGTACGATCTCAGCCAACTGCAGAAGGGAGCAGAACATCCAATTTTGTCCAGTTTTGCTAGAGGAATGACGTGCACAACTTTATCAAACGCAACTTTAAGATCTGTGTAGATGACATCCACTTGGAGTTTCTAAGATACATTTTCCATGCAGAAAGACGTTTCGACGGAGCGACCAGCAAAGAAGCCATGTTGGCAGGTGCTAATGTAGTTTTTGCAGGAACCAAACAATCTCTCATTGACCAGCGACTCGAACACTTTAGATTCGACCCCGAGCGAGGTAGTTTTCCACATTGCATTTGTCTCCTTTCTTGAAAACAGGGAACATAGTAGAGCATTTCCAAAGCGTGGGAAACTTACGCTGATGGAGCGATAGATTACAAAGCAGGGTCATCGGGGCGGTTAAGATATCACTGCATTTTTTCAGCACAGCAGATGGCATAACGCTCGGTCCGGGTGAAAAAGATTTAGTTTTCCTTATCGTAGAGAGAACCATTTCAACATCCACAGTAAAAACATCCATGTTTACGACATCGGTTGGCACATCGCGGACTGCTAGATTGATTTCAGCTTGCGATGGTGTTTCGTTCGAGAAAACGCTCGAGAAGTGCCTTGCAAAAAGCCTGCATTTATCCTCAGTTGTCAATGCTACGTCGTTGCCCAGAAACACCTTCGACGGGAGACCAGTTTCCTTTCTTTTAGTATTTACGAACGACCAGAATCCCCTAGGATTGGTTCGCAGATTGCGTTCAGTGCGAATTACATACCGCTGGTAGAGAAGCTTGTTGTAGCGGCGATAGTTGTTACTGGCAATTGAAAAATTCCGTTTGGTCAAGAAGCAGAAATACAGTCGCACAGAAAGCAATTATAGCGATCGACAGCTATGTCGATCTCCAGGTCATTCAACACGTTCCAGTCTATCTCGGACAAGGAACGTCGCAGCAACCGTAAATCAGTCTTCCGGAAGTTGAGACGATAGACAATCGAAGTTTCATCAAAGTGAAGTTGAGATCTATTTGCGATAGAAATATCCAAAGCAGGATGGAAGCTGTCAAGAGGAACGATGACATCAGGCGCCTCAGTAACGGTACAGTCAAGAAGTGAATTTTCACTAACGAACACCAAGTCTAGGAAATGAGACTGAAAGTTGGGAACTAGATTTATCTGCCTCAGTCCATGAAAACCAGTACCGTCCACAAGCAAGCGGCTGGCCGGAATAGTAACAGATGCTATTGGATCTGGATATGCAAATCCCTGACCTGAGTGCGACCAGATAAGCCCAGGATGATTGAAATCACCGAGCATAAGAATCATGTCCGAATAATTAGCCATAGAAGAAGCAAATTCTACAGCATCCATATGAAGTTGCATTATGCTACAGTCGAGACGTCGTTCAGGGGGAATGTACACCGTTCAGATGGTCAATATTAATGAACCTTTCCATAACGCCTCTAACCATTTGAGACATCGCGTTGCACAAAAAAGGCACCATAGGGTTGTCCATCTGAAATTCGCATTGAAATGGCTCAACTTCGACAGCAACTGATTTAAAGAAAGCTAGCTTAATACTACGTTCAGACTACAGAGTTATAACATGTTATAATGGTTGCCAAATAATTGCAACACAGAAACCACCATAAAGATAGTGCTATAACATGTTAAAAAACGGTAGTCTGAACGTACTATTAACCATCAGCAGCGAGACATTCAAACAGTTTTTAACATCTTGGTAGGAAGCTGACGTTGGTTCAATTTTGTCTTTCTGGACGCCTTGAATAAATTTTCGTATTTGCGGAGTAATTTTGATTGCCCTCTGAAGCACTATTTTCCAACCATCGGTGACCGCAAAACTTTAGCGGGAATATGGTAGATCCAGAATACATTGTGATAAAAGTTCGTCTTGCTGGTACATCTTTGAAGATATTGTAGATACCACACAAATATTTGACAACATCCCAACTGATACTGCGAACACTATCCTTGAATGTATTATGCAAAATATACAGGGTCCATCCATGGACACTTTCAGCAACTTGTTCGAAGAGATACCGGCAAGGGCGTCCATAAGCGCAGCGAGTAGACCTGATGCCCGGGATCTTCCCAAAAACTTTGACGTCATGCATTGATAAAATTTCAAAGATTGTTTTATGTGTCCCACACATGATTTTTTGCAATGTGATCAACATTATTTTTTCCCTGACCTACATTAAAATTCCCTGACATTCCCTGACTTTCCAGATCATAAATAGAATTCCCTGACATTCCCTGACTTTCCAGGTTTTTCCAGGTAGTCGACACCCTGAAATAAGAAATGTAGAAGACATCATTATATTCTAGAATGAAATACACATATTCTTCATAATATTATGGTCAAAAAAGTCTACTAGAATTGAATTTTAATCAAATGCAACTTAATACCATTTGGCAAGAAAAGAACAACATGAAGCATTTCAATTGCATAAGAAAATCAAAATAATGTCAAATGTGATATAATTAGGAATTTAGGAACTATCTTAAACTCCAAACTAACTTTCAAAGACCATTACAACACAGTTATTCACAGGGCAAATAACATGCTAGGCTTTATAAAGCATTTTTGCTACCACTGTCAGGACACACACAAAATTGAAACATTATATATTGCCTGTGTGAGGTCCACACTGGAGTATCGCTCGAAGAAAGATTAGCATCAGTACAAAAACAATTCCTATTATACGCCTTTCGTAAATTTGGTTGGAAATCATTTCCTCTTCCCCCATATGAAGCACGCTGCATGCTTCCCGAGCAGGAGAAAATAACGTATGAATACCTAATTCTGTTCTTGATACCAACATTTGGTGTTGGTCAACCTGACATAAGTAAATAATATAAAATTATACTTGGATACTAGAAGAATACCTGTGTGGTTTTGTTTTGGTCTTATAAACATAAAAACAAATTAAAAGAGCGTCGTGAAAATGCAATGATTTCATTTGTAAACGATATCGTTTCGCAGCGCATTGACTCAATAGAACCTTGATCAAAATTATATTTCTGTGCACCTAGTCAGCAACTCCGAAATCGAAATTTATTTGCCATAAGCCATCATCGCACAAATTATGCAAAATATGGGCCATTACACGGCATGATTCAATACTGCGAAACCATTACCTCATTAGAACAAAAAAAAAAAGTAAAGCAGATACTGCCTAATTTCATTTAAGACAAAACTGTGCTTAAACTTTTTCTTTCAATGTTTTTTTTTTATATTTAAGAAAAAAAAACTCTATATGTTTTCATACTAGTCTACGTTGGTTGATGAAATAATTAAAGAAATAAATACATTGTACGACTTGATAGACGTTTTCTGTCATCAGGAAAGTTGTTCTGAAAAACAATCCAAAAAAACCAGCCGTTTGTTGGAGATCTCAGTTGAAAATTCACTCACCACTAGTGCCATTTGATTCTAATGGCTTACTTTGGTCGACCAGACACAAGTGTACGATTCAACATTTAATAATTAATAATAATTTAATTACTTGCTTCAACTTATGGTTGTTATTTTTGGCAAAGTTATTCAGATTTATAAGACCTACTTCCTCACTTAGCGGCGCTAGTATACCAAAAGACTTGCTGCCTTTTGCAAAGTTGTTCAGATGAACAAGACCAGGAATGTTAGTGTTCATTTTATAAAATGATTCTTTAATTAGATTAGTTCTTCTTATTAGTCATAGTTATTACGACCCACTGGAACTTTGAATTGGTCTTCAATTTTCATTTAATTTGCCATTTTGTGACTGCCGTCGTTACATGTGCATATGGAATGATCATCAGCGAAAGAAAGGAGGACACAGAATAATGAAACTTATGAAAATGGTACCATAATGTTGGCAAATTTAAATATAGCCCTTTACCTTGTGTAAACGAGAAAAGAGATTGAAGTATGTTGCTATGAAACAATCAAATTGATTTCCAATTGACAGGTTAAATGCAACCTAAAATTCTGTTAACTCAAATTACCCTTTGACCCTTTTAAGTTTACGCATGGACATAATCCTGGAAAACTCAAAAGAAAATCCACATGACCTACACATCAGCAAATTTAGGATATTCAAGTCATCAAAAGTGGACATTCATTAAACTAGGTATTGAACTAAGCTGTTCCACATCTCTGAATCTGATATTAATTGACTGATATCTACCTCCGAAACAGAGCAGCTTCATATCCATAAAGACCATAGGATATGAGAGATCTATACTGCCCTGTGCGGCATAACAGTCCCATTAGCATTTTTGGCGATTATGAGTTATACATTGGAATCGATTGTCAAGTACCATCACTTTACAATGTACACGAAAAAATTCATACTTTGTTCAGAAAATGTCGCGAAAAATAACAAAACTATGTTGTCCCATCCATAAGAGCCCATGGAGAAAAAAATCTTCAACAGTGTTTTTCTCAGCTTGCTGCTTTAACGAATGGGACAACTATGCTGAAAAGGGCAGTATACAACTTGACTAAAAAGCCATACCCACCAGTCTTGAAACTTCCACTAAATGTGGTTTAAAGCCTTCCGGAATGAACCTTTCAAGTTCTGAGACCTTCTCCCTTCCGTTAAAATCTTCACACCTCTGTTTCACTTTAAAACTCATCCTGATGCTCCAAGGAGTAATTCGGATCATAATAATTGCTCCAGAAAATTTTCAGTCTTGCATGCCTTGTAAGGACCCCCAGGTAAAATCATAAGGCTCACACGTATAGAAAATTAATCGATAACGGCATTTTGGGTAAAAACTACGACTATCACGATAGGATTTTTTTTAATTCAAATCACATCGGATACTTATTCATATAAACAGCATAACAAGCGGCTTAAAGGAATGATTCAGAAACAATCTGAATCAGTTTAGTGCCCGGACGTAAATCCTGGAAAACTCAATCATACCAATCAGTATTGGCACTTCTACTAGATGTACTCTGAAGTCTCTCGGAATGACCTGCAAAGTTCCGTTTACCAAAAACCCCTCTCCCCACCAATAAAATCTTTTAAATACACCCCTGTATCACTTTAAACTCTTCCTGATGTTCCATTGAAGTAGGACATAGTAATGGTTAAAAACTTTTGGATTTGCAGTCAAAATGCACGAAGTCTCTCAGATAACACGAATCAGTTCTCGATGTCCACCCAAGTAACATTGCAAGTTTTAATGAGGAACTAATGCATTCTACAAGTCGAAGTCATGATCTACAGAACCCTCATAAAATCATAATTTTTAATGGACAATGTACTCACTTCAGGACTTCAACCTATCGAAATGCCACAAAGTTCACCGAATCTGATAGAAGCGAATTTCACTTGTCTCAAAGTCTTCAGACTCGCCCCAAAATTCTTTAGGTCTACATTCAAAGTAGTATAGATTCTTCTATAGCATAAACATGATTCGCTTTAAGGTGTAGAGTCCACAAATGGCCGCCACATTGGATATACATGTACTTCCACTTCAAATTTTCAATTACACAAATTAACGTCCCATTTCACCGGAAACTGTTACTTCCTGTATGATGCAGTACAGAAAACATGAAGTAACAGTTTCAATGCGGCACGTGTCGTGGAAGCTGTACTGAAAATATGTTTTCGTTAATTCTATTACGCTCATTTCGTAAAAATGAGTTTCGTTGCTAAAACAAATGTTTCGTAATTATGCAAAATATTCGTATTTCATGTCTTAAGGTACAATGCCAACCATAATTCGTAAAATACACGCACTCTATTTCGTACATTCGCTCCGACGTGGAGTGAAACGTCACAAAACGTAAACGCATTTCACGAATGCAATCAAGTCAAACAAAATTAGTGAAAAGTTTCCTTAGTTCGTGAACACAAAAGTGCAACCAAGTGGAAATGTCAATGGGTCCAGTTATGTTCCGCGGCTGGTGGGATGACATCATGGATACTGTAATGCGTACATTCCGAATTCAAGACCAGCACTTTGGTAACGGAATCAACTCGGATAAACTGATGACGGTAATTTCTCAAGATATTTGTCGATATTCCACTTAAAACTTGTACAATAATCAAACTTCAATGGCCTCTTTCCTCTCTCAGGTATTGGCACGCAACCATACTACACGTTCGGTCCTTCAGAACTCTAGGCGGACCAAGTATATAAGAAGGAGGTATAATTCCAGCATCAGCCCAGCAGGAAATCGGCCAACGATCAGTAAGGACCAATGAAGACAGGAAACAGGATGTCTATGTTGAGTGTGCAACAGTTTAAAGCAAACCAAAATGTTGATAAAGGCTTCCCAAAAGAGCATCATTGATTTAAAGCACAAGAACAAGGACGAACAAGGTTTCATTCGGTGCAGCTTCCTTCGGTTAAGCCACAACGCCTTAGAGATCAAGTCAACGAATTCTATTTTATTTCATTACTTCAGAATTCAATTTGTTATTACCTTTCTCAAAGAATAAAAACTATCGTTTGTAAATGTTGCATTTAAGAATAATAAATGAACTTCGTTTGTGTTTGCTGTAAACATTGTTTTGACGAAAGCCAGAAAGACCGATTTATTTCCTACGAAATTTACGTACCATGGATGCATCTTTTATTCGTATAAGAATATTTCATGAAATTAACATTGCTTGGATTTCTTGTCACGAATCGTTCGTATTAATTTAATGATTCATTCCGAAATTAAAAGAACTACAAGTAGTACTAGTTTCACATTGTCTGACTCCTTCTTCTTGAACCAACGAACATTTGATGACAATTACTTGCTTGTTAAATTATTCTGAGTTAAGGAGAGAACCTTCACTAAATTTCAAATTGTACACAAATTATGTCCACACCTGGTCCGATTACCAAACCCGAATCAGCAGACCAACACCAAGTGGAATTAAATGGAAATTACTAAACCTTCTCTCTTTCGTTGTACAGGTATTCCGCTAGTATGTCCATATTGATCAGGATTCAAGCGTAGGTACAAACGATCGATCGAAGGACAGTCGAAATTGGGTCATCAGCTAAAATGCTGGGCATTGATCCCACGCTATTTAATTGGTTTAGCAGGATATGTTTTAGTGTGCGTGAAGATTTTCTATGTTCCGTAAATAAATGTGCGTTATTGTAACTAGTTCCTAGTCTGCGAGTGTAAAGTTATTCGGAGTTAAATTCCAAAGGACTTTTACTGGATAATGTCTCAGATCCCACGAACTTCTATCAAGGAGATCCCTAGACTGGTAATTTTATCTAGATTTTGATTTTGATTTGCGATACAGAAGGGGGTCTTATGGAGACCAGAACGTGAGTGGGACATGGTAATCACTTAAAACTATAATATTTAAAATGAACCACATGCCCCAAAAAAAAAACCCTAGAACGACTCCATGCTCCCACTTTCCCATATCATTGCATGCATTTCAGGTATAAGCGCATTTGGCTCACTTTGCAGTAGCTAGTTTGCGGAGCATACTTACAGTTTTCCTGGTTCCCAGGTACTCCTTGTTTTCCTTCACCACCAGCCATCTGACCAGGTAAATGGAACCTCACTTCTGGATGTCTTCAAAATTAAGGGATTCAAATCGCTCTTCGTGCATAATCCTTCCACATAACAGGTCCACTCAGCATCTGGAAAGAGCACTCGGTTAGTCATATATTTGATATGGTTTGTAATAAGACATATAAAACGTAAAGATAGAAAATCTGGATTAGTTTTCCGAGGTGACAGCTTTATAGGAATACCCGTCTAACCATATCGTATCTTATGGTTATATGGTTACTTGGGTACTAACGTAAAATACCGTGCATGTACCAGAAGATCAACAACGCCCTACTATTGGCAGCTCAACGTCTATCCCATGTATTCCTTGAATCGGAGAAAAGCTCAAAACTACAGGTCCAACTGACAACACCTGATGTTCATTAACCTGCCCAACACTAGAACCTGCCAACCTACGGCACCTGCACGATAATGTGGGCCATCTGAAACGGTTCGTCGGTTGCTAAATGAAGTATTTCTCAAATTAGAGCAATAAATGACTCAATCTTTATTACTGCTTTCTTACGTAAACCTGAGTTAATACCTATATTCCCGTCCAAACTTCTACAACGTCATTCTTCATACATAAAAACTAAGTTAAAATATTCATGCATGGAAAACACTCTCCATAAATGAAAAAAACGATAACATGGGTACTAACTGACGAAACTACGACTAATCATCGAAAGTACTTGTAGTTTACTCTGGCACTTTTAAGAATACTGCAAACAGACCGGTAATTACTCGTCTATCGGATCCCCATTTTCCTTCAACCCATTGAACGATGTCCAACCTGACTGCCTCCACTGCGTCTACTGTCGAAGGTTAAATAAGGTGAAACGGCCAGGTTCACACACTTCACTTCGGTAAAACACCCTGGGAACCAAACTTTTAGCTCCATGATACACGAAGGAATGGACTACAGGGATGCTACTTCACCTGTTAGTGTCTCTAATCACTTTGATTATTATGAAGCACTGCTCAACTTACTTACTTGCGATGTTCTTTTTTGCTCTATGCTAAATTGGCCTCATCAAGGAAATAAACGGAGCCGATAGGAATCTAACCTGGGCCCAGCTGCCGAAGCGCACCAACATCCGGCATGACTACGAATCCATCATGACATTTTAACCGCTAGGAAAACTGGATTCACCCGCACACTTCTGGCCAAAAAATCACCTGACTCACTCGCACAATAAAAATATCAACCATCCTATCACTATCTGTTATAAAAATTTCGGTTGTTAATGCGTCGCGAAAAAAAAAAAAAAAAATGACACTTCAATAAGGAAGAAAACATGCACGCCTACATTGATCAAAAAGCCCGATTTTCACGACTTTCACCCACTGTGCATCATCTTCCAGTCGCTACCATAGTAACACCATCGTAACCAAATTTTCACATGCCGAGAGTCTATATAAGCAAGGCTGCTGCTAACAATCGACAAGAGGCTTTTGAGGTAGTTTCCAAGCGGACGTCTTTTTGATCGCTCTTCCCATTTTTTCAAGATTGGACAGTTTTTCAACATGTTTGCTAGCAAGGCGAAAAACGGTCGCGATGTTCGGAAGACCCGGTCCAGTCGGAATGTTAGACCGGTGTCTTTGCCCGATTTCATGCGAACCGACCCTGATGGCACTCTAACGGCCATTTACCAGCGCATAAAGGCGGCTTCTTCAAAGCCGAAGCTGCCAAAAGCGCAGGATCGTTGGGAGGTTCTCAAAAGATTGCCGGTGACCGATGAATACGATAATGTAAGGTCGCCGATCGGTGAGTACATCCGACGGCCGTTTAAGGCTTCTGCTAGCAAACATTTGATTGGTGAGGGAATTGGAAGCGACGTTCCAGATTATCGTCTTGGAACTACCCCGGATGCCTCAAAGGCGGATTATGGTAAGGGTAAGTTTGATTATAATTGTGAGGGCTTAGAATTAGATATTAATATGAATTTAGGAGATAGGGAGGGTCATTCCCAAATTTTATGTGAGGCATTTAGGTATAACAGAGCCGATGTAGATTCGGTGCTGGTAGAAGGTATAGCCAAGGTACAGGAATGCGAGACGACATTAGCAGTATTCGAAACATACGCCAAGATACATCATGATATTTTGGAACGTGTGACGTATGTTCCGACCACTGCTGATGTTTCTACGCAGACTACTATCCCAAAATTACAGCGAACACAGCTGAACTTTATATATGCTGGATCTTGGGAGAAGTGTACCTTGAGAGAAAATCAAGGTATGCAAACCGAAGATCAAAATTTGACGTCTCCGAAGCAGCCTACTGTGGTGCTTCAGAAAAATGCTAGTGGCCAAAATTCTAATTTGATAAAAAATCTTTTTGGTTGGAAATCTTTCGGATTGACCTTTTTTGTTTCGGCCCTGGTCCTCGGTTTGCTGGAAATTCCAAATTACATCTAGCAGATTGGTATTGATTTTTGTTACTTGGATCGAGCTCACTGGTGGTCCAACGAATTTCATCAAAATTAATTAGCTTCTCCGAGGTCTTCTGGCGAGTAAAGATGTTGTAGCCGGGTACAAACGAATACTTCGAGCTACCATTTTTTCTACGAGAATTCCTCGGAACCCATTAACACCGGATAGGGACCTTTTGGTGAAAAAAAATTCGTTTAGGGACCGTGCTTGGATGGCTAAACCCATTGGGAATGGCTTCCAAGCAAACCAATCGATGTAGCAGAATGCTTCCATCGAAGATCTTTTTGTTTTTGAAGTTCGAAGGACCAGTATCGTGAGCTCGATCATCGCATTTCAGAGTATTTAGCAGTGTTAGGGTTTAGATGTAGTGTATATGTAGAAAAAGAATTAGATAGATTGATAGGAGCTAGGGCAGGAGCACATATGTGATTGGCAGGGAATGTGGTGGGAGTTTAAATGTACTGAAAAGTCATCCCTTTTGATAATTTTGATCGAAACTGGTTGATCATAAATTGATTTAATTGAAAATCGGTTTGGATCGAAATTAGAAACAGAGAGGTGACTTTTCAATACATTTAACGGGGCCTATCACATATGTGCTCCTTTTATCTGGTTAGTTAGGTACTTCCAAATTTACCGTTCACTTATAGTAGATAGTTAGTTAGTTAAAAGGGTGGTATCACATTTCCTGGATTTTATTTACAGAATGGGCTATTTAGTAACATACTGTTTTTGGCAATATTTTAGTTTTCAAATATGTGATTAAAATGGGAATATGTCCTTCTTTGAGTGTTCATTACGTTGTTTGATTATTTTTGTTTTTCGTTTGATTATTGTTGTTGTTGTGTTGTTGATTATTTATTTGATATTTGAATAAAGAAGGAAACATTCCCATTAGCAAAATTTTGAATATTGAAATAACTTTTTTACGTTTTGATTGCACATGATTTCCTACTTTCATTTAAATGGTCCATTTTGGGAAATGAAACTCCGGGATATGTGATACCACCCTTAGAAGCGTTTTTAATCAGTTAGGAGCTAGGGCAGGAGCACATATGTGATTGGCAGGGAATGTGGTGGGAGTTTAAGGGTACTGAATTCTTTGTTCAGTACTTTTAACGGGGCTTCTCACATATGTGCTCCTTTATTATTAAAACACAGGATAGAGTCGACTTCAGGTCAGAGAAAGTTGGTAGTTTGAGTGAAAGTGTATTATGTAGAAGAGCTAGGGCCGAAACGAGAATTTAGTGCGCCCCACATTTAGTAGTTCCACATTTGAAATGATCTGTAATTTTTTTCGTTGTCAGTTAAAATTGTAATAGTAGGTTAATATTTCAAGCTTAAAAAAAACAATCCCATCCCATATTTTGTATGAATTAAAGTGTTCACTTCAGTGTATCAATTGAGTGTTTAAGGCTTCAAAAGATCCTGTTGACCAATGAATTCTTCAAATAGTATTGCCAAACTAAAGCTAACCAAGACACCATTATGGAATGCTCTTCGGCAGGGGAACTATGCCATTAGCGCGAAGCATTTTTAAACCACTGATGCTGGCGCCAACTAGTATTGTGTTTACTGTTTGTTCATCACTTGATTCAATAGGATCAGATCCACCGTTAGCACAAGATTGGTAAGTGTGTCAGTTTTTGATCATAGTGTTTCTCTAATTGACCCTGTCTTGTTGAGGAGATACGTTTGGTTCATTGTTTGATCTCATGATTGCAGGATAAAATTATAAACATGGTTTGCCGCTATATCTAGTTCAGGTCTTATACCAATCTGATGCTTTACATTAGTTTTAAACAATACAAGAAATTTGAATGTTTATTTCAAGTTATAAAAATAAAATTCAGAGGAGGATCGTTCGTTTGAGTTTATTGTCAAAACCGTCAACCCAATTACTTAAGTTTAATGTTAAGGCACGGTGCACAAAGGCAATGAATTGATAGGTTTGTAGATAACGTACCTCTTACGTAAATAAAAGGAACGATGAAGGATTAAGGTTGCTCCTTAGAAACAAATAACATTAGAGCATTTCGTAGCACTAGAGAGGGTCAGAATCAATGAGAGCTTCAGGTGTTTGAATTACGTCGCACTGATTGACTGCGTCGGTATCAGCAAATATCAAGTCCAAGGTCCGGTTAACATAATGTATCGGCTTCATGCCGAGTAATGCCATTCCATCGATAAGCGCAATGTTTGCAGCAGTAAATGAAGAACCCACAGAATCGTTGTAAACTCATCCAGAAGCTGAGGATGTCCAGCAAAGACCAGGCTGATTATAAACATCAAAGAGGAAAGTAAAGTTGAGAAATAATTTCGGAAGAGATACCTTTGAAGAAAAATATAAGGCTTCATCGAAACACAAAAAAAAAAAACAGACAAATAAAACACTTGAATAATCCAAAGCCAAAATCACAATAAATCTACATAAAACACAATAGTAGTGATAATTTATCAAACTATTTGGAGATATGCGATCAACTGCATTTAGCCATCAGTAAGTAGTGCATTTGAAACATATAATTCAAAGACTGAACTTGAAATAAAGTTCTGTCCGAAATACGTAAAAAACAAATTAAAATCTTACAATTTTTCTTCGACAATGCATCTTGACAGAAATGTTGGCGATAGCTCTGAAAAAAAACTTTAATCTATTTACAATTTTTTTCTCAAGACATCTACACGACATTTTCTGAAGAAGATCTAGACCGGGATTATTTTTCAATTTATCCTGAATTTTTAAGGGACGTTGGAGTTAAGAAACTTCAAATGCAGGCTATTTTGTAGGCTTTAAACTATTCCGACATCTCAAAAGGTCCTGAACCAGACGGAATACCTCCTGTATTTATGAAAAGTCTTGCAATGGAACTTACTGGTCCATTGTTTTGGCTTTTTAATATGTCCCTGAAATCTGGAATCTTCCCAAAAATTTGTAAAAGCTCATTTCTAGAGCCTATCTTTAAATCTGGCCGAAAATCTGACTTCATTCTGGACTCTGAAAATGAATGTATCTTACTCCCAGGGATAATGAAACATTGCAGTTCATTTTTGACCACATCAAAAACCAACAAAATTGCTATTTGGACTTTTTACTAACGATTATTAATGAAGATTTCTGTGTGACCGAATCATTCAATCTACTGTGGAAAAATTAAGCGATTGAATATTCTTTATTTGTGCATGAAAACCAAAGACCCAACGACTGTGACTTTCGAAAAAATAAAATTTTAATTTAACAGTGTCAATTAGCAATTAATTTCGGTAGAAATTCCGGACGCTACAGAAACACACAAAATCGAGTCTGGTATAACAGACAAATAAAAAACTTGAAAAATCGGCAGCAAAAAGCACATAAAATTTATAAAAAAAACACACAATAGTAGTAATAATTTATTAATTTATTTGGATATATGCGATCAACTGAATTTAGCTATCAGTACTGCATTTGAAGAATATAATGCAAAAACAGAACATGAAATAAAGTCCTGTCCAAAAAACTTCTTTAATTACGTAAAAAACCAAATTCAAATCTGATAATTTTCCTTCAATAATGCATCTCTAGTAATGGAACTCACTGCTCCATTGTTTTGGCTTTTTAATACGTCCCTGTAATCTGGAACCTTGCCCAAAAATTTGGAAAAGCTCATTCCAAGTGCTTATCTTTAAATCTCGCCGAAAATCTGACGTATGCAATTATCGTGGTATAGCCATAATCTCTTGCATTCCTAAACTTTTCGAGACAATTGTCAACGAAAAGTTATTTCTCCAAATAAAAAATAGAATTGCTGACATGCAACACGGCTTTTTCAAAGGTCGTTCGACCTCGACAAATTTATAGACTATTCATTGAATCCGATGGATAATGGAAACCACGTAGAAGTTCTCTATACAGACTTTAGCAAGGCATTTGACCGCATTGACATACCAATGCTACTCTTTAAATTGCAAAAAGAAAATGAAATTGAGTCAGAACTCCTGAAATGGCTTGAATCATATTTAACTAACCACAAACTAATAAATCGACAGTGAGCATGCATAAGGGCCTATACGCGATGATCGATTCTCTTTGTCGATTTTCTCTTTTGTTAATAACTCACTAGATTTAACGTTTCTCGGTGCGTTTGCTGTTGATTCTGATAGCCAATACAACCTGTTACTACTCTGCATTGAACACATTCTAGAAAATTGTTTCGTTTAGCTGTAGCAATGCAAAGAGAAAATCGATGAAGAGAATCGATCATCGCGTTTTCGCCCTTATGCATGCTCACTGTCGAATTAAATTCAACGCAAATAAATCGAGCCCAATTCAAGTCAGTTCAGGCGTCCCCCTACCCGAGCAAAGTCGGTTAAAAAATGAAAGCAAATCGATATTAAAGTTTGCAGTTTCTATCATAATGAAAACTCATTTTGATTTCAATTGTCGCGACATAAGTCTGATATCATATTGTGATTTCATTATGCAGTCAAAACTTTTTAAATGAAAACAACTTAACTTGAAGTTCTGCTGTTAATTTCTTGTTTAAAATTTGATTTAAGTTCATCGCTCGTTGAACTGACGATTATAGTCTATTTGTTTGGTTTAACACATTTTAGGTCATTCGTGACTAGCCCGAGGTGACATTTGAGCTCAAATCTTTCAGCGTAAGAAGCATGGATGCTAACCATTTACGACAGGCCCGTATTTAGTCAAACATTATGAATGCAAAATCAGTAATCAAATTGATTTCACTGAGGGCAGAATTAATTTTCCGTTCGATTCGACAGTGTAAAATTTTGCTCTCATTTTTGCTAGTATGACCACATTGATCAGGATTCAAGGTAAAAGTAACCTCTCTATATTTATTTAGGATTCCCAACCTAAAAACTTCCTGTTTGTGATCAACGGCGATAAGAGAGTGAGTGCCTCGTCGATATCCATCTTCATCTCCTGCCAAGTCAAACCTGCTGATCATCTCCCCTAGGAAGCGTAGGTGCAAACGATCGATCGAAGGGCAGTCGAAATTGGGTCATCAGCTAAAATACTGGGCATTGAACCCACGCTATTTTAATTTGTTTAGCAGTTAAGATGAAGGATATGTATAAGTGTGCGTGAAGATTTTCTATGTTCCGTAAATAAATGTGCGTTATTGCAATTAGTTCCCAGTCAAAGTGTGTTAAGTTATTCGGAGTATCCCAGAAGAATTCCAAAGGACTTTTACTGGATAATGTCTCAGAGCCCACGTGGAAGAAGAGATCCCTAGACCGGTAATTTGATTTTGATTTTAATTTTGATTTTGATTTTGCGAGACATGAAGGCCAAATCTAAAATCTCAAGGCAACATTCCAGAACGTGAGTGGGACATGGTAATCACTTAAAACTATAATATCTCAAATGAACCACATGCCCCGAAACAAAACCCTACAGTGACTCCCATACACCCTCCATACTAAATCGGGAGTCTTCCACTTGCCCATACCATTGCATGCATTTCAGGTATAAGCGCATTTGACTCACTTTGCAGTAGCTAGTTTGGACAAGAATATACTACAATAGAACGGAGCATACTTACAGTTTTCCTGGTTCCCATGTACTCCTTGTTTTCACCACCAGCCATCTGACCAGGTAAATGGAACCTCACTTCTGGATGTCTTCAAAAATGGGGGGAATCAAATCGCTCTTCGTGCATAATCCTTTCATATAACAGGTCCACTCAGCATCTGGAAAGAGCACTCGATTAGTCATATATTTGATATGGTTTGTAATAAAACATATAAAACGAAAAGAGAGAAAATCTGGATTAGTTTTCCGAGGTGACAGCTTTATAGGAATACCCGTCTAACCATATCGTATCTTATGGTTATATGGTTACTTGGGTACTAACGTAACGTCTATCCCATGTATTCCTTGAATCGGAGAAAAGCTCAAAACTACAAGTCCAACTGACAACACCTGATGTTCATTAACCTGCCCAGCACTAGAACCTGCCAACCTACGGCACCTGCACGATAATGTGGGCCATCAGAAACGGTTCGTCAGTTCCATATTCAATTCAAGCCTCTGAATTTCTAAAATGTTATTTTTTACTGAAGAATGTTTCGCTGTGGATGTGTTATGTTTGATTACTGAATGAATAAACGAGGAAAATTAAATGTTCCCATTATAAAATGCATTGGGTTACTAAAAATATCCTTTGAAAATTCTCTTTGCAATGATCAGATACCCTGAAAATTCCGGTTATTTTCAGCGAAAACTAAAATTCACTGTGAATTCCCTGTTTTCCAGGATTTTCGTGTAAAAACCACCCGGTCATATCGCCTTGTACCAGTTGACGATTATGAAGTATAATTAATTATTACGCTATGTCACTCATTATACTTTTGGTAATGGTAAAATGCACGAAAATAATCGACGATTTTGATCGAGATAGCGCGTATATGTGGCGCCGATTTTCAAAATATGTAAATGGATCCGGATATCTGGCTGATTGGCTGCAGATCCACGGCTAGCTCAGCACCACCCAAGTCCGGAAGTACTTACCTTGCAGAGCATTCATCGTTCAGCTTATATGTATGTTGATCGGGGCTGTGACCCTAAGTCCCGCTCCTACGATTATCTGTCCTTTTTAAGCACTACCGGAACCGGTTATGAGTATTCGCATGTGACCATATCTACCTGTTGATCCATGCCATGATGTCTATTTACTTCTAGAATCATAAATTTTGAGCCGTCGGGTTTTGGAAATGTTCTTTTTTGCTCTATCGGAACCTGTGGCAGGTAGCGCAAATGGCTAAATTGGCCTCATCAAGGAAATAAACGGAGCCGATAGGAATCTAACCTGGGCCCAGCTGCCGAAGCGCACCAACATCCGGAATGACTACGAATCCATCATGACATTTTAACCGCTAGGAAAACTGGATTCACCCGCACACTTCTGGCCAAAAAATCACCTGACTCACTCGCACAGTAAAAATATCAACCATCCTATCACTATCTGTTATAAAAATTTCGGTTGTTAATGCGTCGCGAAAAAAAATGACACTTCAATAAGGAAGAAAACATGCACGCCTACATTGATCAAAAAGCCCGATTTTCACGACTTTCACCCACTGTGCATCATCTTCCAGTCGCTACCATAGCAACACCATCGTAACCAAATTTTCACATGCCGAGAGTCTATATAAGCAAGGCTGCTGCTAAAAATCGACAAGAGGCTTTTGAGGTAGTTTCCAAGCGGACGTCTTTTTGATCGCTCTTCCCATTTTTTCAAGATTGGACAGTTTTTCAACATGTTTGCTAGCAAGGCGAAAAACGGTCGCGATGTTCGGAAGACCCGGTCCAGTCGGAATGTTAGACCGGTGTCTTTGCCCGATTTCATGAGAACCGACCCTGATGGCACTCTAACGGCCATTTACCAGCGCATAAAGGCGGCTTCTTCAAAGCCGAAGCTGCCAAAAGCGCAGGATCGTTGGGAGGTTCTCAAAAGATTGCCGGTGACCGATGAATACGATAATGTAAGGTCGCCGATCGGTGAGTACATCCGACGGCCGTTTAAGGCTTCTGCTAGCAAACATTTGATTGGTGAGGGAATTGGAAGCGACGTTCCAGATTATCGTCTTGGAACTACCCCGGATGCCTCAAAGGCGGATTATGGTAAGGGTAAGTTTGATTATAATTGTGAGGGCTTAGAATTAGATATTAATATGAATTTAGGAGATAGGGAGGGTCATTCCCAAATTTTATGTGAGGCATTTAGGTATAACAGAGCCGATGTAGATTCGGTGCTGGTAGAAGGTATAGCCAAGGTACAGGAATGCGAGACGACATTAGCAGTATTCGAAACATACGCCAAGATACATCATGATATTTTGGAACGTGTGACGTATGTTCCGACCACTGCTGATGTTTCTACGCAGACTACTATCCCAAAATTACAGCGAACACAGCTGAACTTTATATATGCTGGATCTTGGGAGAAGTGTACCTTGAGAGAAAATCAAGGTATGCAAACCGAAGATCAAAATTTGACGTCTCCGAAGCAGCCTACTGTGGTGCTTCAGAAAAATGCTAGTGGCCAAAATTCTAATTTGATAAAAAATCTTTTTGGTTGGAAATCTTTCGGATTGACCTTTTTTGTTTCGGCCCTGGTCCTCGGTTTGCTGGAAATTCCAAATTACATCTAGCAGATTGGTATTGATTTTTGTTACTTGGATCGAGCTCACTGGTGGTCCAACGAATTTCATCAAAATTAATTAGCTTCTCCGAGGTCTTCTGGCGAGTAAAGATGTTGTAGCCGGGTACAAACGAATACTTCGAGCTACCATTTTTTCTACGAGAATTCCTCGGAACCCATTAACACCGGATAGGGACCTTTTGGTGAAAAAAAATTCGTTTAGGGACCGTGCTTGGATGGCTAAACCCATTGGGAATGGCTTCCAAGCAAACCAATCGATGTAGCAGAATGCTTCCATCGAAGATCTTTTTGTTTTTGAAGTTCGAAGGACCAGTATCGTGAGCTCGATCATCGCATTTCAGAGTATTTAGCAGTGTTAGGGTTTAGATGTAGTGTATATGTAGAAAAAGAATTAGATAGATTGATAGGAGCTAGGGCAGGAGCACATATGTGATTGGCAGGGAATGTGGTGGGAGTTTAAATGTACTGAAAAGTCATCCCTTTTGATAATTTTGATCGAAACTGGTTGATCATAAATTGATTTAATTGAAAATCGGTTTGGATCGAAATTAGAAACAGAGAGGTGACTTTTCAATACATTTAACGGGGCCTATCACATATGTGCTCCTTTTATCTGGTTAGTTAGGTACTTCCAAATTTACCGTTCACTTATAGTAGATAGTTAGTTAGTTAAAAGGGTGGTATCACATTTCCTGGATTTTATTTACAGAATGGGCTATTTAGTAACATACTGTTTTTGGCAATATTTTAGTTTTCAAATATGTGATTAAAATGGGAATATGTCCTTCTTTGAGTGTTCATTACGTTGTTTGATTATTTTTGTTTTTCGTTTGATTATTGTTGTTGTTGTGTTGTTGATTATTTATTTGATATTTGAATAAAGAAGGAAACATTCCCATTAGCAAAATTTTGAATATTGAAATAACTTTTTTACGTTTTGATTGCACATGATTTCCTACTTTCATTTAAATGGTCCATTTTGGGAAATGAAACTCCGGGATATGTGATACCACCCTTAGAAGCGTTTTTAATCAGTTAGGAGCTAGGGCAGGAGCACATATGTGATTGGCAGGGAATGTGGTGGGAGTTTAAGGGTACTGAATTCTTTGTTCAGTACTTTTAACGGGGCTTCTCACATATGTGCTCCTTTATTATTAAAACACAGGATAGAGTCGACTTCAGGTCAGAGAAAGTTGGTAGTTTGAGTGAAAGTGTATTATGTAGAAGAGCTAGGGCCGAAACGAGAATTTAGTGCGCCCCACATTTAGTAGTTCCACATTTGAAATGATCTGTAATTTTTTTCGTTGTCAGTTAAAATTGTAATAGTAGGTTAATATTTCAAGCTTAAAAAAAACAATCCCATCCCATATTTTGTATGAATTAAAGTGTTCACTTCAGTGTATCAATTGAGTGTTTAAGGCTTCAAAAGATCCTGTTGACCAATGAATTCTTCAAATAGTATTGCCAAACTAAAGCTAACCAAGACACCATTATGGAATGCTCTTCGGCAGGGGAACTATGCCATTAGCGCGAAGCATTTTTAAACCACTGATGCTGGCGCCAACTAGTATTGTGTTTACTGTTTGTTCATCACTTGATTCAATAGGATCAGATCCACCGTTAGCACAAGATTGGTAAGTGTGTCAGTTTTTGATCATAGTGTTTCTCTAATTGACCCTGTCTTGTTGAGGAGATACGTTTGGTTCATTGTTTGATCTCATGATTGCAGGATAAAATTATAAACATGGTTTGCCGCTATATCTAGTTCAGGTCTTATACCAATCTGATGCTTTACATTAGTTTTAAACAATACAAGAAATTTGAATGTTTATTTCAAGTTATAAAAATAAAATTCAGAGGAGGATCGTTCGTTTGAGTTTATTGTCAAAACCGTCAACCCAATTACAAAAGTTTAACGTTAAAACACGGTGTTTAAAGGCAATTCATTAATCTACGAATAAATTACTTAGGTCTTACGTAAATAAAAGAAGGCCACACCATTGAAACAAATAACTAAACCTAGATTAGAGCTTTCCGTAGAGAGGATCTAGGATAAGAGATGAGCCTGGTTGATTTTAAGTCAACCGAACTGTAAAAACCAGAGATACTCAAGCAACGCACATCTTGATTGAAACGGCAGTGTTGCTAGAAATCACCTAAGCATAGGGTGCGAAAGTCGTTTGTCGCTTCTCTCTTATCCTAAAAATGCTCTCTACCGTAGCACCTTTGGCTGTTGTGCTATAATCTCGGCTATAATAGTAAAGAAAGTCGTACCTTCGTTAGTCAAGATAATGTTTAAACGAGTGTTGCTCTGGAGCGACAGTCAAAATTGTTCTGTTGACTTGAGTTCTGGATCAGCTTCAACGAACTTCGTAATAACTTGTGTCGCGATATCCGAAGTGAATCGAATGGTTTTCATTGGACCCAAGCCAAATTCATGAAGCCCAAATGAAATATGCACAACAACATTGGGGTAAAATGCACCGCTTGATAGAGATAAACCATAACCTAAAATCTGACGTACGTAATTATCTTGAAATAGCCATCATTTGTTGCATTCCTAAAGGCAATTGTCAAAGAAAAATTATTTCTCCAAATCAAAAATAGAATTACTGACATGCAACACGGCTTCTTCAAGGGTCGTTCGACCTCGACAAATTTAGTTGAAATTTTAGACTATTCATTAAATGCAATGGATAATGGAAACCACGAAGGAGCCCTCTATACAAACTTTAACAAGGCATTTGACCGCATTGGCATACCAATGCTACTCTTTAAATTGCAAAAAACTGAAATTTGGTCAGAACTCCTGAAATGGCTTGAATCATATTTAAAGCCAATTCAAGTCACTTCGAAAACGAAAACGATATTTCATTCTTAAAAAATTTAAATAGCTAATCTATGCCGAAGACATGAAGCTCTTTTTGGAAATAAGAAATGTAGAAGACATCATTATATTCTAGAATGAAATACACATATTCTTCATAATATTATGGTCAAAAAAGTCTACTAGAATTGAATTTTAATCAAATGCAACTTAATACCATTTGGCAAGAAAAGAACAACATGAAGCATTTCAATTGCATAAGAAAATCAAAATAATGTCAAATGTGATATAATTAGGAATTTAGGAACTATCTTAAACTCCAAACTAACTTTCAAAGACCATTACAACACAGTTATTCACAGGGCAAATAACATGCTAGGCTTTATAAAGCATTTTTGCTACCACTGTCAGGACACACACAAAATTGAAACATTATATATTGCCTGTGTGAGGTCCACACTGGAGTATCGCTCGAAGAAAGATTAGCATCAGTACAAAAACAATTCCTATTATACGCCTTTCGTAAATTTGGTTGGAAATCATTTCCTCTTCCCCCATATGAAGCACGCTGCATGCTTCCCGAGCAGGAGAAAATAACGTATGAATACCTAATTCTGTTCTTGATACCAACATTTGGTGTTGGTCAACCTGACATAAGTAAATAATATAAAATTATACTTGGATACTAGAAGAATACCTGTGTGGTTTTGTTTTGGTCTTATAAACATAAAAACAAATTAAAAGAGCGTCGTGAAAATGCAATGATTTCATTTGTAAACGATATCGTTTCGCAGCGCATTGACTCAATAGAACCTTGATCAAAATTATATTTCTGTGCACCTAGTCAGCAACTCCGAAATCGAAATTTATTTGCCATAAGCCATCATCGCACAAATTATGCAAAATATGGGCCATTACACGGCATGATTCAATACTGCGAAACCATTACCTCATTAGAACAAAAAAAAAAAGGAAAGCAGATACTGCCTAATTTCATTTAAGACAAAACTGTGCTTAAACTTTTTCTTTCAATGTTTTTTTTTTATATTTAAGAAAAAAAAACTCTATATGTTTTCATACTAGTCTACGTTGGTTGATGAAATAATTAAAGAAATAAATACATTGTACGACTTGATAGACGTTTTCTGTCATCAGGAAAGTTGTTCTGAAAAACAATCCAAAAAAACCAGCCGTTTGTTGGAGATCTCAGTTGAAAATTCACTCACCACTAGTGCCATTTGATTCTAATGGCTTACTTTGGTCGACCAGACACAAGTGTACGATTCAACATTTAATAATTAATAATAATTTAATTACTTGCTTCAACTTATGGTTGTTATTTTTGGCAAAGTTATTCAGATTTAT
The DNA here is from genome assembly GCF_037179485.1 of Ochlerotatus camptorhynchus. Taxonomy (NCBI): domain Eukaryota; kingdom Metazoa; phylum Arthropoda; class Insecta; order Diptera; family Culicidae; genus Ochlerotatus; species Ochlerotatus camptorhynchus. The sequence goes on from NW_027040766.1 coordinate 7,268,924, forward strand.
AAGACCTACTTCCTCACTTAGCGGCGCTAGTATACCAAAAGACTTGCTGCCTTTTGCAAAGTTGTTCAGATGAACAAGACCAGGAATGTTAGTGTTCATTTTATAAAATGATTCTTTAATTAGATTAGTTCTTCTTATTAGTCATAGTTATTACGACCCACTGGAACTTTGAATTGGTCTTCAATTTTCATTTAATTTGCCATTTTGTGACTGCCGTCGTTACATGTGCATATGGAATGATCATCAGCGAAAGAAAGGAGGACACAGAATAATGAAACTTATGAAAATGGTACCATAATGTTGGCAAATTTAAATATAGCCCTTTACCTTGTGTAAACGAGAAAAGAGATTGAAGTATGTTGCTATGAAACAATCAAATTGATTTCCAATTGACAGGTTAAATGCAACCTAAAATTCTGTTAACTCAAATTACCCTTTGACCCTTTTAAGTTTACGCATGGACATAATCCTGGAAAACTCAAAAGAAAATCCACATGACCTACACATCAGCAAATTTAGGATATTCAAGTCATCAAAAGTGGACATTCATTAAACTAGGTATTGAACTAAGCTGTTCCACATCTCTGAATCTGATATTAATTGACTGATATCTACCTCCGAAACAGAGCAGCTTCATATCCATAAAGACCATAGGATATGAGAGATCTATACTGCCCTGTGCGGCATAACAGTCCCATTAGCATTTTTGGCGATTATGAGTTATACATTGGAATCGATTGTCAAGTACCATCACTTTACAATGTACACGAAAAAATTCATACTTTGTTCAGAAAATGTCGCGAAAAATAACAAAACTATGTTGTCCCATCCATAAGAGCCCATGGAGAAAAAAATCTTCAACAGTGTTTTTCTCAGCTTGCTGCTTTAACGAATGGGACAACTATGCTGAAAAGGGCAGTATACAACTTGACTAAAAAGCCATACCCACCAGTCTTGAAACTTCCACTAAATGTGGTTTAAAGCCTTCCGGAATGAACCTCTCAAGTTCTGAGACCTTCTCCCTTCCGTTAAAATCTTCACACCTCTGTTTCACTTTAAAACTCATCCTGATGCTCCAAGGAGTAATTCGGATCATAATAATTGCTCCAGAAAATTTTCAGTCTTGCATGCCTTGTAAGGACCCCCAGGTAAAATCATAAGGCTCACACGTATAGAAAATTAATCGATAACGGCATTTTGGGTAAAAACTACGACTATCACGATAGGATTTTTTTTAATTCAAATCACATCGGATACTTATTCATATAAACAGCATAACAAGCGGCTTAAAGGAATGATTCAGAAACAATCTGAATCAGTTTAGTGCCCGGACGTAAATCCTGGAAAACTCAATCATACCAATCAGTATTGGCACTTCTACTAGATGTGCTCTGAAGTCTCTCGGAATGACCTGCAAAGTTCCGTTTACCAAAAACCCCTCTCCCCACCAATAAAATCTTTTAAATACACCCCTGTATCACTTTAAACTCTTCCTGATGTTCCATTGAAGTAGGACATAGTAATGGTTAAAAACTTTTGGATTTGCAGTCAAAATGCACGAAGTCTCTCAGATATCACGAATCAGTTCTCGATGTCCACCCAAGTAACATTGCAAGTTTTAATGAGGAACTAATGCATTCTACAAGTCGAAGTCATGATCTACAGAACCCTCATAAAATCATAATTTTTAATGGACAATGTACTCACTTCAGGACTTCAACCTATCGAAATGCCACAAAGTTCACCGAATCTGATAGAAGCGAATTTCACTTGTCTCAAAGTCTTCATACTCGCCCCAAAATTCTTTAGGTCTACATTCAAAGTAGTATAGATTCTTCTATAGCATAAACATGATTCGCTTTAAGGTGTAGAGTCCACAAATGGCCGCCACATTGGATATACATGTACTTCCACTTCAAATTTTCAATTACACAAATTAACGTCCCATTTCACCGGAAACTGTTACTTCCTGTATGATGCAGTACAGAAAACATGAAGTAACAGTTTCAATGCGGCACGTGTCGTGGAAGCTGTACTGAAAATATGTTTTCGTTAATTCTATTACGCTCATTTCGTAAAAATGAGTTTCGTTGCTAAAACAAATGTTTCGTAATTATGCAAAATATTCGTATTTCATGTCTTAAGGTACAATGCCAACCATAATTCGTAAAATACACGCACTCTATTTCGTACATTCGCTCCGACGTGGAGTGAAACGTCACAAAACGTAAACGCATTTCACGAATGCAATCAAGTCAAACAAAATTAGTGAAAAGTTTCCTTAGTTCGTGAACACAAAAGTGCAACCAAGTGGAAATGTCAATGGGTCCAGTTATGTTCCGCGGCTGGTGGGATGACATCATGGATACTGTAATGCGTACATTCCGAATTCAAGACCAGCACTTTGGTAACGGAATCAACTCGGATAAACTGATGACGGTAATTTCTCAAGATATTTGTCGATATTCCACTTAAAACTTGTACAATAATCAAACTTCAATGGCCTCTTTCCTCTCTCAGGTATTGGCACGCAACCATACTACACGTTCGGTCCTTCAGAACTCTAGGCGGACCAAGTATATAAGAAGGAGGTATAATTCCAGCATCAGCCCAGCAGGAAATCGGCCAACGATCAGTAAGGACCAATGAAGACAGGAAACAGGATGTCTATGTTGAGTGTGCAACAGTTTAAAGCAAACCAAAATGTTGATAAAGGCTTCCCAAAAGAGCATCATTGATTTAAAGCACAAGAACAAGGACGAACAAGGTTTCATTCGGTGCAGCTTCCTTCGGTTAAGCCACAACGCCTTAGAGATCAAGTCAACGAATTCTATTTTATTTCATTACTTCAGAATTCAATTTGTTATTACCTTTCTCAAAGAATAAAAACTATCGTTTGTAAATGTTGCATTTAAGAATAATATGAACTTCGTTTGTGTTTGCTGTAAACATTGTTTTGACGAAAGCCAGAAAGACCGATTTATTTCCTACGAAATTTACGTACCATGGATGCATCTTTTATTCGTATAAGAATATTTCATGAAATTAACATTGCTTGGATTTCTTGTCACGAATCGTTCGTATTAATTTAATGATTCATTCCGAAATTAAAAGAACTACAAGTAGTACTAGTTTCACATTGTCTGACTCCTTCTTCTTGAACCAACGAACATTTGATGACAATTACTTGCTTGTTAAATTATTCTGAGTTAAGGAGAGAACCTTCACTAAATTTCAAATTGTACACAAATTATGTCCACACCTGGTCCGATTACCAAACCCGAATCAGCAGACCAACACCAAGTGGAATTAAATGGAAATTACTAAACCTTCTCTCTTTCGTTGTACAGGTATTCCGCTAGTATGTCCATATTGATCAGGATTCAAGCGTAGGTACAAACGATCGATCGAAGGACAGTCGAAATTGGGTCATCAGCTAAAATGCTGGGCATTGATCCCACGCTATTTAATTGGTTTAGCAGGATATGTTTTAGTGTGCGTGAAGATTTTCTATGTTCCGTAAATAAATGTGCGTTATTGTAACTAGTTCCTAGTCTGCGAGTGTAAAGTTATTCGGAGTTAAATTCCAAAGGACTTTTACTGGATAATGTCTCAGATCCCACGAACTTCTATCAAGGAGATCCCTAGACCGGTAATTTTATCTAGATTTTGATTTTGATTTGCGATACAGAAGGGAGTCTTATGGAGACCAGAACGTGAGTGGGACATGGTAATCACTTAAAACTATAATATTTAAAATGAACCACATGCCCCAAAAAAAAACCCTAGAACGACTCCATGCTCCCACTTTCCCATATCATTGCATGCATTTCAGGTATAAGCGCATTTGGCTCACTTTGCAGTAGCTAGTTTGCGGAGCATACTTACAGTTTTCCTGGTTCCCAGGTACTCCTTGTTTTCCTTCACCACCAGCCATCTGACCAGGTAAATGGAACCTCACTTCTGGATGTCTTCAAAATTAAGGGATTCAAATCGCTCTTCGTGCATAATCCTTCCACATAACAGGTCCACTCAGCATCTGGAAAGAGCACTCGGTTAGTCATATATTTGATATGGTTTGTAATAAGACATATAAAACGTAAAGATAGAAAATCTGGATTAGTTTTCCGAGGTGACAGCTTTATAGGAATACCCGTCTAACCATATCGTATCTTATGGTTATATGGTTACTTGGGTACTAACGTAAAATACCGTGCATGTACCAGAAGATCAACAACGCCCTACTATTGGCAGCTCAACGTCTATCCCATGTATTCCTTGAATCGGAGAAAAGCTCAAAACTACAGGTCCAACTGACAACACCTGATGTTCATTAACCTGCCCAACACTAGAACCTGCCAACCTACGGCACCTGCACGATAATGTGGGCCATCTGAAACGGTTCGTCGGTTGCTAAATGAAGTATTTCTCAAATTAGAGCAATAAATGACTCAATCTTTATTACTGCTTTCTTACGTAAACCTGAGTTAATACCTATATTCCCGTCCAAACTTCTACAACGTCATTCTTCATACATAAAAACTAAGTTAAAATATTCATGCATGGAAAACACTCTCCATAAATGAAAAAAACGATAACATGGGTACTAACTGACGAAACTACGACTAATCATCGAAAGTACTTGTAGTTTACTCTGGCACTTTTAAGAATACTGCAAACAGACCGGTAATTACTCGTCTATCGGATCCCCATTTTCCTTCAACCCATTGAACGATGTCCAACCTGACTGCCTCCACTGCTTCTACTGTCGAAGGTTAAATAAGGTGAAACGGCCAGGTTCACACACTTCACTTCGGTAAAACACCCTGGGAACCAAACTTTTAGCTCCATGATACACGAAGGAATGGACTACAGGGATGCTACTTCACCTGTTAGTGTCTCTAATCACTTTGATTATTATGAAGCACTGCTCAACTTACTTACTTGCGATGTTCTTTTTTGCTCTATGCTAAATTGGCCTCATCAAGGAAATAAACGGAGCCGATAGGAATCTAACCTGGGCCCAGCTGCCGAAGCGCACCAACATCCGGCATGACTACGAATCCATCATGACATTTTAACCGCTAGGAAAACTGGATTCACCCGCACACTTCTGGCCAAAAAATCACCTGACTCACTCGCACAATAAAAATATCAACCATCCTATCACTATCTGTTATAAAAATTTCGGTTGTTAATGCGTCGCGAAAAAAAATGACACTTCAATAAGGAAGAAAACATGCACGCCTACATTGATCAAAAAGCCCGATTTTCACGACTTTCACCCACTGTGCATCATCTTCCAGTCGCTACCATAGTAACACCATCGTAACCAAATTTTCACATGCCGAGAGTCTATATAAGCAAGGCTGCTGCTAACAATCGACAAGAGGCTTTTGAGGTAGTTTCCAAGCGGACGTCTTTTTGATCGCTCTTCCCATTTTTTCAAGATTGGACAGTTTTTCAACATGTTTGCTAGCAAGGCGAAAAACGGTCGCGATGTTCGGAAGACCCGGTCCAGTCGGAATGTTAGACCGGTGTCTTTGCCCGATTTCATGCGAACCGACCCTGATGGCACTCTAACGGCCATTTACCAGCGCATAAAGGCGGCTTCTTCAAAGCCGAAGCTGCCAAAAGCGCAGGATCGTTGGGAGGTTCTCAAAAGATTGCCGGTGACCGATGAATACGATAATGTAAGGTCGCCGATCGGTGAGTACATCCGACGGCCGTTTAAGGCTTCTGCTAGCAAACATTTGATTGGTGAGGGAATTGGAAGCGACGTTCCAGATTATCGTCTTGGAACTACCCCGGATGCCTCAAAGGCGGATTATGGTAAGGGTAAGTTTGATTATAATTGTGAGGGCTTAGAATTAGATATTAATATGAATTTAGGAGATAGGGAGGGTCATTCCCAAATTTTATGTGAGGCATTTAGGTATAACAGAGCCGATGTAGATTCGGTTCTGGTAGAAGGTATAGCCAAGGTACAGGAATGCGAGACGACATTAGCAGTATTCGAAACATACGCCAAGATACATCATGATATTTTGGAACGTGTGACGTATGTTCCGACCACTGCTGATGTTTCTACGCAGACTACTATCCCAAAATTACAGCGAACACAGCTGAACTTTATATATGCTGGATCTTGGGAGAAGTGTACCTTGAGAGAAAATCAAGGTATGCAAACCGAAGATCAAAATTTGACGTCTCCGAAGCAGCCTACTGTGGTGCTTCAGAAAAATGCTAGTGGCCAAAATTCTAATTTGATAAAAAATCTTTTTGGTTGGAAATCTTTCGGATTGACCTTTTTTGTTTCGGCCCTGGTCCTCGGTTTGCTGGAAATTCCAAATTACATCTAGCAGATTGGTATTGATTTTTGTTACTTGGATCGAGCTCACTGGTGGTCCAACGAATTTCATCAAAATTAATTAGCTTCTCCGAGGTCTTCTGGCGAGTAAAGATGTTGTAGCCGGGTACAAACGAATACTTCGAGCTACCATTTTTTCTACGAGAATTCCTCGGAACCCATTAACACCGGATAGGGACCTTTTGGTGAAAAAAAATTCGTTTAGGGACCGTGCTTGGATGGCTAAACCCATTGGGAATGGCTTCCAAGCAAACCAATCGATGTAGCAGAATGCTTCCATCGAAGATCTTTTTGTTTTTGAAGTTCGAAGGACCAGTATCGTGAGCTCGATCATCGCATTTCAGAGTATTTAGCAGTGTTAGGGTTTAGATGTAGTGTATATGTAGAAAAAGAATTAGATAGATTGATAGGAGCTAGGGCAGGAGCACATATGTGATTGGCAGGGAATGTGGTGGGAGTTTAAATGTACTGAAAAGTCATCCCTTTTGATAATTTTGATCGAAACTGGTTGATCATAAATTGATTTAATTGAAAATCGGTTTGGATCGAAATTAGAAACAGAGAGGTGACTTTTCAATACATTTAACGGGGCCTATCACATATGTGCTCCTTTTATCTGGTTAGTTAGGTACTTCCAAATTTACCGTTCACTTATAGTAGATAGTTAGTTAGTTAAAAGGGTGGTATCACATTTCCTGGATTTTATTTACAGAATGGGCTATTTAGTAACATACTGTTTTTGGCAATATTTTAGTTTTCAAATATGTGATTAAAATGGGAATATGTCCTTCTTTGAGTGTTCATTACGTTGTTTGATTATTTTTGTTTTTCGTTTGATTATTGTTGTTGTTGTGTTGTTGATTATTTATTTGATATTTGAATAAAGAAGGAAACATTCCCATTAGCAAAATTTTGAATATTGAAATAACTTTTTTACGTTTTGATTGCACATGATTTCCTACTTTCATTTAAATGGTCCATTTTGGGAAATGAAACTCCGGGATATGTGATACCACCCTTAGAAGCGTTTTTAATCAGTTAGGAGCTAGGGCAGGAGCACATATGTGATTGGCAGGGAATGTGGTGGGAGTTTAAGGGTACTGAATTCTTTGTTCAGTACTTTTAACGGGGCTTCTCACATATGTGCTCCTTTATTATTAAAACACAGGATAGAGTCGACTTCAGGTCAGAGAAAGTTGGTAGTTTGAGTGAAAGTGTATTATGTAGAAGAGCTAGGGCCGAAACGAGAATTTAGTGCGCCCCACATTTAGTAGTTCCACATTTGAAATGATCTGTAATTTTTCTCGTTGTCAGTTAAAATTGTAATAGTAGGTTAATATTTCAAGCTTAAAAAAAACAATCCCATCCCATATTTTGTATGAATTAAAGTGTTCACTTCAGTGTATCAATTGAGTGTTTAAGGCTTCAAAAGATCCTGTTGACCAATGAATTCTTCAAATAGTATTGCCAAACTAAAGCTAACCAAGACACCATTATGGAATGCTCTTCGGCAGGGGAACTATGCCATTAGCGCGAAGCATTTTTAAACCACTGATGCTGGCGCCAACTAGTATTGTGTTTACTGTTTGTTCATCACTTGATTCAATAGGATCAGATCCACCGTTAGCACAAGATTGGTAAGTGTGTCAGTTTTTGATCATAGTGTTTCTCTAATTGACCCTGTCTTGTTGAGGAGATACGTTTGGTTCATTGTTTGATCTCATGATTGCAGGATAAAATTATAAACATGGTTTGCCGCTATATCTAGTTCAGGTCTTATACCAATCTGATGCTTTACATTAGTTTTAAACAATACAAGAAATTTGAATGTTTATTTCAAGTTATAAAAATAAAATTCAGAGGAGGATCGTTCGTTTGAGTTTATTGTCAAAACCGTCAACCCAATTACTTAAGTTTAATGTTAAGGCACGGTGCACAAAGGCAATGAATTGATAGGTTTGTAGATAACGTACCTCTTACGTAAATAAAAGGAACGATGAAGGATTAAGGTTGCTCCTTAGAAACAAATAACATTAGAGCATTTCGTAGCACTAGAGAGGGTCAGAATCAATGAGAGCTTCAGGTGTTTGAATTACGTCGCACTGATTGACTGCGTCGGTATCAGCAAATATCAAGTCCAAGGTCCGGTTAACATAATGTATCGGCTTCATGCCGAGTAATGCCATTCCATCGATAAGCGCAATGTTTGCAGCAGTAAATGAAGAACCCACAGAATCGTTGTAAACTCATCCAGAAGCTGAGGATGTCCAGCAAAGGCCAGGCTGATTATAAACATCAAAGAGGAAAGTAAAGTTGAGAAATAATTTCGGAAGAGATACCTTTGAAGAAAAATATAAGGCTTCATCGAAACACAAAAAAAAAACAGACAAATAAAACACTTGAATAATCCAAAGCCAAAATCACAATAAATCTACATAAAACACAATAGTAGTGATAATTTATCAAACTATTTGGAGATATGCGATCAACTGCATTTAGCCATCAGTAAGTAGTGCATTTGAAACATATAATTCAAAGACTGAACTTGAAATAAAGTTCTGTCCGAAATACGTAAAAAACAAATTAAAATCTTACAATTTTTCTTCGACAATGCATCTTGACAGAAATGTTGGCGATAGCTCTGAAAAAAAACTTTAATCTATTTACAATTTTTTTCTCAAGACATCTACACGACATTTTCTGAAGAAGATCTAGACCGGGATTATTTTTCAATTTATCCTGAATTTTTAAGGGACGTTGGAGTTAAGAAACTTCAAATGCAGGCTATTTTGTAGGCTTTAAACTATTCCGACATCTCAAAAGGTCCTGAACCAGACGGAATACCTCCTGTATTTATGAAAAGTCTTGCAATGGAACTTACTGGTCCATTGTTTTGGCTTTTTAATATGTCCCTGAAATCTGGAATCTTCCCAAAAATTTGTAAAAGCTCATTTCTAGAGCCTATCTTTAAATCTGGCCGAAAATCTGACTTCATTCTGGACTCTGAAAATGAATGTATCTTACTCCCAGGGATAATGAAACATTGCAGTTCATTTTTGACCACATCAAAAACCAACAAAATTGCTATTTGGACTTTTTACTAACGATTATTAATGAAGATTTCTGTGTGACCGAATCATTCAATCTACTGTGGAAAAATTAAGCGATTGAATATTCTTTATTTGTGCATGAAAACCAAAGACCCAACGACTGTGACTTTCGAAAAAATAAAATTTTAATTTAACAGTGTCAATTAGCAATTAATTTCGGTAGAAATTCCGGACGCTACAGAAACACACAAAATCGAGTCTGGTATAACAGACAAATAAAAAACTTGAAAAATCGGCAGCAAAAAGCACATAAAATTTATAAAAAAAAACACACAATAGTAGTAATAATTTATTAATTTATTTGGATATATGCGATCAACTGAATTTAGCTATCAGTACTGCATTTGAAGAATATAATGCAAAAACAGAACATGAAATAAAGTCCTGTCCAAAAAACTTCTTTAATTACGTAAAAAACCAAATTCAAATCTGATAATTTTCCTTCAATAATGCATCTCTAGTAATGGAACTCACTGCTCCATTGTTTTGGCTTTTTAATACGTCCCTGTAATCTGGAACCTTGCCCAAAAATTTGGAAAAGCTCATTCCAAGTGCTTATCTTTAAATCTCGCCGAAAATCTGACGTATGCAATTATCGTGGTATAGCCATAATCTCTTGCATTCCTAAACTTTTCGAGACAATTGTCAACGAAAAGTTATTTCTCCAAATAAAAAATAGAATTGCTGACATGCAACACGGCTTTTTCAAAGGTCGTTCGACCTCGACAAATTTATAGACTATTCATTGAATCCGATGGATAATGGAAACCACGTAGAAGTTCTCTATACAGACTTTAGCAAGGCATTTGACCGCATTGACATACCAATGCTACTCTTTAAATTGCAAAAAGAAAATGAAATTGAGTCAGAACTCCTGAAATGGCTTGAATCATATTTAACTAACCACAAACTAATAAATCGACAGTGAGCATGCATAAGGGCCTATACGCGATGATCGATTCTCTTTGTCGATTTTCTCTTTTGTTAATAACTCACTAGATTTAACGTTTCTCGGTGCGTTTGCTGTTGATTCTGATAGCCAATACAACCTGTTACTACTTTGCATTGAACACATTCTAGAAAATTGTTTCGTTTAGCTGTAGCAATGCAAAGAGAAAATCGATGAAGAGAATCGATCATCGCGTTTTCGCCCTTATGCATGCTCACTGTCGAATTAAATTCAACGCAAATAAATCGAGCCCAATTCAAGTCAGTTCAGGCGTCCCCCTACCCGAGCAAAGTCGGTTAAAAAATGAAAGCAAATCGATATTAAAGTTTGCAGTTTCTATCATAATGAAAACTCATTTTGATTTCAATTGTCGCGACATAAGTCTGATATCATATTGTGATTTCATTATGCAGTCAAAACTTTTTAAATGAAAGCAACTTAACTTGAAGTTCTGCTGTTAATTTCTTGTTTAAAATTTGATTTAAGTTCATCGCTCGTTGAACTGACGATTATAGTCTATTTGTTTGGTTTAACACATTTTAGGTCATTCGTGACTAGCCCGAGGTGACATTTGAGCTCAAATCTTTCAGCGTAAGAAGCATGGATGCTAACCATTTACGACAGGCCCGTATTTAGTCAAACATTATGAATGCAAAATCAGTAATCAAATTGATTTCACTGAGAGCAGAATTAGTTTTCCGTTCGATTCGACAGTGTAAAATTTTGCTCTCATTTTTGCTAGTATGACCACATTGATCAGGATTCAAGGTAAAAGTAACCTCTCTATATTTATTTAGGATTCCCAACCTAAAAACTTCCTGTTTGTGATCAACGGCGATAAGAGAGTGAGTGCCTCGTCGATATCCATCTTCATCTCCTGCCAAGTCAAACCTGCTGATCATCTCCCCTAGGAAGCGTAGGTGCAAACGATCGATCGAAGGGCAGTCGAAATTGGGTCATCAGCTAAAATACTGGGCATTGAACCCACGCTATTTTAATTTGTTTAGCAGTTAAGATGAAGGATATGTATAAGTGTGCGTGAAGATTTTCTATGTTCCGAAAATAAATGTGCGTTATTGCAATTAGTTCCCAGTCAACGTGTGTTAAGTTATTCGGAGTATCCCAGAAGAATTCCAAAGGACTTTTACTGGATAATGTCTCAGAGCCCACGTGGAAGAAGAGATCCCTAGACCGGTAATTTGATTTTGATTTTAATTTTGATTTTGATTTTGCGAGACATGAAGGCCAAATCTAAAATCTCAAGGCAACATTCCAGAACGTGAGTGGGACATGGTAATCACTTAAAACTATAATATCTCAAATGAACCACATGCCCCGAAACAAAACCCTACAGTGACTCCCATACACCCTCCATACTAAATCGGGAGTCTTCCACTTGCCCATACCATTGCATGCATTTCAGGTATAAGCGCATTTGACTCACTTTGCAGTAGCTAGTTTGGACAAGAATATACTACAATAGAACGGAGCATACTTACAGTTTTCCTGGTTCCCATGTACTCCTTGTTTTCACCACCAGCCATCTGACCAGGTAAATGGAACCTCACTTCTGGATGTCTTCAAAAATGGGGGGAATCAAATCGCTCTTCGTGCATAATCCTTTCATATAACAGGTCCACTCAGCATCTGGAAAGAGCACTCGATTAGTCATATATTTGATATGGTTTGTAATAAAACATATAAAACGAAAAGAGAGAAAATCTGGATTAGTTTTCCGAGGTGACAGCTTTATAGGAATACCCGTCTAACCATATCGTATCTTATGGTTATATGGTTACTTGGGTACTAACGTAACGTCTATCCCATGTATTCCTTGAATCGGAGAAAAGCTCAAAACTACAAGTCCAACTGACAACACCTGATGTTCATTAACCTGCCCAGCACTAGAACCTGCCAACCTACGGCACCTGCACGATAATGTGGGCCATCAGAAACGGTTCGTCAGTTCCATATTCAATTCAAGCCTCTGAATTTCTAAAATGTTATTTTTTACTGAAGAATGTTTCGCTGTGGATGTGTTATGTTTGATTACTGAATGAATAAACGAGGAAAATTAAATGTTCCCATTATAAAATGCATTGGGTTACTAAAAATATCCTTTGAAAATTCTCTTTGCAATGATCAGATACCCTGAAAATTCCGGTTATTTTCAGCGAAAACTAAAATTCACTGTGAATTCCCTGTTTTCCAGGATTTTCGTGTAAAAACCACCCGGTCATATCGCCTTGTACCAGTTGACGATTATGAAGTATAATTAATTATTACGCTATGTCACTCATTATACTTTTGGTAATGGTAAAATGCACGAAAATAATCGACGATTTTGATCGAGATAGCGCGTATATGTGGCGCCGATTTTCAAAATATGTAAATGGATCCGGATATCTGGCTGATTGGCTGCAGATCCACGGCTAGCTCAGCACCACCCAAGTCCGGAAGTACTTACCTTGCAGAGCATTCATCGTTCAGCTTATATGTATGTTGATCGGGGCTGTGACCCTAAGTCCCGCTCCTACGATTATCTGTCCTTTTTAAGCACTACCGGAACCGGTTATGAGTATTCGCATGTGACCATATCTACCTGTTGATCCATGCCATGATGTCTATTTACTTCTAGAATCATAAATTTTGAGCCGTCGGGTTTTGGAAATGTTCTTTTTTGCTCTATCGGAACCTGTGGCAGGTAGCGCAAATGGCTAAATTGGCCTCATCAAGGAAATAAACGGAGCCGATAGGAATCTAACCTGGGCCCAGCTGCCGAAGCGCACCAACATCCGGAATGACTACGAATCCATCATGACATTTTAACCGCTAGGAAAACTGGATTCACCCGCACACTTCTGGCCAAAAAATCACCTGACTCACTCGCACAGTAAAAATATCAACCATCCTATCACTATCTGTTATAAAAATTTCGGTTGTTAATGCGTCGCGAAAAAAAATGACACTTCAATAAGGAAGAAAACATGCACGCCTACATTGATCAAAAAGCCCGATTTTCACGACTTTCACCCACTGTGCATCATCTTCCAGTCGCTACCATAGCAACACCATCGTAACCAAATTTTCACATGCCGAGAGTCTATATAAGCAAGGCTGCTGCTAAAAATCGACAAGAGGCTTTTGAGGTAGTTTCCAAGCGGACGTCTTTTTGATCGCTCTTCCCATTTTTTCAAGATTGGACAGTTTTTCAACATGTTTGCTAGCAAGGCGAAAAACGGTCGCGATGTTCGGAAGACCCGGTCCAGTCGGAATGTTAGACCGGTGTCTTTGCCCGATTTCATGAGAACCGACCCTGATGGCACTCTAACGGCCATTTACCAGCGCATAAAGGCGGCTTCTTCAAAGCCGAAGCTGCCAAAAGCGCAGGATCGTTGGGAGGTTCTCAAAAGATTGCCGGTGACCGATGAATACGATAATGTAAGGTCGCCGATCGGTGAGTACATCCGACGGCCGTTTAAGGCTTCTGCTAGCAAACATTTGATTGGTGAGGGAATTGGAAGCGACGTTCCAGATTATCGTCTTGGAACTACCCCGGATGCCTCAAAGGCGGATTATGGTAAGGGTAAGTTTGATTATAATTGTGAGGGCTTAGAATTAGATATTAATATGAATTTAGGAGATAGGGAGGGTCATTCCCAAATTTTATGTGAGGCATTTAGGTATAACAGAGCCGATGTAGATTCGGTGCTGGTAGAAGGTATAGCCAAGGTACAGGAATGCGAGACGACATTAGCAGTATTCGAAACATACGCCAAGATACATCATGATATTTTGGAACGTGTGACGTATGTTCCGACCACTGCTGATGTTTCTACGCAGACTACTATCCCAAAATTACAGCGAACACAGCTGAATTTTATATATGCTGGATCTTGGGAGAAGTGTACCTTGAGAGAAAATCAAGGTATGCAAACCGAAGATCAAAATTTGACGTCTCCGAAGCAGCCTACTGTGGTGCTTCAGAAAAATGCTAGTGGCCAAAATTCTAATTTGATAAAAAATCTTTTTGGTTGGAAATCTTTCGGATTGACATTTTTTGTTTCGGCCCTGGTCCTCGGTTTGCTGGAAATTCCAAATTACATCTAGCAGATTGGTATTGATTTTTGTTACTTGGATCGAGCTCACTGGTGGTCCAACGAATTTCATCAAAATTAATTAGCTTCTCCGAGGTCTTCTGGCGAGTAAAGATGTTGTAGCCGGGTACAAACGAATACTTCGAGCTACCATTTTTTCTACGAGAATTCCTCGGAACCCATTAGCACCGGATAGGGACCTTTTGGTGAAAAAAAATTCGTTTAGGGACCGTGCTTGGATGGCTAAACCCATTGGGAATGGCTTCCAAGCAAACCAATCGATGTAGCAGAATGCTTCCATCGAAGATCTTTTTGTTTTTGAAGTTCGAAGGACCAGTATCGTGAGCTCGATCATCGCATTTCAGAGTATTTAGCAGTGTTAGGGTTTAGATGTAGTGTATATGTAGAAAAAGAATTAGATAGATTGATAGGAGCTAGGGCAGGAGCACATATGTGATTGGCAGGGAATGTGGTGGGAGTTTAAATGTACTGAAAAGTCATCCCTTTTGATAATTTTGATCGAAACTGGTTGATCATAAATTGATTTAATTGAAAATCGGTTTGGATCGAAATTAGAAACAGAGAGGTGACTTTTCAATACATTTAACGGGGCCTATCACATATGTGCTCCTTTTATCTGGTTAGTTAGGTACTTCCAAATTTACCGTTCACTTATAGTAGATAGTTAGTTAGTTAAAAGGGTGGTATCACATTTCCTGGATTTTATTTACAGAATGGGCTATTTAGTAACATACTGTTTTTGGCAATATTTTAGTTTTCAAATATGTGATTAAAATGGGAATATGTCCTTCTTTGAGTGTTCATTACGTTGTTTGATTATTTTTGTTTTTCGTTTGATTATTGTTGTTGTTGTGTTGTTGATTATTTATTTGATATTTGAATAAAGAAGGAAACATTCCCATTAGCAAAATTTTGAATATTGAAATAACTTTTTTACGTTTTGATTGCACATGATTTCCTACTTTCATTTAAATGGTCCATTTTGGGAAATGAAACTCCGGGATATGTGATACCACCCTTAGAAGCGTTTTTAATCAGTTAGGAGCTAGGGCAGGAGCACATATGTGATTGGCAGGGAATGTGGTGGGAGTTTAAGGGTACTGAATTCTTTGTTCAGTACTTTTAACGGGGCTTCTCACATATGTGCTCCTTTATTATTAAAACACAGGATAGAGTCGACTTCAGGTCAGAGAAAGTTGGTAGTTTGAGTGAAAGTGTATTATGTAGAAGAGCTAGGGCCGAAACGAGAATTTAGTGCGCCCCACATTTAGTAGTTCCACATTTGAAATGATCTGTAATTTTTTTCGTTGTCAGTTAAAATTGTAATAGTAGGTTAATATTTCAAGCTTAAAAAAAACAATCCCATCCCATATTTTGTATGAATTAAAGTGTTCACTTCAGTGTATCAATTGAGTGTTTAAGGCTTCAAAAGATCCTGTTGACCAATGAATTCTTCAAATAGTATTGCCAAACTAAAGCTAACCAAGACACCATTATGGAATGCTCTTTGGCAGGGGAACTATGCCATTAGCGCGAAGCATTTTTAAACCACTGATGCTGGCGCCAACTAGTATTGTGTTTACTGTTTGTTCATCACTTGATTCAATAGGATCAGATCCACCGTTAGCACAAGATTGGTAAGTGTGTCAGTTTTTGATCATAGTGTTTCTCTAATTGACCCTGTCTTGTTGAGGAGATACGTTTGGTTCATTGTTTGATCTCATGATTGCAGGATAAAATTATAAACATGGTTTGCCGCTATATCTAGTTCAGGTCTTATACCAATCTGATGCTTTACATTAGTTTTAAACAATACAAGAAATTTGAATGTTTATTTCAAGTTATAAAAATAAAATTCAGAGGAGGATCGTTCGTTTGAGTTTATTGTCAAAACCGTCAACCCAATTACAAAAGTTTAACGTTAAAACACGGTGTTTAAAGGCAATTCATTAATCTACGAATAAATTACTTAGGTCTTACGTAAATAAAAGAAGGCCACACCATTGAAACAAATAACTAAACCTAGATTAGAGCTTTCCGTAGAGAGGATCTAGGATAAGAGATGAGCCTGGTTGATTTTAAGTCAACCGAACTGTAAAAACCAGAGATACTCAAGCAACGCACATCTTGATTGAAACGGCAGTGTTGCTAGAAATCACCTAAGCATAGGGTGCGAAAGTCGTTTGTCGCTTCTCTCTTATCCTAAAAATGCTCTCTACCGTAGCACCTTTGGCTGTTGTGCTATAATCTCGGCTATAATAGTAAAGAAAGTCGTACCTTCGTTAGTCAACATAATGTTTAAACGAGTGTTGCTCTGGAGCGACAGTCAAAATTGTTCTGTTGACTTGAGTTCTGGATCAGCTTCAACGAACTTCGTAATAACTTGTGTCGCGATATCCGAAGTGAATCGAATGGTTTTCATTGGACCCAAGCCAAATTCATGAAGCCCAAATGAAATATGCACAACAACATTGGGGTAAAATGCACCGCTTGATAGAGATAAACCATAACCTAAAATCTGACGTACGTAATTATCTTGAAATAGCCATCATTTGTTGCATTCCTAAAGGCAATTGTCAAAGAAAAATTATTTCTCCAAATCAAAAATAGAATTACTGACATGCAACACGGCTTCTTCAAGGGTCGTTCGACCTCGACAAATTTAGTTGAAATTTTAGACTATTCATTAAATGCAATGGATAATGGAAACCACGAAGGAGCCCTCTATACAAACTTTAACAAGGCATTTGACCGCATTGGCATACCAATGCTACTCTTTAAATTGCAAAAAACTGAAATTTGGTCAGAACTCCTGAAATGGCTTGAATCATATTTAAAGCCAATTCAAGTCACTTCGAAAACGAAAACGATATTTCATTCTTAAAAAATTTAAATAGCTAATCTATGCCGAAGACATGAAGCTCTTTTTGGAAATAAGAAATGTAGAAGACATCATTATATTCTAGGATGAAATACACATATTCTTCATAATATTATGGTCAAAAAAGTCTACTAGAATTGAATTTTAATCAAATGCAACTTAATACCATTTGGCAAGAAAAGAACAACATGAAGCATTTCAATTGCATAAGAAAATCAAAATAATGTCAAATGTGATATAATTAGGAATTTAGGAACTATCTTAAACTCCAAACTAACTTTCAAAGACCATTACAACACAGTTATTCACAGGGCAAATAACATGCTAGGCTTTATAAAGCATTTTTGCTACCACTGTCAGGACACACACAAAATTGAAACATTATATATTGCCTGTGTGAGGTCCACACTGGAGTATCGCTCGAAGAAAGATTAGCATCAGTACAAAAACAATTCCTATTATACGCCTTTCGTAAATTTGGTTGGAAATCATTTCCTCTTCCCCCATATGAAGCACGCTGCATGCTTCCCGAGCAGGAGAAAATAACGTATGAATACCTAATTCTGTTCTTGATACCAACATTTGGTGTTGGTCAACCTGACATAAGTAAATAATATAAAATTATACTTGGATACTAGAAGAATACCTGTGTGGTTTTGTTTTGGTCTTATAAACATAAAAACAAATTAAAAGAGCGTCGTGAAAATGCAATGATTTCATTTGTAAACGATATCGTTTCGCAGCGCATTGACTCAATAGAACCTTGATCAAAATTATATTTCTGTGCACCTAGTCAGCAACTCCGAAATCGAAATTTATTTGCCATAAGCCATCATCGCACAAATTATGCAAAATATGGGCCATTACACGGCATGATTCAATACTGCGAAACCATTACCTCATTAGAACAAAAAAAAAAGGAAAGCAGATACTGCCTAATTTCATTTAAGACAAAACTGTGCTTAAACTTTTTCTTTCAATGTTTTTTTTTTATATTTAAGAAAAAAAAACTCTATATGTTTTCATACTAGTCTACGTTGGTTGATGAAATAATTAAAGAAATAAATACATTGTACGACTTGATAGACGTTTTCTGTCATCAGGAAAGTTGTTCTGAAAAACAATCCAAAAAAACCAGCCGTTTGTTGGAGATCTCAGTTGAAAATTCACTCACCACTAGTGCCATTTGATTCTAATGGCTTACTTTGGTCGACCAGACACAAGTGTACGATTCAACATTTAATAATTAATAATAATTTAATTACTTGCTTCAACTTATGGTTGTTATTTTTGGCAAAGTTATTCAGATTTATAAGACCTACTTCCTCACTTAGCGGCGCTAGTATACCAAAAGACTTGCTGCCTTTTGCAAAGTTGTTCAGATGAACAAGACCAGGAATGTTAGTGTTCATTTTATAAAATGATTCTTTAATTAGATTAGTTCTTCTTATTAGTCATAGTTATTACGACCCACTGGAACTTTGAATTGGTCTTCAATTTTCATTTAATTTGCCATTTTGTGACTGCCGTCGTTACATGTGCATATGGAATGATCATCAGCGAAAGAAAGGAGGACACAGAATAATGAAACTTATGAAAATGGTACCATAATGTTGGCAAATTTAAATATAGCCCTTTACCTTGTGTAAACGAGAAAAGAGATTGAAGTATGTTGCTATGAAACAATCAAATTGATTTCCAATTGACAGGTTAAATGCAACCTAAAATTCTGTTAACTCAAATTACCCTTTGACCCTTTTAAGTTTACGCATGGACATAATCCTGGAAAACTCAAAAGAAAATCCACATGACCTACACATCAGCAAATTTAGGATATTCAAGTCATCAAAAGTGGACATTCATTAAACTAGGTATTGAACTAAGCTGTTCCACATCTCTGAATCTGATATTAATTGACTGATATCTACCTCCGAAACAGAGCAGCTTCATATCCATAAAGACCATAGGATATGAGAGATCTATACTGCCCTGTGCGGCATAACAGTCCCATTAGCATTTTTGGCGATTATGAGTTATACATTGGAATCGATTGTCAAGTACCATCACTTTACAATGTACACGAAAAAATTCATACTTTGTTCAGAAAATGTCGCGAAAAATAACAAAACTATGTTGTCCCATCCATAAGAGCCCATGGAGAAAAAAATCTTCAACAGTGTTTTTCTCAGCTTGCTGCTTTAACGAATGGGACAACTATGCTGAAAAGGGCAGTATACAACTTGACTAAAAAGCCATACCCACCAGTCTTGAAACTTCCACTAAATGTGGTTTAAAGCCTTCCGGAATGAACCTCTCAAGTTCTGAGACCTTCTCCCTTCCGTTAAAATCTTCACACCTCTGTTTCACTTTAAAACTCATCCTGATGCTCCAAGGAGTAATTCGGATCATAATAATTGCTCCAGAAAATTTTCAGTCTTGCATGCCTTGTAAGGACCCCCAGGTAAAATCATAAGGCTCACACGTATAGAAAATTAATCGATAACGGCATTTTGGGTAAAAACTACGACTATCACGATAGGATTTTTTTTAATTCAAATCACATCGGATACTTATTCATATAAACAGCATAACAAGCGGCTTAAAGGAATGATTCAGAAACAATCTGAATCAGTTTAGTGCCCGGACGTAAATCCTGGAAAACTCAATCATACCAATCAGTATTGGCACTTCTACTAGATGTGCTCTGAAGTCTCTCGGAATGACCTGCAAAGTTCCGTTTACCAAAAACCCCTCTCCCCACCAATAAAATCTTTTAAATACACCCCTGTATCACTTTAAACTCTTCCTGATGTTCCATTGAAGTAGGACATAGTAATGGTTAAAAACTTTTGGATTTGCAGTCAAAATGCACGAAGTCTCTCAGATATCACGAATCAGTTCTCGATGTCCACCCAAGTAACATTGCAAGTTTTAATGAGGAACTAATGCATTCTACAAGTCGAAGTCATGATCTACAGAACCCTCATAAAATCATAATTTTTAATGGACAATGTACTCACTTCAGGACTTCAACCTATCGAAATGCCACAAAGTTCACCGAATCTGATAGAAGCGAATTTCACTTGTCTCAAAGTCTTCAGACTCGCCCCAAAATTCTTTAGGTCTACATTCAAAGTAGTATAGATTCTTCTATAGCATAAACATGATTCGCTTTAAGGTGTAGAGTCCACAAATGGCCGCCACATTGGATATACATGTACTTCCACTTCAAATTTTCAATTACACAAATTAACGTCCCATTTCACCGGAAACTGTTACTTCCTGTATGATGCAGTACAGAAAACATGAAGTAACAGTTTCAATGCGGCACGTGTCGTGGAAGCTGTACTGAAAATATGTTTTCGTTAATTCTATTACGCTCATTTCGTAAAAATGAGTTTCGTTGCTAAAACAAATGTTTCGTAATTATGCAAAATATTCGTATTTCATGTCTTAAGGTACAATGCCAACCATAATTCGTAAAATACACGCACTCTATTTCGTACATTCGCTCCGACGTGGAGTGAAACGTCACAAAACGTAAACGCATTTCACGAATGCAATCAAGTCAAACAAAATTAGTGAAAAGTTTCCTTAGTTCGTGAACACAAAAGTGCAACCAAGTGGAAATGTCAATGGGTCCAGTTATGTTCCGCGGCTGGTGGGATGACATCATGGATACTGTAATGCGTACATTCCGAATTCAAGACCAGCACTTTGGTAACGGAATCAACTCGGATAAACTGATGACGGTAATTTCTCAAGATATTTGTCGATATTCCACTTAAAACTTGTACAATAATCAAACTTCAATGGCCTCTTTCCTCTCTCAGGTATTGGCACGCAACCATACTACACGTTCGGTCCTTCAGAACTCTAGGCGGACCAAGTATATAAGAAGGAGGTATAATTCCAGCATCAGCCCAGCAGGAAATCGGCCAACGATCAGTAAGGACCAATGAAGACAGGAAACAGGATGTCTATGTTGAGTGTGCAACAGTTTAAAGCAAACCAAAATGTTGATAAAGGCTTCCCAAAAGAGCATCATTGATTTAAAGCACAAGAACAAGGACGAACAAGGTTTCATTCGGTGCAGCTTCCTTCGGTTAAGCCACAACGCCTTAGAGATCAAGTCAACGAATTCTATTTTATTTCATTACTTCAGAATTCAATTTGTTATTACCTTTCTCAAAGAATAAAAACTATCGTTTGTAAATGTTGCATTTAAGAATAATAAATGAACTTCGTTTGTGTTTGCTGTAAACATTGTTTTGACGAAAGCCAGAAAGACCGATTTATTTCCTACGAAATTTACGTACCATGGATGCATCTTTTATTCGTATAAGAATATTTCATGAAATTAACATTGCTTGGATTTCTTGTCACGAATCGTTCGTATTAATTTAATGATTCATTCCGAAATTAAAAGAACTACAAGTAGTACTAGTTTCACATTGTCTGACTCCTTCTTCTTGAACCAACGAACATTTGATGACAATTACTTGCTTGTTAAATTATTCTGAGTTAAGGAGAGAACCTTCACTAAATTTCAAATTGTACACAAATTATGTCCACACCTGGTCCGATTACCAAACCCGAATCAGCAGACCAACACCAAGTGGAATTAAATGGAAATTACTAAACCTTCTCTCTTTCGTTGTACAGGTATTCCGCTAGTATGTCCATATTGATCAGGATTCAAGCGTAGGTACAAACGATCGATCGAAGGACAGTCGAAATTGGGTCATCAGCTAAAGAATCTATTTATTTATTTATTTCATCAACCGATGTAGACTAGTACAAATACATATACAAATTTGTTTTTCTTAAGAATATTAAAAAATATATTGTCAGCTATTATATTTTTACTTCCTACGAGTTATGATTCCGTATGGAGTTAAAATATTGTTTTAGTTTATGCCGAGACATTGAAAAGTCAATGGTTTCGCAGTATTGATTGTAAGACGCCATCATGCGATTTAATGGCCCAAATTTTGCATAATTTGTGCGATGATGGGTTACGGCAAATAAATTTCGATTTCTGAGTTGTCGAGTAGGTACATAAAAATTTAATTTTGATAAAAGTTCTGCTGAGTTAATGCGCTGCGAAACGATATCGTTTACAAACGAAACCATTGCATATTCACGACGCTCTTTTAATGTTTGTATGTTTATAAGCATGCAGCGTGCTTCATATGATGGAAGAGGAAATGATGTCCAACCTAATTTACGAAGGGCATATAATAGAAATTGCTTTTGTACTGATTCTAATCTTTCTTCGTGCGTGATTGAAAATGGAGACCATACAATGCTGCAATATTCCAGTATTGACCTCACATAGGCAATATATAGTGTTTTAATTGTGTATGGGTCCTGAAAGTTATAGCAAAAGCGCTTGATAAAGCCTAGCATGTTATTTGCCCTGTGAATAATTGTATTGTAATGGTCTATGAAAGTTAGTTTGGAGTCTAAGATAATCCCTAAATCCCTGACTCTTTCACATTTTTCTACATTCTGATTTCCTAATGCAATTGAAATGTTTGATGGTGTTCTTTTTCTGCTAAATGATATTAAGTTGCATTTTTTTACATTCAGTTCTAATAGGCTTTTTTTACACCATGTGTAGAATATGTGTATTTCACTCTGGAATATATTGATGTCTTCATCATTTTTTATTTCCAAAAAGAGCTTCATGTCGTCGGCATAGATTAGCAATTTTATTTTTTTGAGAATGAAGGAAATGTCGTTTACGTACAGAATAAAAAGAAGAGGTCCCAGATGAGAGCCTTGCGGGACTTCTGAGGTGACTTGAATTGGGGTCGATTTCTTTCCGTTGAATTTAATTATTTGTTGGCGGTTAGTTAAATATGATTCAAGCCATTTCAGGAGTCCTGGCTCAATTCCAATTTTTTTCAATTTGAAAAGAAGCATTGGTATGTCAATTCGGTCAAATGCCTTGCTAAAGTCTGTATAGAGAGCTTCTACGTGGTTTCCATTATCCATTGCATTTAATGAATAGTCTATAAATTCAAGTAAATTTGTCGAGGTCGAACGTCCTTTAAAGAAGCCGTGTTGCATGTCAGTAATTCTATTTTTGGTTTGAAGAAATAATTTTTCATTTACAATTGCCTCGAAAAGCTTTGGAATGCAAGAGATAATGGCTATTCCACGATAATTACGTACGTCAGATTTTCGGCCAGATTTAAAAATAGGTACTAAAAATGAGCTTTTCCATATTTTTGGGAAGGTTCCGGATTCCAGTGACATATTAAAAAGCCAAAACAATGGAGCAGTGAGTTCCATTGCTAGACTTTTTAAAAATACTGGAGGAATTCCGTCAGGTCCAGGACCTTTTGAGGCGTCTAAATTCTTTAAAGCCTGCAAAATATCCTGCACTTGAAGTTGATTGACGCCAATGTCCCTTGAAAATTCTGGATGAAATGCAAAATAATCGCGGTCGCGATCTTCATCGGAAAATGTCGTATAGATTTCTTGAAAAAAAATTGCAAAAAGCTTACAATTTTTTTCCGAGCTATCCCCGACACGTTCGTCAAGATGCATTATTGATGGAAAATTGTCAGATTTTAATTTGGTTTTTACGTAATTAAAGAAGTTCTTTGGGCAGGACTTTATTTCAAGTTCAGTTTTTGAATTAAATTCTTCAAATGCATTACTGATGGCTAAATCTAGTTGATCGCATAAGTCCAAATAGATAGCCAAATTTTCACTATTATTGTGTTTTTTGTAATGTTTATGTGCTTTCTGTTTTCGATTTTTTAAGTTTTTTATTTGTCTGTTATACCAGACTGGATTTTTTGTGCTTCTGTAGCGTCTTTTTTTCTTCAAAGGTATTTCTTCCAAAATTATTCCTGATAAAATTTGGTAGAAGATGTCTACAGCAGTTTCGACATTTCCTTCATTCCTTAGAATTATTTGCCAATTGACGCTGTTTAATTTATGTTTGATTTTTTCGTAGTCTGCTAATTTGTATTCAAAGACTTCCTCGTATTCGCAGTCGTTGGGTCTTTGGTATTCGTGTACAAATAAAGAATATTCAATTGCTGTGTGAAACGCTTCGTTTTTCCACAATGGGTTTAATGATTCGGTCACACAGAAATCTTCATAAATATTCGTTAGTAAAAAGTCCAAATAGCAATTTTGTTGATTTTTGATGTGGTTAATTTGGTTCAGTCCTAAATTAGCAGTTTTGTCAAAAATGAACTGCAATGTTTCATTATCCCCAACGACTGGGAGTAAGATACATTCATTTTCAGAGTCCAGAATGAAGTCAGCATGGCGTTGATTAAAGTCTCCATAGATGTGAACTTTAACCTCAGGAGGAAGCTCAGATAGAATTTGTTCAGCACTTTGGAAGAAGGCTTCATAAGTGCTTTTATGAGCATGGTCTGGTGGAAAATACACTGAGGCGAACACGTGCGTTTCACCGGCAATGTGTGATTTCACCCAAATATGCTCAAATTTTGTAAATTTTGGTGTAAAGATAATTTCTGAGTTAAAATTGGCCGAAAGAGCTATAAGGACTCCACCGCCTGACTTCTTCTGAGTTGCATGAAAATTTCTGTCGTCTCTGAATACATTAAAAGCATTTCCAAAGATTTCTTCACTTTTCACGCTTTCGTCCCAGCTTGTTTCAGTTGCCAGAATGACCGAGAAGGATGAGCATAATAAATTTTGATAGATTTCCTTCATTTTAGCTGGGCTTTTCATGCGATTGAAATTTTGACAGTAAATCAAAATTTCAGTCGCATTCTGTTTATGTGAAGAGACTTTTGGAAGTACGTCGGTTGATAAAATATTTTCATTGGTATTATTATTTACCTCTTTCTCGTCGAAAGGAGTCATTGCTTCCGAAAATTCGGGTTGTGAAATTTGTCGGCGCTTTCCCTTATACGCTGCAGGTGTTGGATCCTCTGGTTGTTAAGATGACGCCGATAGGATTCCAAATCGTCAGATGCCGCCTGTTTTGGTACACCATGTTCTTCATGCACCTCGAAAAAGATTTTCCGAAGTTCCTCCGCTGAAGTCGGTAGTCCTTCGGATGCCAAATTAATTTTGATGCTAGTAGTGGTCATTCCTTCATGGCAAAACGATGGCTCCTTGTCATGCATATATGCCAAATAAAGGCGAACGATGTACATTATTTTTGTGTCCCGTAGTCGTGCTTTCAGGAAACGCCCGTCCCCATCAGCTGATTGCTGCGTCAAGCTTACGATGGGTGGGCGCATAGGGTCGAGTGACCATCCAGATGTTTGATTTGATGTATTTGTATTTGATTGCAATGATGACGGCGTTTCAGTCTTGTTGTTGTGTTGTACCTGCTTTTCTGTCCGGTATTGGTTGATGGTTTCACCCTTCCTGAAGTTGATGAATTTTGGGACCGAGAGGGCTGCAATTGGGTGGTCGGTGGTCAATGGCGGACCAGCAAATTGTACTTTCGCTGTGGCCAGTAGTTGCTTGTCCGATCCCTTGGCGCGGCTGTATTCATTTCCTTGGATGATGTTTTTGGTACTGCTGGTGTGGATTTGTTGTTGTTTTCGTCGTTTTCTGCTGCGTTTGGATTTTTCAGCAGCTTTTTCCTGCAACCTGCGAGTCCGTTGTTTTGCGTCAAATTTAGACCAGTCCTGCTTCCAGTGCCATTTGTTGCCTAAAAACCGCCATCCAGGAGATGAATGGTCAGTTTTTGGAGATATTGTATTTTTGTGTACTGGAGGACTTTCAGCTAACTCTTCCTCCAAGGTCTTCTGATGAGGTTCTGCAGCATTTATCTGAAGACTAGAAACAGCCCCAGATACAAATTTCACTTCCTCAAGAATTTCCAGAAGTTTCGGCTCTGGATGATGATGATGAGGTGATGATTCGGCCCCTTTTATTGAAAGTGCCATGTCATTAGATAAGCTTGATAGCCGTTCGTCAAGTAATTTTGTAATTTTTTGTGACATCAACGAATTTGATTCGTTGATGCCGGTTATTGTCGCGTGCGCTTGTGAATCACACGTTTTCATATGCTGGCCGACCGCGCTGCACATGTTATTATTGTTTTTATTTATTACTGCCAACGTTTCTTTTACGTCATTTAGCAGGTGCTCAATGCTGTCGAATAATTCTGATACTAAGCAGAATTTTTTTAGGTCAGCAGCAATGCGGTGGTTCGCGTCCGTTTGAGAGTGGATTGCTTCCACAAGTTGCTCCTGTTGATGAAGCAGCTTCCTCACGTCGGCTTCCTTCCGTAAAATGTGCTGGCAGTCAGCACACATAGGCACCATGAATGCCGTGATGAAATGCTCCCGTTGTCGCTGTACTCCGACACAGGCAGCATGGTATTTTTTGTTGCAAAATTCGCACTTCCATAGAAAGCGGTCGTCGTTGATGCTGCATGATATTACACCGCACGGCATAACTGCTTATGTTTTAAATATTCGACGCGATAATATAAGGTACAAATGGCCAGCGAGACCCACACGCGTCGTTGTCGAAGTGTAAAAAAAAATATATATATATATACAAATTACTTGCGGACCAAAATGCAAATGCGTCCGCGCCCGAAGACAGCTCGTAGCGAAAAAAAAAGCTGGGCATTGATCCCACGCTATTTAATTGGTTTAGCAGGATATGTTTTAGTGTGCGTGAAGATTTTCTATGTTCCGTAAATAAATGTGCGTTATTGTAACTAGTTCCTAGTCTGCGAGTGTAAAGTTATTCGGAGTTAAATTCCAAAGGACTTTTACTGGATAATGTCTCAGATCCCACGAACTTCTATCAAGGAGATCCCTAGACCGGTAATTTTATCTAGATTTTGATTTTGATTTGCGATACAGAAGGGAGTCTTATGGAGACCAGAACGTGAGTGGGACATGGTAATCACTTAAAACTATAATATTTAAAATGAACCACATGCCCCAAAAAAAAACCCTAGAACGACTCCATGCTCCCACTTTCCCATATCATTGCATGCATTTCAGGTATAAGCGCATTTGGCTCACTTTGCAGTAGCTAGTTTGCGGAGCATACTTACAGTTTTCCTGGTTCCCAGGTACTCCTTGTTTTCCTTCACCACCAGCCATCTGACCAGGTAAATGGAACCTCACTTCTGGATGTCTTCAAAATTAAGGGATTCAAATCGCTCTTCGTGCATAATCCTTCCACATAACAGGTCCACTCAGCATCTGGAAAGAGCACTCGGTTAGTCATATATTTGATATGGTTTGTAATAAGACATATAAAACGTAAAGATAGAAAATCTGGATTAGTTTTCCGAGGTGACAGCTTTATAGGAATACCCGTCTAACCATATCGTATCTTATGGTTATATGGTTACTTGGGTACTAACGTAAAATACCGTGCATGTACCAGAAGATCAACAACGCCCTACTATTGGCAGCTCAACGTCTATCCCATGTATTCCTTGAATCGGAGAAAAGCTCAAAACTACAGGTCCAACTGACAACACCTGATGTTCATTAACCTGCCCAACACTAGAACCTGCCAACCTACGGCACCTGCACGATAATGTGGGCCATCTGAAACGGTTCGTCGGTTGCTAAATGAAGTATTTCTCAAATTAGAGCAATAAATGACTCAATCTTTATTACTGCTTTCTTACGTAAACCTGAGTTAATACCTATATTCCCGTCCAAACTTCTACAACGTCATTCTTCATACATAAAAACTAAGTTAAAATATTCATGCATGGAAAACACTCTCCATAAATGAAAAAAACGATAACATGGGTACTAACTGACGAAACTACGACTAATCATCGAAAGTACTTGTAGTTTACTCTGGCACTTTTAAGAATACTGCAAACAGACCGGTAATTACTCGTCTATCGGATCCCCATTTTCCTTCAACCCATTGAACGATGTCCAACCTGACTGCCTCCACTGCGTCTACTGTCGAAGGTTAAATAAGGTGAAACGGCCAGGTTCACACACTTCACTTCGGTAAAACACCCTGGGAACCAAACTTTTAGCTCCATGATACACGAAGGAATGGACTACAGGGATGCTACTTCACCTGTTAGTGTCTCTAATCACTTTGATTATTATGAAGCACTGCTCAACTTACTTACTTGCGATGTTCTTTTTTGCTCTATGCTAAATTGGCCTCATCAAGGAAATAAACGGAGCCGATAGGAATCTAACCTGGGCCCAGCTGCCGAAGCGCACCAACATCCGGCATGACTACGAATCCATCATGACATTTTAACCGCTAGGAAAACTGGATTCACCCGCACACTTCTGGCCAAAAAATCACCTGACTCACTCGCACAATAAAAATATCAACCATCCTATCACTATCTGTTATAAAAATTTCGGTTGTTAATGCGTCGCGAAAAAAAATGACACTTCAATAAGGAAGAAAACATGCACGCCTACATTGATCAAAAAGCCCGATTTTCACGACTTTCACCCACTGTGCATCATCTTCCAGTCGCTACCATAGTAACACCATCGTAACCAAATTTTCACATGCCGAGAGTCTATATAAGCAAGGCTGCTGCTAACAATCGACAAGAGGCTTTTGAGGTAGTTTCCAAGCGGACGTCTTTTTGATCGCTCTTCCCATTTTTTCAAGATTGGACAGTTTTTCAACATGTTTGCTAGCAAGGCGAAAAACGGTCGCGATGTTCGGAAGACCCGGTCCAGTCGGAATGTTAGACCGGTGTCTTTGCCCGATTTCATGCGAACCGACCCTGATGGCACTCTAACGGCCATTTACCAGCGCATAAAGGCGGCTTCTTCAAAGCCGAAGCTGCCAAAAGCGCAGGATCGTTGGGAGGTTCTCAAAAGATTGCCGGTGACCGATGAATACGATAATGTAAGGTCGCCGATCGGTGAGTACATCCGACGGCCGTTTAAGGCTTCTGCTAGCAAACATTTGATTGGTGAGGGAATTGGAAGCGACGTTCCAGATTATCGTCTTGGAACTACCCCGGATGCCTCAAAGGCGGATTATGGTAAGGGTAAGTTTGATTATAATTGTGAGGGCTTAGAATTAGATATTAATATGAATTTAGGAGATAGGGAGGGTCATTCCCAAATTTTATGTGAGGCATTTAGGTATAACAGAGCCGATGTAGATTCGGTTCTGGTAGAAGGTATAGCCAAGGTACAGGAATGCGAGACGACATTAGCAGTATTCGAAACATACGCCAAGATACATCATGATATTTTGGAACGTGTGACGTATGTTCCGACCACTGCTGATGTTTCTACGCAGACTACTATCCCAATATTACAGCGAACACAGCTGAACTTTATATATGCTGGATCTTGGGAGAAGTGTACCTTGAGAGAAAATCAAGGTATGCAAACCGAAGATCAAAATTTGACGTCTCCGAAGCAGCCTACTGTGGTGCTTCAGAAAAATGCTAGTGGCCAAAATTCTAATTTGATAAAAAATCTTTTTGGTTGGAAATCTTTCGGATTGACCTTTTTTGTTTCGGCCCTGGTCCTCGGTTTGCTGGAAATTCCAAATTACATCTAGCAGATTGGTATTGATTTTTGTTACTTGGATCGAGCTCACTGGTGGTCCAACGAATTTCATCAAAATTAATTAGCTTCTCCGAGGTCTTCTGGCGAGTAAAGATGTTGTAGCCGGGTACAAACGAATACTTCGAGCTACCATTTTTTCTACGAGAATTCCTCGGAACCCATTAACACCGGATAGGGACCTTTTGGTGAAAAAAAATTCGTTTAGGGACCGTGCTTGGATGGCTAAACCCATTGGGAATGGCTTCCAAGCAAACCAATCGATGTAGCAGAATGCTTCCATCGAAGATCTTTTTGTTTTTGAAGTTCGAAGGACCAGTATCGTGAGCTCGATCATCGCATTTCAGAGTATTTAGCAGTGTTAGGGTTTAGATGTAGTGTATATGTAGAAAAAGAATTAGATAGATTGATAGGAGCTAGGGCAGGAGCACATATGTGATTGGCAGGGAATGTGGTGGGAGTTTAAATGTACTGAAAAGTCATCCCTTTTGATAATTTTGATCGAAACTGGTTGATCATAAATTGATTTAATTGAAAATCGGTTTGGATCGAAATTAGAAACAGAGAGGTGACTTTTCAATACATTTAACGGGGCCTATCACATATGTGCTCCTTTTATCTGGTTAGTTAGGTACTTCCAAATTTACCGTTCACTTATAGTAGATAGTTAGTTAGTTAAAAGGGTGGTATCACATTTCCTGGATTTTATTTACAGAATGGGCTATTTAGTAACATACTGTTTTTGGCAATATTTTAGTTTTCAAATATGTGATTAAAATGGGAATATGTCCTTCTTTGAGTGTTCATTACGTTGTTTGATTATTTTTGTTTTTCGTTTGATTATTGTTGTTGTTGTGTTGTTGATTATTTATTTGATATTTGAATAAAGAAGGAAACATTCCCATTAGCAAAATTTTGAATATTGAAATAACTTTTTTACGTTTTGATTGCACATGATTTCCTACTTTCATTTAAATGGTCCATTTTGGGAAATGAAACTCCGGGATATGTGATACCACCCTTAGAAGCGTTTTTAATCAGTTAGGAGCTAGGGCAGGAGCACATATGTGATTGGCAGGGAATGTGGTGGGAGTTTAAGGGTACTGAATTCTTTGTTCAGTACTTTTAACGGGGCTTCTCACATATGTGCTCCTTTATTATTAAAACACAGGATAGAGTCGACTTCAGGTCAGAGAAAGTTGGTAGTTTGAGTGAAAGTGTATTATGTAGAAGAGCTAGGGCCGAAACGAGAATTTAGTGCGCCCCACATTTAGTAGTTCCACATTTGAAATGATCTGTAATTTTTTTCGTTGTCAGTTAAAATTGTAATAGTAGGTTAATATTTCAAGCTTAAAAAAAACAATCCCATCCCATATTTTGTATGAATTAAAGTGTTCACTTCAGTGTATCAATTGAGTGTTTAAGGCTTCAAAAGATCCTGTTGACCAATGAATTCTTCAAATAGTATTGCCAAACTAAAGCTAACCAAGACACCATTATGGAATGCTCTTCGGCAGGGGAACTATGCCATTAGCGCGAAGCATTTTTAAACCACTGATGCTGGCGCCAACTAGTATTGTGTTTACTGTTTGTTCATCACTTGATTCAATAGGATCAGATCCACCGTTAGCACAAGATTGGTAAGTGTGTCAGTTTTTGATCATAGTGTTTCTCTAATTGACCCTGTCTTGTTGAGGAGATACGTTTGGTTCATTGTTTGATCTCATGATTGCAGGATAAAATTATAAACATGGTTTGCCGCTATATCTAGTTCAGGTCTTATACCAATCTGATGCTTTACATTAGTTTTAAACAATACAAGAAATTTGAATGTTTATTTCAAGTTATAAAAATAAAATTCAGAGGAGGATCGTTCGTTTGAGTTTATTGTCAAAACCGTCAACCCAATTACAAAAGTTTAACGTTAAAACACGGTGTTTAAAGGCAATTCATTAATCTACGAATAAATTACTTAGGTCTTACGTAAATAAAAGAAGGCCACACCATTGAAACAAATAACTAAACCTAGATTAGAGCTTTCCGTAGAGAGGATCTAGGATAAGAGATGAGCCTGGTTGATTTTAAGTCAACCGAACTGTAAAAACCAGAGATACTCAAGCAACGCACATCTTGATTGAAACGGCAGTGTTGCTAGAAATCACCTAAGCATAGGGTGCGAAAGTCGTTTGTCGCTTCTCTCTTATCCTAAAAATGCTCTCTACCGTAGCACCTTTGGCTGTTGTGCTATAATCTCGGCTATAATAGTAAAGAAAGTCGTACCTTCGTTAGTCAAGATAATGTTTAAACGAGTGTTGCTCTGGAGCGACAGTCAAAATTGTTCTGTTGACTTGAGTTCTGGATCAGCTTCAACGAACTTCGTAATAACTTGTGTCGCGATATCCGAAGTGAATCGAATGGTTTTCATTGGACCCAAGCCAAATTCATGAAGCCCAAATGAAATATGCACAACAACATTGGGGTAAAATGCACCGCTTGATAGAGATAAACCATAACCTAAAATCTGACGTACGTAATTATCTTGAAATAGCCATCATTTGTTGCATTCCTAAAGGCAATTGTCAAAGAAAAATTATTTCTCCAAATCAAAAATAGAATTACTGACATGCAACACGGCTTCTTCAAGGGTCGTTCGACCTCGACAAATTTAGTTGAAATTTTAGACTATTCATTAAATGCAATGGATAATGGAAACCACGAAGGAGCCCTCTATACAAACTTTAACAAGGCATTTGACCGCATTGGCATACCAATGCTACTCTTTAAATTGCAAAAAACTGAAATTTGGTCAGAACTCCTGAAATGGCTTGAATCATATTTAAAGCCAATTCAAGTCACTTCGAAAACGAAAACGATATTTCATTCTTAAAAAATTTAAATAGCTAATCTATGCCGAAGACATGAAGCTCTTTTTGGAAATAAGAAATGTAGAAGACATCATTATATTCTAGAATGAAATACACATATTCTTCATAATATTATGGTCAAAAAAGTCTACTAGAATTGAATTTTAATCAAATGCAACTTAATACCATTTGGCAAGAAAAGAACAACATGAAGCATTTCAATTGCATAAGAAAATCAAAATAATGTCAAATGTGATATAATTAGGAATTTAGGAACTATCTTAAACTCCAAACTAACTTTCAAAGACCATTACAACACAGTTATTCACAGGGCAAATAACATGCTAGGCTTTATAAAGCATTTTTGCTACCACTGTCAGGACACACACAAAATTGAAACATTATATATTGCCTGTGTGAGGTCCACACTGGAGTATCGCTCGAAGAAAGATTAGCATCAGTACAAAAACAATTCCTATTATACGCCTTTCGTAAATTTGGTTGGAAATCATTTCCTCTTCCCCCATATGAAGCACGCTGCATGCTTCCCGAGCAGGAGAAAATAACGTATGAATACCTAATTCTGTTCTTGATACCAACATTTGGTGTTGGTCAACCTGACATAAGTAAATAATATAAAATTATACTTGGATACTAGAAGAATACCTGTGTGGTTTTGTTTTGGTCTTATAAACATAAAAACAAATTAAAAGAGCGTCGTGAAAATGCAATGATTTCATTTGTAAACGATATCGTTTCGCAGCGCATTGACTCAATAGAACCTTGATCAAAATTATATTTCTGTGCACCTAGTCAGCAACTCCGAAATCGAAATTTATTTGCCATAAGCCATCATCGCACAAATTATGCAAAATATGGGCCATTACACGGCATGATTCAATACTGCGAAACCATTACCTCATTAGAACAAAAAAAAAAGGAAAGCAGATACTGCCTAATTTCATTTAAGACAAAACTGTGCTTAAACTTTTTCTTTCAATGTTTTTTTTTTATATTTAAGAAAAAAAAAACTCTATATGTTTTCATACTAGTCTACGTTGGTTGATGAAATAATTAAAGAAATAAATACATTGTACGACTTGATAGACGTTTTCTGTCATCAGGAAAGTTGTTCTGAAAAACAATCCAAAAAAACCAGCCGTTTGTTGGAGATCTCAGTTGAAAATTCACTCACCACTAGTGCCATTTGATTCTAATGGCTTACTTTGGTCGACCAGACACAAGTGTACGATTCAACATTTAATAATTAATAATAATTTAATTACTTGCTTCAACTTATGGTTGTTATTTTTGGGAAAGTTATTCAGATTTATAAGACCTACTTCCTCACTTAGCGGCGCTAGTATACCAAAAGACTTGCTGCCTTTTGCAAAGTTGTTCAGATGAACAAGACCAGGAATGTTAGTGTTCATTTTATAAAATGATTCTTTAATTAGATTAGTTCTTCTTATTAGTCATAGTTATTACGACCCACTGGAACTTTGAATTGGTCTTCAATTTTCATTTAATTTGCCATTTTGTGACTGCCGTCGTTACATGTGCATATGGAATGATCATCAGCGAAAGAAAGGAGGACACAGAATAATGAAACTTATGAAAATGGTACCATAATGTTGGCAAATTTAAATATAGCCCTTTACCTTGTGTAAACGAGAAAAGAGATTGAAGTATGTTGCTATGAAACAATCAAATTGATTTCCAATTGACAGGTTAAATGCAACCTAAAATTCTGTTAACTCAAATTACCCTTTGACCCTTTTAAGTTTACGCATGGACATAATCCTGGAAAACTCAAAAGAAAATCCACATGACCTACACATCAGCAAATTTAGGATATTCAAGTCATCAAAAGTGGACATTCATTAAACTAGGTATTGAACTAAGCTGTTCCACATCTCTGAATCTGATATTAATTGACTGATATCTACCTCCGAAACAGAGCAGCTTCATATCCATAAAGACCATAGGATATGAGAGATCTATACTGCCCTGTGCGGCATAACAGTCCCATTAGCATTTTTGGCGATTATGAGTTATACATTGGAATCGATTGTCAAGTACCATCACTTTACAATGTACACGAAAAAATTCATACTTTGTTCAGAAAATGTCGCGAAAAATAACAAAACTATGTTGTCCCATCCATAAGAGCCCATGGAGAAAAAAATCTTCAACAGTGTTTTTCTCAGCTTGCTGCTTTAACGAATGGGACAACTATGCTGAAAAGGGCAGTATACAACTTGACTAAAAAGCCATACCCACCAGTCTTGAAACTTCCACTAAATGTGGTTTAAAGCCTTCCGGAATGAACCTCTCAAGTTCTGAGACCTTCTCCCTTCCGTTAAAATCTTCACACCTCTGTTTCACTTTAAAACTCATCCTGATGCTCCAAGGAGTAATTCGGATCATAATAATTGCTCCAGAAAATTTTCAGTCTTGCATGCCTTGTAAGGACCCCCAGGTAAAATCATAAGGCTCACACGTATAGAAAATTAATCGATAACGGCATTTTGGGTAAAAACTACGACTATCACGATAGGATTTTTTTTAATTCAAATCACATCGGATACTTATTCATATAAACAGCATAACAAGCGGCTTAAAGGAATGATTCAGAAACAATCTGAATCAGTTTAGTGCCCGGACGTAAATCCTGGAAAACTCAATCATACCAATCAGTATTGGCACTTCTACTAGATGTGCTCTGAAGTCTCTCGGAATGACCTGCAAAGTTCCGTTTACCAAAAACCCCTCTCCCCACCAATAAAATCTTTTAAATACACCCCTGTATCACTTTAAACTCTTCCTGATGTTCCATTGAAGTAGGACATAGTAATGGTTAAAAACTTTTGGATTTGCAGTCAAAATGCACGAAGTCTCTCAGATATCACGAATCAGTTCTCGATGTCCACCCAAGTAACATTGCAAGTTTTAATGAGGAACTAATGCATTCTACAAGTCGAAGTCATGATCTACAGAACCCTCATAAAATCATAATTTTTAATGGACAATGTACTCACTTCAGGACTTCAACCTATCGAAATGCCACAAAGTTCACCGAATCTGATAGAAGCGAATTTCACTTGTCTCAAAGTCTTCATACTCGCCCCAAAATTCTTTAGGTCTACATTCAAAGTAGTATAGATTCTTCTATAGCATAAACATGATTCGCTTTAAGGTGTAGAGTCCACAAATGGCCGCCACATTGGATATACATGTACTTCCACTTCAAATTTTCAATTACACAAATTAACGTCCCATTTCACCGGAAACTGTTACTTCCTGTATGATGCAGTACAGAAAACATGAAGTAACAGTTTCAATGCGGCACGTGTCGTGGAAGCTGTACTGAAAATATGTTTTCGTTAATTCTATTACGCTCATTTCGTAAAAATGAGTTTCGTTGCTAAAACAAATGTTTCGTAATTATGCAAAATATTCGTATTTCATGTCTTAAGGTACAATGCCAACCATAATTCGTAAAATACACGCACTCTATTTCGTACATTCGCTCCGACGTGGAGTGAAACGTCACAAAACGTAAACGCATTTCACGAATGCAATCAAGTCAAACAAAATTAGTGAAAAGTTTCCTTAGTTCGTGAACACAAAAGTGCAACCAAGTGGAAATGTCAATGGGTCCAGTTATGTTCCGCGGCTGGTGGGATGACATCATGGATACTGTAATGCGTACATTCCGAATTCAAGACCAGCACTTTGGTAACGGAATCAACTCGGATAAACTGATGACGGTAATTTCTCAAGATATTTGTCGATATTCCACTTAAAACTTGTACAATAATCAAACTTCAATGGCCTCTTTCCTCTCTCAGGTATTGGCACGCAACCATACTACACGTTCGGTCCTTCAGAACTCTAGGCGGACCAAGTATATAAGAAGGAGGTATAATTCCAGCATCAGCCCAGCAGGAAATCGGCCAACGATCAGTAAGGACCAATGAAGACAGGAAACAGGATGTCTATGTTGAGTGTGCAACAGTTTAAAGCAAACCAAAATGTTGATAAAGGCTTCCCAAAAGAGCATCATTGATTTAAAGCACAAGAACAAGGACGAACAAGGTTTCATTCGGTGCAGCTTCCTTCGGTTAAGCCACAACGCCTTAGAGATCAAGTCAACGAATTCTATTTTATTTCATTACTTCAGAATTCAATTTGTTATTACCTTTCTCAAAGAATAAAAACTATCGTTTGTAAATGTTGCATTTAAGAATAATAAATGAACTTCGTTTGTGTTTGCTGTAAACATTGTTTTGACGAAAGCCAGAAAGACCGATTTATTTCCTACGAAATTTACGTACCATGGATGCATCTTTTATTCGTATAAGAATATTTCATGAAATTAACATTGCTTGGATTTCTTGTCACGAATCGTTCGTATTAATTTAATGATTCATTCCGAAATTAAAAGAACTACAAGTAGTACTAGTTTCACATTGTCTGACTCCTTCTTCTTGAACCAACGAACATTTGATGACAATTACTTGCTTGTTAAATTATTCTGAGTTAAGGAGAGAACCTTCACTAAATTTCAAATTGTACACAAATTATGTCCACACCTGGTCCGATTACCAAACCCGAATCAGCAGACCAACACCAAGTGGAATTAAATGGAAATTACTAAACCTTCTCTCTTTCGTTGTACAGGTATTCCGCTAGTATGTCCATATTGATCAGGATTCAAGCGTAGGTACAAACGATCGATCGAAGGACAGTCGAAATTGGGTCATCAGCTAAAATGCTGGGCATTGATCCCACGCTATTTAATTGGTTTAGCAGGATATGTTTTAGTGTGCGTGAAGATTTTCTATGTTCCGTAAATAAATGTGCGTTATTGTAACTAGTTCCTAGTCTGCGAGTGTAAAGTTATTCGGAGTTAAATTCCAAAGGACTTTTACTGGATAATGTCTCAGATCCCACGAACTTCTATCAAGGAGATCCCTAGACCGGTAATTTTATCTAGATTTTGATTTTGATTTGCGATACAGAAGGGAGTCTTATGGAGACCAGAACGTGAGTGGGACATGGTAATCACTTAAAACTATAATATTTAAAATGAACCACATGCCCCAAAAAAAAACCCTAGAACGACTCCATGCTCCCACTTTCCCATATCATTGCATGCATTTCAGGTATAAGCGCATTTGGCTCACTTTGCAGTAGCTAGTTTGCGGAGCATACTTACAGTTTTCCTGGTTCCCAGGTACTCCTTGTTTTCCTTCACCACCAGCCATCTGACCAGGTAAATGGAACCTCACTTCTGGATGTCTTCAAAATTAAGGGATTCAAATCGCTCTTCGTGCATAATCCTTCCACATAACAGGTCCACTCAGCATCTGGAAAGAGCACTCGGTTAGTCATATATTTGATATGGTTTGTAATAAGACATATAAAACGTAAAGATAGAAAATCTGGATTAGTTTTCCGAGGTGACAGCTTTATAGGAATACCCGTCTAACCATATCGTATCTTATGGTTATATGGTTACTTGGGTACTAACGTAAAATACCGTGCATGTACCAGAAGATCAACAACGCCCTACTATTGGCAGCTCAACGTCTATCCCATGTATTCCTTGAATCGGAGAAAAGCTCAAAACTACAGGTCCAACTGACAACACCTGATGTTCATTAACCTGCCCAACACTAGAACCTGCCAACCTACGGCACCTGCACGATAATGTGGGCCATCTGAAACGGTTCGTCGGTTGCTAAATGAAGTATTTCTCAAATTAGAGCAATAAATGACTCAATCTTTATTACTGCTTTCTTACGTAAACCTGAGTTAATACCTATATTCCCGTCCAAACTTCTACAACGTCATTCTTCATACATAAAAACTAAGTTAAAATATTCATGCATGGAAAACACTCTCCATAAATGAAA
Source organism: Ochlerotatus camptorhynchus (assembly GCF_037179485.1). NCBI lineage: Eukaryota > Metazoa > Arthropoda > Insecta > Diptera > Culicidae > Ochlerotatus > Ochlerotatus camptorhynchus. Next base: position 7,307,652 of record NW_027040766.1, read on the forward strand.
AAAACGATAACATGGGTACTAACTGACGAAACTACGACTAATCATCGAAAGTACTTGTAGTTTACTCTGGCACTTTTAAGAATACTGCAAACAGACCGGTAATTACTCGTCTATCGGATCCCCATTTTCCTTCAACCCATTGAACGATGTCCAACCTGACTGCCTCCACTGCGTCTACTGTCGAAGGTTAAATAAGGTGAAACGGCCAGGTTCACACACTTCACTTCGGTAAAACACCCTGGGAACCAAACTTTTAGCTCCATGATACACGAAGGAATGGACTACAGGGATGCTACTTCACCTGTTAGTGTCTCTAATCACTTTGATTATTATGAAGCACTGCTCAACTTACTTACTTGCGATGTTCTTTTTTGCTCTATGCTAAATTGGCCTCATCAAGGAAATAAACGGAGCCGATAGGAATCTAACCTGGGCCCAGCTGCCGAAGCGCACCAACATCCGGCATGACTACGAATCCATCATGACATTTTAACCGCTAGGAAAACTGGATTCACCCGCACACTTCTGGCCAAAAAATCACCTGACTCACTCGCACAATAAAAATATCAACCATCCTATCACTATCTGTTATAAAAATTTCGGTTGTTAATGCGTCGCGAAAAAAAATGACACTTCAATAAGGAAGAAAACATGCACGCCTACATTGATCAAAAAGCCCGATTTTCACGACTTTCACCCACTGTGCATCATCTTCCAGTCGCTACCATAGTAACACCATCGTAACCAAATTTTCACATGCCGAGAGTCTATATAAGCAAGGCTGCTGCTAACAATCGACAAGAGGCTTTTGAGGTAGTTTCCAAGCGGACGTCTTTTTGATCGCTCTTCCCATTTTTTCAAGATTGGACAGTTTTTCAACATGTTTGCTAGCAAGGCGAAAAACGGTCGCGATGTTCGGAAGACCCGGTCCAGTCGGAATGTTAGACCGGTGTCTTTGCCCGATTTCATGCGAACCGACCCTGATGGCACTCTAACGGCCATTTACCAGCGCATAAAGGCGGCTTCTTCAAAGCCGAAGCTGCCAAAAGCGCAGGATCGTTGGGAGGTTCTCAAAAGATTGCCGGTGACCGATGAATACGATAATGTAAGGTCGCCGATCGGTGAGTACATCCGACGGCCGTTTAAGGCTTCTGCTAGCAAACATTTGATTGGTGAGGGAATTGGAAGCGACGTTCCAGATTATCGTCTTGGAACTACCCCGGATGCCTCAAAGGCGGATTATGGTAAGGGTAAGTTTGATTATAATTGTGAGGGCTTAGAATTAGATATTAATATGAATTTAGGAGATAGGGAGGGTCATTCCCAAATTTTATGTGAGGCATTTAGGTATAACAGAGCCGATGTAGATTCGGTTCTGGTAGAAGGTATAGCCAAGGTACAGGAATGCGAGACGACATTAGCAGTATTCGAAACATACGCCAAGATACATCATGATATTTTGGAACGTGTGACGTATGTTCCGACCACTGCTGATGTTTCTACGCAGACTACTATCCCAATATTACAGCGAACACAGCTGAACTTTATATATGCTGGATCTTGGGAGAAGTGTACCTTGAGAGAAAATCAAGGTATGCAAACCGAAGATCAAAATTTGACGTCTCCGAAGCAGCCTACTGTGGTGCTTCAGAAAAATGCTAGTGGCCAAAATTCTAATTTGATAAAAAATCTTTTTGGTTGGAAATCTTTCGGATTGACATTTTTTGTTTCGGCCCTGGTCCTCGGTTTGCTGGAAATTCCAAATTACATCTAGCAGATTGGTATTGATTTTTGTTACTTGGATCGAGCTCACTGGTGGTCCAACGAATTTCATCAAAATTAATTAGCTTCTCCGAGGTCTTCTGGCGAGTAAAGATGTTGTAGCCGGGTACAAACGAATACTTCGAGCTACCATTTTTTCTACGAGAATTCCTCGGAACCCATTAGCACCGGATAGGGACCTTTTGGTGAAAAAAAATTCGTTTAGGGACCGTGCTTGGATGGCTAAACCCATTGGGAATGGCTTCCAAGCAAACCAATCGATGTAGCAGAATGCTTCCATCGAAGATCTTTTTGTTTTTGAAGTTCGAAGGACCAGTATCGTGAGCTCGATCATCGCATTTCAGAGTATTTAGCAGTGTTAGGGTTTAGATGTAGTGTATATGTAGAAAAAGAATTAGATAGATTGATAGGAGCTAGGGCAGGAGCACATATGTGATTGGCAGGGAATGTGGTGGGAGTTTAAATGTACTGAAAAGTCATCCCTTTTGATAATTTTGATCGAAACTGGTTGATCATAAATTGATTTAATTGAAAATCGGTTTGGATCGAAATTAGAAACAGAGAGGTGACTTTTCAATACATTTAACGGGGCCTATCACATATGTGCTCCTTTTATCTGGTTAGTTAGGTACTTCCAAATTTACCGTTCACTTATAGTAGATAGTTAGTTAGTTAAAAGGGTGGTATCACATTTCCTGGATTTTATTTACAGAATGGGCTATTTAGTAACATACTGTTTTTGGCAATATTTTAGTTTTCAAATATGTGATTAAAATGGGAATATGTCCTTCTTTGAGTGTTCATTACGTTGTTTGATTATTTTTGTTTTTCGTTTGATTATTGTTGTTGTTGTGTTGTTGATTATTTATTTGATATTTGAATAAAGAAGGAAACATTCCCATTAGCAAAATTTTGAATATTGAAATAACTTTTTTACGTTTTGATTGCACATGATTTCCTACTTTCATTTAAATGGTCCATTTTGGGAAATGAAACTCCGGGATATGTGATACCACCCTTAGAAGCGTTTTTAATCAGTTAGGAGCTAGGGCAGGAGCACATATGTGATTGGCAGGGAATGTGGTGGGAGTTTAAGGGTACTGAATTCTTTGTTCAGTACTTTTAACGGGGCTTCTCACATATGTGCTCCTTTATTATTAAAACACAGGATAGAGTCGACTTCAGGTCAGAGAAAGTTGGTAGTTTGAGTGAAAGTGTATTATGTAGAAGAGCTAGGGCCGAAACGAGAATTTAGTGCGCCCCACATTTAGTAGTTCCACATTTGAAATGATCTGTAATTTTTCTCGTTGTCAGTTAAAATTGTAATAGTAGGTTAATATTTCAAGCTTAAAAAAAACAATCCCATCCCATATTTTGTATGAATTAAAGTGTTCACTTCAGTGTATCAATTGAGTGTTTAAGGCTTCAAAAGATCCTGTTGACCAATGAATTCTTCAAATAGTATTGCCAAACTAAAGCTAACCAAGACACCATTATGGAATGCTCTTCGGCAGGGGAACTATGCCATTAGCGCGAAGCATTTTTAAACCACTGATGCTGGCGCCAACTAGTATTGTGTTTACTGTTTGTTCATCACTTGATTCAATAGGATCAGATCCACCGTTAGCACAAGATTGGTAAGTGTGTCAGTTTTTGATCATAGTGTTTCTCTAATTGACCCTGTCTTGTTGAGGAGATACGTTTGGTTCATTGTTTGATCTCATGATTGCAGGATAAAATTATAAACATGGTTTGCCGCTATATCTAGTTCAGGTCTTATACCAATCTGATGCTTTACATTAGTTTTAAACAATACAAGAAATTTGAATGTTTATTTCAAGTTATAAAAATAAAATTCAGAGGAGGATCGTTCGTTTGAGTTTATTGTCAAAACCGTCAACCCAATTACTTAAGTTTAATGTTAAGGCACGGTGCACAAAGGCAATGAATTGATAGGTTTGTAGATAACGTACCTCTTACGTAAATAAAAGGAACGATGAAGGATTAAGGTTGCTCCTTAGAAACAAATAACATTAGAGCATTTCGTAGCACTAGAGAGGGTCAGAATCAATGAGAGCTTCAGGTGTTTGAATTACGTCGCACTGATTGACTGCGTCGGTATCAGCAAATATCAAGTCCAAGGTCCGGTTAAGGTTCTACAAAGGGTAAGTAATTTTGTGTTCTTCTTCTTTTTTAAATATCATAAAATCATCATCATTAGTTTACACATACATTCATATATTATGAATACGAAAATTTAAAACATGTATTTCGTGGGTAAAATACGAAAATTTCCTGGGGAAAACATATTCACTGTATTTACTTACTTGTGTTTTTCGAAGTATAGCACAGTTAAACGCAATCGAATACACGAAACTCAAAACAACTGCTTCACAAAACTCTTGGTGAACAAAATTCATCACAAAGAAAACCATTTCTAATTTACTGTTTTGCTAGCAATCGTGAAAGTATCATTGAAACAGCGGTGCCAGATGTATTGCCTCTAGCAATGAATTTAAGTTTATTAAAATAATTAATTGCGAAGTCTGCCTTATTAACATAGATGAGTGGATGTACTTAATGGTGGATAAATATCAAAAACTGATTAAATAAAACATAAATGACCATTTTAAACATTTTACCGGTCCAATTAAAAAAGTCACAGAAGATTGAATTCAACACTAACAGGGTTGATGGCAGCAGTGCACGTAGCCTGTTATACACTTTCCCGCTCAGGGGTGTAAACAAACTTGCATACAGCGCAGTCTGGCAGTGCTTATGTTTTGTCTGATACATTCTTATCCACTAGATAGTGTGACATCACATTTGCTGTTGTATTGAAATAAAGGAAGAAAAGAGATGGTTAAGTTTTCCTCACCATACCAGTTGATATTTATGAAAAATGGGCAGTTTTGGCGTGGGGACATGCACTTCCAATGAATTTTACCAATACATTTAGAAAATGATGATCGAAGAATATTTCAAAAAGAAGAAGTAAACAAAATAATGACCCTTTGTAGAACCTTCATAATGTATCGGCTTCATGCCGAGTAATGCCATTCCATCGATAAGCGCAATGTTTGCAGCAGTAAATGAAGAACCCACAGAATCGTTGTAAACTCATCCAGAAGCTGAGGATGTCCAGCAAAGGCCAGGCTGATTATAAACATCAAAGAGGAAAGTAAAGTTGAGAAATAATTTCGGAAGAGATACCTTTGAAGAAAAATATAAGGCTTCATCGAAACACAAAAAAAAAACAGACAAATAAAACACTTGAATAATCCAAAGCCAAAATCACAATAAATCTACATAAAACACAATAGTAGTGATAATTTATCAAACTATTTGGAGATATGCGATCAACTGCATTTAGCCATCAGTAAGTAGTGCATTTGAAACATATAATTCAAAGACTGAACTTGAAATAAAGTTCTGTCCGAAATACGTAAAAAACAAATTAAAATCTTACAATTTTTCTTCGACAATGCATCTTGACAGAAATGTTGGCGATAGCTCTGAAAAAAAACTTTAATCTATTTACAATTTTTTTCTCAAGACATCTACACGACATTTTCTGAAGAAGATCTAGACCGGGATTATTTTTCAATTTATCCTGAATTTTTAAGGGACGTTGGAGTTAAGAAACTTCAAATGCAGGCTATTTTGTAGGCTTTAAACTATTCCGACATCTCAAAAGGTCCTGAACCAGACGGAATACCTCCTGTATTTATGAAAAGTCTTGCAATGGAACTTACTGCTCCATTGTTTTGGCTTTTTAATATGTCCCTGAAATCTGGAATCTTCCCAAAAATTTGTAAAAGCTCATTTCTAGAGCCTATCTTTAAATCTGGCCGAAAATCTGACTTCATTCTGGACTCTGAAAATGAATGTATCTTACTCCCAGGGATAATGAAACATTGCAGTTCATTTTTGACCACATCAAAAACCAACAAAATTGCTATTTGGACTTTTTACTAACGATTATTAATGAAGATTTCTGTGTGACCGAATCATTCAATCTACTGTGGAAAAATTAAGCGATTGAATATTCTTTATTTGTGCATGAAAACCAAAGACCCAACGACTGTGACTTTCGAAAAAATAAAATTTTAATTTAACAGTGTCAATTAGCAATTAATTTCGGTAGAAATTCCGGACGCTACAGAAACACACAAAATCGAGTCTGGTATAACAGACAAATAAAAAACTTGAAAAATCGGCAGCAAAAAGCACATAAAATTTATAAAAAAAAACACACAATAGTAGTAATAATTTATTAATTTATTTGGATATATGCGATCAACTGAATTTAGCTATCAGTACTGCATTTGAAGAATATAACGCAAAAACAGAACATGAAATAAAGTCCTGTCCAAAAAACTTCTTTAATTACGCAAAAAACCAAATTCAAATCTGATAATTTTCCTTCAATAATGCATCTCTAGTAATGGAACTCACTGCTCCATTGTTTTGGCTTTTTAATACGTCCCTGTAATCTGGAACCTTGCCCAAAAATTTGGAAAAGCTCATTCCAAGTGCTTATCTTTAAATCTCGCCGAAAATCTGACGTATGCAATTATCGTGGTATAGCCATAATCTCTTGCATTCCTAAACTTTTCGAGACAATTGTCAACGAAAAGTTATTTCTCCAAATAAAAAATAGAATTGCTGACATGCAACACGGCTTTTTCAAAGGTCGTTCGACCTCGACAAATTTATAGACTATTCATTGAATCCGATGGATAATGGAAACCACGTAGAAGTTCTCTATACAGACTTTAGCAAGGCATTTGACCGCATTGACATACCAATGCTACTCTTTAAATTGCAAAAAGAAAATGAAATTGAGTCAGAACTCCTGAAATGGCTTGAATCATATTTAACTAACCACAAACTAATAAATCGACAGTGAGCATGCATAAGGGCCTATACGCGATGATCGATTCTCTTTGTCGATTTTCTCTTTTGTTAATAACTCACTAGATTTAACGTTTCTCGGTGCGTTTGCTGTTGATTCTGATAGCCAATACAACCTGTTACTACTCTGCATTGAACACATTCTAGAAAATTGTTTCGTTTAGCTGTAGCAATGCAAAGAGAAAATCGATGAAGAGAATCGATCATCGCGTTTTCGCCCTTATGCATGCTCACTGTCGAATTAAATTCAACGCAAATAAATCGAGCCCAATTCAAGTCAGTTCAGGCGTCCCCCTACCCGAGCAAAGTCGGTTAAAAAATGAAAGCAAATCGATATTAAAGTTTGCAGTTTCTATCATAATGAAAACTCATTTTGATTTCAATTGTCGCGACATAAGTCTGATATCATATTGTGATTTCATTATGCAGTCAAAACTTTTTAAATGAAAGCAACTTAACTTGAAGTTCTGCTGTTAATTTCTTGTTTAAAATTTGATTTAAGTTCATCGCTCGTTGAACTGACGATTATAGTCTATTTGTTTGGTTTAACACATTTTAGGTCATTCGTGACTAGCCCGAGGTGACATTTGAGCTCAAATCTTTCAGCGTAAGAAGCATGGATGCTAACCATTTACGACAGGCCCGTATTTAGTCAAACATTATGAATGCAAAATCAGTAATCAAATTGATTTCACTGAGAGCAGAATTAGTTTTCCGTTCGATTCGACAGTGTAAAATTTTGCTCTCATTTTTGCTAGTATGACCACATTGATCAGGATTCAAGGTAAAAGTAACCTCTCTATATTTATTTAGGATTCCCAACCTAAAAACTTCCTGTTTGTGATCAACGGCGATAAGAGAGTGAGTGCCTCGTCGATATCCATCTTCATCTCCTGCCAAGTCAAACCTGCTGATCATCTCCCCTAGGAAGCGTAGGTGCAAACGATCGATCGAAGGGCAGTCGAAATTGGGTCATCAGCTAAAATACTGGGCATTGAACCCACGCTATTTTAATTTGTTTAGCAGTTAAGATGAAGGATATGTATAAGTGTGCGTGAAGATTTTCTATGTTCCGAAAATAAATGTGCGTTATTGCAATTAGTTCCCAGTCAACGTGTGTTAAGTTATTCGGAGTATCCCAGAAGAATTCCAAAGGACTTTTACTGGATAATGTCTCAGAGCCCACGTGGAAGAAGAGATCCCTAGACCGGTAATTTGATTTTGATTTTAATTTTGATTTTGATTTTGCGAGACATGAAGGCCAAATCTAAAATCTCAAGGCAACATTCCAGAACGTGAGTGGGACATGGTAATCACTTAAAACTATAATATCTCAAATGAACCACATGCCCCGAAACAAAACCCTACAGTGACTCCCATACACCCTCCATACTAAATCGGGAGTCTTCCACTTGCCCATACCATTGCATGCATTTCAGGTATAAGCGCATTTGACTCACTTTGCAGTAGCTAGTTTGGACAAGAATATACTACAATAGAACGGAGCATACTTACAGTTTTCCTGGTTCCCATGTACTCCTTGTTTTCACCACCAGCCATCTGACCAGGTAAATGGAACCTCACTTCTGGATGTCTTCAAAAATGGGGGGAATCAAATCGCTCTTCGTGCATAATCCTTTCATATAACAGGTCCACTCAGCATCTGGAAAGAGCACTCGATTAGTCATATATTTGATATGGTTTGTAATAAAACATATAAAACGAAAAGAGAGAAAATCTGGATTAGTTTTCCGAGGTGACAGCTTTATAGGAATACCCGTCTAACCATATCGTATCTTATGGTTATATGGTTACTTGGGTACTAACGTAACGTCTATCCCATGTATTCCTTGAATCGGAGAAAAGCTCAAAACTACAAGTCCAACTGACAACACCTGATGTTCATTAACCTGCCCAACACTAGAACCTGCCAACCTACGGCACCTGCACGATAATGTGGGCCATCAGAAACGGTTCGTCAGTTCCATATTCAATTCAAGCCTCTGAATTTCTAAAATGTTATTTTTTACTGAAGAATGTTTCGCTGTGGATGTGTTATGTTTGATTACTGAATGAATAAACGAGGAAAATTAAATGTTCCCATTATAAAATGCATTGGGTTACTAAAAATATCCTTTGAAAATTCTCTTTGCAATGATCAGATACCCTGAAAATTCCGGTTATTTTCAGCGAAAACTAAAATTCACTGTGAATTCCCTGTTTTCCAGGATTTTCGTGTAAAAACCACCCGGTCATATCGCCTTGTACCAGTTGACGATTATGAAGTATAATTAATTATTACGCTATGTCACTCATTATACTTTTGGTAATGGTAAAATGCACGAAAATAATCGACGATTTTGATCGAGATAGCGCGTATATGTGGCGCCGATTTTCAAAATATGTAAATGGATCCGGATATCTGGCTGATTGGCTGCAGATCCACGGCTAGCTCAGCACCACCCAAGTCCGGAAGTACTTACCTTGCAGAGCATTCATCGTTCAGCTTATATGTATGTTGATCGGGGCTGTGACCCTAAGTCCCGCTCCTACGATTATCTGTCCTTTTTAAGCACTACCGGAACCGGTTATGAGTATTCGCATGTGACCATATCTACCTGTTGATCCATGCCATGATGTCTATTTACTTCTAGAATCATAAATTTTGAGCCGTCGGGTTTTGGAAATGTTCTTTTTTGCTCTATCGGAACCTGTGGCAGGTAGCGCAAATGGCTAAATTGGCCTCATCAAGGAAATAAACGGAGCCGATAGGAATCTAACCTGGGCCCAGCTGCCGAAGCGCACCAACATCCGGAATGACTACGAATCCATCATGACATTTTAACCGCTAGGAAAACTGGATTCACCCGCACACTTCTGGCCAAAAAATCACCTGACTCACTCGCACAGTAAAAATATCAACCATCCTATCACTATCTGTTATAAAAATTTCGGTTGTTAATGCGTCGCGAAAAAAAATGACACTTCAATAAGGAAGAAAACATGCACGCCTACATTGATCAAAAAGCCCGATTTTCACGACTTTCACCCACTGTGCATCATCTTCCAGTCGCTACCATAGCAACACCATCGTAACCAAATTTTCACATGCCGAGAGTCTATATAAGCAAGGCTGCTGCTAAAAATCGACAAGAGGCTTTTGAGGTAGTTTCCAAGCGGACGTCTTTTTGATCGCTCTTCCCATTTTTTCAAGATTGGACAGTTTTTCAACATGTTTGCTAGCAAGGCGAAAAACGGTCGCGATGTTCGGAAGACCCGGTCCAGTCGGAATGTTAGACCGGTGTCTTTGCCCGATTTCATGAGAACCGACCCTGATGGCACTCTAACGGCCATTTACCAGCGCATAAAGGCGGCTTCTTCAAAGCCGAAGCTGCCAAAAGCGCAGGATCGTTGGGAGGTTCTCAAAAGATTGCCGGTGACCGATGAATACGATAATGTAAGGTCGCCGATCGGTGAGTACATCCGACGGCCGTTTAAGGCTTCTGCTAGCAAACATTTGATTGGTGAGGGAATTGGAAGCGACGTTCCAGATTATCGTCTTGGAACTACCCCGGATGCCTCAAAGGCGGATTATGGTAAGGGTAAGTTTGATTATAATTGTGAGGGCTTAGAATTAGATATTAATATGAATTTAGGAGATAGGGAGGGTCATTCCCAAATTTTATGTGAGGCATTTAGGTATAACAGAGCCGATGTAGATTCGGTGCTGGTAGAAGGTATAGCCAAGGTACAGGAATGCGAGACGACATTAGCAGTATTCGAAACATACGCCAAGATACATCATGATATTTTGGAACGTGTGACGTATGTTCCGACCACTGCTGATGTTTCTACGCAGACTACTATCCCAAAATTACAGCGAACACAGCTGAATTTTATATATGCTGGATCTTGGGAGAAGTGTACCTTGAGAGAAAATCAAGGTATGCAAACCGAAGATCAAAATTTGACGTCTCCGAAGCAGCCTACTGTGGTGCTTCAGAAAAATGCTAGTGGCCAAAATTCTAATTTGATAAAAAATCTTTTTGGTTGGAAATCTTTCGGATTGACCTTTTTTGTTTCGGCCCTGGTCCTCGGTTTGCTGGAAATTCCAAATTACATCTAGCAGATTGGTATTGATTTTTGTTACTTGGATCGAGCTCACTGGTGGTCCAACGAATTTCATCAAAATTAATTAGCTTCTCCGAGGTCTTCTGGCGAGTAAAGATGTTGTAGCCGGGTACAAACGAATACTTCGAGCTACCATTTTTTCTACGAGAATTCCTCGGAACCCATTAACACCGGATAGGGACCTTTTGGTGAAAAAAAATTCGTTTAGGGACCGTGCTTGGATGGCTAAACCCATTGGGAATGGCTTCCAAGCAAACCAATCGATGTAGCAGAATGCTTCCATCGAAGATCTTTTTGTTTTTGAAGTTCGAAGGACCAGTATCGTGAGCTCGATCATCGCATTTCAGAGTATTTAGCAGTGTTAGGGTTTAGATGTAGTGTATATGTAGAAAAAGAATTAGATAGATTGATAGGAGCTAGGGCAGGAGCACATATGTGATTGGCAGGGAATGTGGTGGGAGTTTAAATGTACTGAAAAGTCATCCCTTTTGATAATTTTGATCGAAACTGGTTGATCATAAATTGATTTAATTGAAAATCGGTTTGGATCGAAATTAGAAACAGAGAGGTGACTTTTCAATACATTTAACGGGGCCTATCACATATGTGCTCCTTTTATCTGGTTAGTTAGGTACTTCCAAATTTACCGTTCACTTATAGTAGATAGTTAGTTAGTTAAAAGGGTGGTATCACATTTCCTGGATTTTATTTACAGAATGGGCTATTTAGTAACATACTGTTTTTGGCAATATTTTAGTTTTCAAATATGTGATTAAAATGGGAATATGTCCTTCTTTGAGTGTTCATTACGTTGTTTGATTATTTTTGTTTTTCGTTTGATTATTGTTGTTGTTGTGTTGTTGATTATTTATTTGATATTTGAATAAAGAAGGAAACATTCCCATTAGCAAAATTTTGAATATTGAAATAACTTTTTTACGTTTTGATTGCACATGATTTCCTACTTTCATTTAAATGGTCCATTTTGGGAAATGAAACTCCGGGATATGTGATACCACCCTTAGAAGCGTTTTTAATCAGTTAGGAGCTAGGGCAGGAGCACATATGTGATTGGCAGGGAATGTGGTGGGAGTTTAAGGGTACTGAATTCTTTGTTCAGTACTTTTAACGGGGCTTCTCACATATGTGCTCCTTTATTATTAAAACACAGGATAGAGTCGACTTCAGGTCAGAGAAAGTTGGTAGTTTGAGTGAAAGTGTATTATGTAGAAGAGCTAGGGCCGAAACGAGAATTTAGTGCGCCCCACATTTAGTAGTTCCACATTTGAAATGATCTGTAATTTTTTTCGTTGTCAGTTAAAATTGTAATAGTAGGTTAATATTTCAAGCTTAAAAAAAACAATCCCATCCCATATTTTGTATGAATTAAAGTGTTCACTTCAGTGTATCAATTGAGTGTTTAAGGCTTCAAAAGATCCTGTTGACCAATGAATTCTTCAAATAGTATTGCCAAACTAAAGCTAACCAAGACACCATTATGGAATGCTCTTCGGCAGGGGAACTATGCCATTAGCGCGAAGCATTTTTAAACCACTGATGCTGGCGCCAACTAGTATTGTGTTTACTGTTTGTTCATCACTTGATTCAATAGGATCAGATCCACCGTTAGCACAAGATTGGTAAGTGTGTCAGTTTTTGATCATAGTGTTTCTCTAATTGACCCTGTCTTGTTGAGGAGATACGTTTGGTTCATTGTTTGATCTCATGATTGCAGGATAAAATTATAAACATGGTTTGCCGCTATATCTAGTTCAGGTCTTATACCAATCTGATGCTTTACATTAGTTTTAAACAATACAAGAAATTTGAATGTTTATTTCAAGTTATAAAAATAAAATTCAGAGGAGGATCGTTCGTTTGAGTTTATTGTCAAAACCGTCAACCCAATTACAAAAGTTTAACGTTAAAACACGGTGTTTAAAGGCAATTCATTAATCTACGAATAAATTACTTAGGTCTTACGTAAATAAAAGAAGGCCACACCATTGAAACAAATAACTAAACCTAGATTAGAGCTTTCCGTAGAGAGGATCTAGGATAAGAGATGAGCCTGGTTGATTTTAAGTCAACCGAACTGTAAAAACCAGAGATACTCAAGCAACGCACATCTTGATTGAAACGGCAGTGTTGCTAGAAATCACCTAAGCATAGGGTGCGAAAGTCGTTTGTCGCTTCTCTCTTATCCTAAAAATGCTCTCTACCGTAGCACCTTTGGCTGTTGTGCTATAATCTCGGCTATAATAGTAAAGAAAGTCGTACCTTCGTTAGTCAAGATAATGTTTAAACGAGTGTTGCTCTGGAGCGACAGTCAAAATTGTTCTGTTGACTTGAGTTCTGGATCAGCTTCAACGAACTTCGTAATAACTTGTGTCGCGATATCCGAAGTGAATCGAATGGTTTTCATTGGACCCAAGCCAAATTCATGAAGCCCAAATGAAATATGCACAACAACATTGGGGTAAAATGCACCGCTTGATAGAGATAAACCATAACCTAAAATCTGACGTACGTAATTATCTTGAAATAGCCATCATTTGTTGCATTCCTAAAGGCAATTGTCAAAGAAAAATTATTTCTCCAAATCAAAAATAGAATTACTGACATGCAACACGGCTTCTTCAAGGGTCGTTCGACCTCGACAAATTTAGTTGAAATTTTAGACTATTCATTAAATGCAATGGATAATGGAAACCACGAAGGAGCCCTCTATACAAACTTTAACAAGGCATTTGACCGCATTGGCATACCAATGCTACTCTTTAAATTGCAAAAAACTGAAATTTGGTCAGAACTCCTGAAATGGCTTGAATCATATTTAAAGCCAATTCAAGTCACTTCGAAAACGAAAACGATATTTCATTCTTAAAAAATTTAAATAGCTAATCTATGCCGAAGACATGAAGCTCTTTTTGGAAATAAGAAATGTAGAAGACATCATTATATTCTAGAATGAAATACACATATTCTTCATAATATTATGGTCAAAAAAGTCTACTAGAATTGAATTTTAATCAAATGCAACTTAATACCATTTGGCAAGAAAAGAACAACATGAAGCATTTCAATTGCATAAGAAAATCAAAATAATGTCAAATGTGATATAATTAGGAATTTAGGAACTATCTTAAACTCCAAACTAACTTTCAAAGACCATTACAACACAGTTATTCACAGGGCAAATAACATGCTAGGCTTTATAAAGCATTTTTGCTACCACTGTCAGGACACACACAAAATTGAAACATTATATATTGCCTGTGTGAGGTCCACACTGGAGTATCGCTCGAAGAAAGATTAGCATCAGTACAAAAACAATTCCTATTATACGCCTTTCGTAAATTTGGTTGGAAATCATTTCCTCTTCCCCCATATGAAGCACGCTGCATGCTTCCCGAGCAGGAGAAAATAACGTATGAATACCTAATTCTGTTCTTGATACCAACATTTGGTGTTGGTCAACCTGACATAAGTAAATAATATAAAATTATACTTGGATACTAGAAGAATACCTGTGTGGTTTTGTTTTGGTCTTATAAACATAAAAACAAATTAAAAGAGCGTCGTGAAAATGCAATGATTTCATTTGTAAACGATATCGTTTCGCAGCGCATTGACTCAATAGAACCTTGATCAAAATTATATTTCTGTGCACCTAGTCAGCAACTCCGAAATCGAAATTTATTTGCCATAAGCCATCATCGCACAAATTATGCAAAATATGGGCCATTACACGGCATGATTCAATACTGCGAAACCATTACCTCATTAGAACAAAAAAAAAAGGAAAGCAGATACTGCCTAATTTCATTTAAGACAAAACTGTGCTTAAACTTTTTCTTTCAATGTTTTTTTTTTATATTTAAGAAAAAAAAAACTCTATATGTTTTCATACTAGTCTACGTTGGTTGATGAAATAATTAAAGAAATAAATACATTGTACGACTTGATAGACGTTTTCTGTCATCAGGAAAGTTGTTCTGAAAAACAATCCAAAAAAACCAGCCGTTTGTTGGAGATCTCAGTTGAAAATTCACTCACCACTAGTGCCATTTGATTCTAATGGCTTACTTTGGTCGACCAGACACAAGTGTACGATTCAACATTTAATAATTAATAATAATTTAATTACTTGCTTCAACTTATGGTTGTTATTTTTGGCAAAGTTATTCAGATTTATAAGACCTACTTCCTCACTTAGCGGCGCTAGTATACCAAAAGACTTGCTGCCTTTTGCAAAGTTGTTCAGATGAACAAGACCAGGAATGTTAGTGTTCATTTTATAAAATGATTCTTTAATTAGATTAGTTCTTCTTATTAGTCATAGTTATTACGACCCACTGGAACTTTGAATTGGTCTTCAATTTTCATTTAATTTGCCATTTTGTGACTGCCGTCGTTACATGTGCATATGGAATGATCATCAGCGAAAGAAAGGAGGACACAGAATAATGAAACTTATGAAAATGGTACCATAATGTTGGCAAATTTAAATATAGCCCTTTACCTTGTGTAAACGAGAAAAGAGATTGAAGTATGTTGCTATGAAACAATCAAATTGATTTCCAATTGACAGGTTAAATGCAACCTAAAATTCTGTTAACTCAAATTACCCTTTGACCCTTTTAAGTTTACGCATGGACATAATCCTGGAAAACTCAAAAGAAAATCCACATGACCTACACATCAGCAAATTTAGGATATTCAAGTCATCAAAAGTGGACATTCATTAAACTAGGTATTGAACTAAGCTGTTCCACATCTCTGAATCTGATATTAATTGACTGATATCTACCTCCGAAACAGAGCAGCTTCATATCCATAAAGACCATAGGATATGAGAGATCTATACTGCCCTGTGCGGCATAACAGTCCCATTAGCATTTTTGGCGATTATGAGTTATACATTGGAATCGATTGTCAAGTACCATCACTTTACAATGTACACGAAAAAATTCATACTTTGTTCAGAAAATGTCGCGAAAAATAACAAAACTATGTTGTCCCATCCATAAGAGCCCATGGAGAAAAAAATCTTCAACAGTGTTTTTCTCAGCTTGCTGCTTTAACGAATGGGACAACTATGCTGAAAAGGGCAGTATACAACTTGACTAAAAAGCCATACCCACCAGTCTTGAAACTTCCACTAAATGTGGTTTAAAGCCTTCCGGAATGAACCTCTCAAGTTCTGAGACCTTCTCCCTTCCGTTAAAATCTTCACACCTCTGTTTCACTTTAAAACTCATCCTGATGCTCCAAGGAGTAATTCGGATCATAATAATTGCTCCAGAAAATTTTCAGTCTTGCATGCCTTGTAAGGACCCCCAGGTAAAATCATAAGGCTCACACGTATAGAAAATTAATCGATAACGGCATTTTGGGTAAAAACTACGACTATCACGATAGGATTTTTTTTAATTCAAATCACATCGGATACTTATTCATATAAACAGCATAACAAGCGGCTTAAAGGAATGATTCAGAAACAATCTGAATCAGTTTAGTGCCCGGACGTAAATCCTGGAAAACTCAATCATACCAATCAGTATTGGCACTTCTACTAGATGTGCTCTGAAGTCTCTCGGAATGACCTGCAAAGTTCCGTTTACCAAAAACCCCTCTCCCCACCAATAAAATCTTTTAAATACACCCCTGTATCACTTTAAACTCTTCCTGATGTTCCATTGAAGTAGGACATAGTAATGGTTAAAAACTTTTGGATTTGCAGTCAAAATGCACGAAGTCTCTCAGATATCACGAATCAGTTCTCGATGTCCACCCAAGTAACATTGCAAGTTTTAATGAGGAACTAATGCATTCTACAAGTCGAAGTCATGATCTACAGAACCCTCATAAAATCATAATGTTTAATGGACAATGTACTCACTTCAGGACTTCAACCTATCGAAATGCCACAAAGTTCACCGAATCTGATAGAAGCGAATTTCACTTGTCTCAAAGTCTTCATACTCGCCCCAAAATTCTTTAGGTCTACATTCAAAGTAGTATAGATTCTTCTATAGCATAAACATGATTCGCTTTAAGGTGTAGAGTCCACAAATGGCCGCCACATTGGATATACATGTACTTCCACTTCAAATTTTCAATTACACAAATTAACGTCCCATTTCACCGGAAACTGTTACTTCCTGTATGATGCAGTACAGAAAACATGAAGTAACAGTTTCAATGCGGCACGTGTCGTGGAAGCTGTACTGAAAATATGTTTTCGTTAATTCTATTACGCTCATTTCGTAAAAATGAGTTTCGTTGCTAAAACAAATGTTTCGTAATTATGCAAAATATTCGTATTTCATGTCTTAAGGTACAATGCCAACCATAATTCGTAAAATACACGCACTCTATTTCGTACATTCGCTCCGACGTGGAGTGAAACGTCACAAAACGTAAACGCATTTCACGAATGCAATCAAGTCAAACAAAATTAGTGAAAAGTTTCCTTAGTTCGTGAACACAAAAGTGCAACCAAGTGGAAATGTCAATGGGTCCAGTTATGTTCCGCGGCTGGTGGGATGACATCATGGATACTGTAATGCGTACATTCCGAATTCAAGACCAGCACTTTGGTAACGGAATCAACTCGGATAAACTGATGACGGTAATTTCTCAAGATATTTGTCGATATTCCACTTAAAACTTGTACAATAATCAAACTTCAATGGCCTCTTTCCTCTCTCAGGTATTGGCACGCAACCATACTACACGTTCGGTCCTTCAGAACTCTAGGCGGACCAAGTATATAAGAAGGAGGTATAATTCCAGCATCAGCCCAGCAGGAAATCGGCCAACGATCAGTAAGGACCAATGAAGACAGGAAACAGGATGTCTATGTTGAGTGTGCAACAGTTTAAAGCAAACCAAAATGTTGATAAAGGCTTCCCAAAAGAGCATCATTGATTTAAAGCACAAGAACAAGGACGAACAAGGTTTCATTCGGTGCAGCTTCCTTCGGTTAAGCCACAACGCCTTAGAGATCAAGTCAACGAATTCTATTTTATTTCATTACTTCAGAATTCAATTTGTTATTACCTTTCTCAAAGAATAAAAACTATCGTTTGTAAATGTTGCATTTAAGAATAATAAATGAACTTCGTTTGTGTTTGCTGTAAACATTGTTTTGACGAAAGCCAGAAAGACCGATTTATTTCCTACGAAATTTACGTACCATGGATGCATCTTTTATTCGTATAAGAATATTTCATGAAATTAACATTGCTTGGATTTCTTGTCACGAATCGTTCGTATTAATTTAATGATTCATTCCGAAATTAAAAGAACTACAAGTAGTACTAGTTTCACATTGTCTGACTCCTTCTTCTTGAACCAACGAACATTTGATGACAATTACTTGCTTGTTAAATTATTCTGAGTTAAGGAGAGAACCTTCACTAAATTTCAAATTGTACACAAATTATGTCCACACCTGGTCCGATTACCAAACCCGAATCAGCAGACCAACACCAAGTGGAATTAAATGGAAATTACTAAACCTTCTCTCTTTCGTTGTACAGGTATTCCGCTAGTATGTCCATATTGATCAGGATTCAAGCGTAGGTACAAACGATCGATCGAAGGACAGTCGAAATTGGGTCATCAGCTAAAATGCTGGGCATTGATCCCACGCTATTTAATTGGTTTAGCAGGATATGTTTTAGTGTGCGTGAAGATTTTCTATGTTCCGTAAATAAATGTGCGTTATTGTAACTAGTTCCTAGTCTGCGAGTGTAAAGTTATTCGGAGTTAAATTCCAAAGGACTTTTACTGGATAATGTCTCAGATCCCACGAACTTCTATCAAGGAGATCCCTAGACCGGTAATTTTATCTAGATTTTGATTTTGATTTGCGATACAGAAGGGAGTCTTATGGAGACCAGAACGTGAGTGGGACATGGTAATCACTTAAAACTATAATATTTAAAATGAACCACATGCCCCAAAAAAAAACCCTAGAACGACTCCATGCTCCCACTTTCCCATATCATTGCATGCATTTCAGGTATAAGCGCATTTGGCTCACTTTGCAGTAGCTAGTTTGCGGAGCATACTTACAGTTTTCCTGGTTCCCAGGTACTCCTTGTTTTCCTTCACCACCAGCCATCTGACCAGGTAAATGGAACCTCACTTCTGGATGTCTTCAAAATTAAGGGATTCAAATCGCTCTTCGTGCATAATCCTTCCACATAACAGGTCCACTCAGCATCTGGAAAGAGCACTCGGTTAGTCATATATTTGATATGGTTTGTAATAAGACATATAAAACGTAAAGATAGAAAATCTGGATTAGTTTTCCGAGGTGACAGCTTTATAGGAATACCCGTCTAACCATATCGTATCTTATGGTTATATGGTTACTTGGGTACTAACGTAAAATACCGTGCATGTACCAGAAGATCAACAACGCCCTACTATTGGCAGCTCAACGTCTATCCCATGTATTCCTTGAATCGGAGAAAAGCTCAAAACTACAGGTCCAACTGACAACACCTGATGTTCATTAACCTGCCCAACACTAGAACCTGCCAACCTACGGCACCTGCACGATAATGTGGGCCATCTGAAACGGTTCGTCGGTTGCTAAATGAAGTATTTCTCAAATTAGAGCAATAAATGACTCAATCTTTATTACTGCTTTCTTACGTAAACCTGAGTTAATACCTATATTCCCGTCCAAACTTCTACAACGTCATTCTTCATACATAAAAACTAAGTTAAAATATTCATGCATGGAAAACACTCTCCATAAATGAAAAAAACGATAACATGGGTACTAACTGACGAAACTACGACTAATCATCGAAAGTACTTGTAGTTTACTCTGGCACTTTTAAGAATACTGCAAACAGACCGGTAATTACTCGTCTATCGGATCCCCATTTTCCTTCAACCCATTGAACGATGTCCAACCTGACTGCCTCCACTGCGTCTACTGTCGAAGGTTAAATAAGGTGAAACGGCCAGGTTCACACACTTCACTTCGGTAAAACACCCTGGGAACCAAACTTTTAGCTCCATGATACACGAAGGAATGGACTACAGGGATGCTACTTCACCTGTTAGTGTCTCTAATCACTTTGATTATTATGAAGCACTGCTCAACTTACTTACTTGCGATGTTCTTTTTTGCTCTATGCTAAATTGGCCTCATCAAGGAAATAAACGGAGCCGATAGGAATCTAACCTGGGCCCAGCTGCCGAAGCGCACCAACATCCGGCATGACTACGAATCCATCATGACATTTTAACCGCTAGGAAAACTGGATTCACCCGCACACTTCTGGCCAAAAAATCACCTGACTCACTCGCACAATAAAAATATCAACCATCCTATCACTATCTGTTATAAAAATTTCGGTTGTTAATGCGTCGCGAAAAAAAATGACACTTCAATAAGGAAGAAAACATGCACGCCTACATTGATCAAAAAGCCCGATTTTCACGACTTTCACCCACTGTGCATCATCTTCCAGTCGCTACCATAGTAACACCATCGTAACCAAATTTTCACATGCCGAGAGTCTATATAAGCAAGGCTGCTGCTAACAATCGACAAGAGGCTTTTGAGGTAGTTTCCAAGCGGACGTCTTTTTGATCGCTCTTCCCATTTTTTCAAGATTGGACAGTTTTTCAACATGTTTGCTAGCAAGGCGAAAAACGGTCGCGATGTTCGGAAGACCCGGTCCAGTCGGAATGTTAGACCGGTGTCTTTGCCCGATTTCATGCGAACCGACCCTGATGGCACTCTAACGGCCATTTACCAGCGCATAAAGGCGGCTTCTTCAAAGCCGAAGCTGCCAAAAGCGCAGGATCGTTGGGAGGTTCTCAAAAGATTGCCGGTGACCGATGAATACGATAATGTAAGGTCGCCGATCGGTGAGTACATCCGACGGCCGTTTAAGGCTTCTGCTAGCAAACATTTGATTGGTGAGGGAATTGGAAGCGACGTTCCAGATTATCGTCTTGGAACTACCCCGGATGCCTCAAAGGCGGATTATGGTAAGGGTAAGTTTGATTATAATTGTGAGGGCTTAGAATTAGATATTAATATGAATTTAGGAGATAGGGAGGGTCATTCCCAAATTTTATGTGAGGCATTTAGGTATAACAGAGCCGATGTAGATTCGGTTCTGGTAGAAGGTATAGCCAAGGTACAGGAATGCGAGACGACATTAGCAGTATTCGAAACATACGCCAAGATACATCATGATATTTTGGAACGTGTGACGTATGTTCCGACCACTGCTGATGTTTCTACGCAGACTACTATCCCAAAATTACAGCGAACACAGCTGAACTTTATATATGCTGGATCTTGGGAGAAGTGTACCTTGAGAGAAAATCAAGGTATGCAAACCGAAGATCAAAATTTGACGTCTCCGAAGCAGCCTACTGTGGTGCTTCAGAAAAATGCTAGTGGCCAAAATTCTAATTTGATAAAAAATCTTTTTGGTTGGAAATCTTTCGGATTGACCTTTTTTGTTTCGGCCCTGGTCCTCGGTTTGCTGGAAATTCCAAATTACATCTAGCAGATTGGTATTGATTTTTGTTACTTGGATCGAGCTCACTGGTGGTCCAACGAATTTCATCAAAATTAATTAGCTTCTCCGAGGTCTTCTGGCGAGTAAAGATGTTGTAGCCGGGTACAAACGAATACTTCGAGCTACCATTTTTTCTACGAGAATTCCTCGGAACCCATTAACACCGGATAGGGACCTTTTGGTGAAAAAAAATTCGTTTAGGGACCGTGCTTGGATGGCTAAACCCATTGGGAATGGCTTCCAAGCAAACCAATCGATGTAGCAGAATGCTTCCATCGAAGATCTTTTTGTTTTTGAAGTTCGAAGGACCAGTATCGTGAGCTCGATCATCGCATTTCAGAGTATTTAGCAGTGTTAGGGTTTAGATGTAGTGTATATGTAGAAAAAGAATTAGATAGATTGATAGGAGCTAGGGCAGGAGCACATATGTGATTGGCAGGGAATGTGGTGGGAGTTTAAATGTACTGAAAAGTCATCCCTTTTGATAATTTTGATCGAAACTGGTTGATCATAAATTGATTTAATTGAAAATCGGTTTGGATCGAAATTAGAAACAGAGAGGTGACTTTTCAATACATTTAACGGGGCCTATCACATATGTGCTCCTTTTATCTGGTTAGTTAGGTACTTCCAAATTTACCGTTCACTTATAGTAGATAGTTAGTTAGTTAAAAGGGTGGTATCACATTTCCTGGATTTTATTTACAGAATGGGCTATTTAGTAACATACTGTTTTTGGCAATATTTTAGTTTTCAAATATGTGATTAAAATGGGAATATGTCCTTCTTTGAGTGTTCATTACGTTGTTTGATTATTTTTGTTTTTCGTTTGATTATTGTTGTTGTTGTGTTGTTGATTATTTATTTGATATTTGAATAAAGAAGGAAACATTCCCATTAGCAAAATTTTGAATGTTGAAATAACTTTTTTACGTTTTGATTGCACATGATTTCCTACTTTCATTTAAATGGTCCATTTTGGGAAATGAAACTCCGGGATATGTGATACCACCCTTAGAAGCGTTTTTAATCAGTTAGGAGCTAGGGCAGGAGCACATATGTGATTGGCAGGGAATGTGGTGGGAGTTTAAGGGTACTGAATTCTTTGTTCAGTACTTTTAACGGGGCTTCTCACATATGTGCTCCTTTATTATTAAAACACAGGATAGAGTCGACTTCAGGTCAGAGAAAGTTGGTAGTTTGAGTGAAAGTGTATTATGTAGAAGAGCTAGGGCCGAAACGAGAATTTAGTGCGCCCCACATTTAGTAGTTCCACATTTGAAATGATCTGTAATTTTTCTCGTTGTCAGTTAAAATTGTAATAGTAGGTTAATATTTCAAGCTTAAAAAAAACAATCCCATCCCATATTTTGTATGAATTAAAGTGTTCACTTCAGTGTATCAATTGAGTGTTTAAGGCTTCAAAAGATCCTGTTGACCAATGAATTCTTCAAATAGTATTGCCAAACTAAAGCTAACCAAGACACCATTATGGAATGCTCTTCGGCAGGGGAACTATGCCATTAGCGCGAAGCATTTTTAAACCACTGATGCTGGCGCCAACTAGTATTGTGTTTACTATTTGTTCATCACTTGATTCAATAGGATCAGATCCACCGTTAGCACAAGATTGGTAAGTGTGTCAGTTTTTGATCATAGTGTTTCTCTAATTGACCCTGTCTTGTTGAGGAGATACGTTTGGTTCATTGTTTGATCTCATGATTGCAGGATAAAATTATAAACATGGTTTGCCGCTATATCTAGTTCAGGTCTTATCACTGACACTTATTGACAGTTGTTGTTATTCACATCGTCGTGATTGTGCACTGCTAAATTTGTCGATTTTTTATCACACGGGCTATCGTTATTCGTTTTTTTCCGTTCGGTATACCTGTAATGTTGTACTGGTTGTTAGTGGAAAGTGCAGTTCGTTGCAATAATCGTCTAATTAGAGCATATTTTGTGTTGTGAAAACAGTGAAAAAGTCATTCAATCGGACATATTGTAGTGTATACTGTTGTGTTATTGTCGATATCAGACTAGCATTGGGCGATCTTCAGAATCCAATTCCTCTTTTCGTATTAGAGCATCTCCACCGCTGTTTCTAAATCACTTTTGGAAACTGAGTCAGCATGACTTCCGCCTGTGACCAATGCGCTAAACCAGTTAAAGGCGATGAAGAATCCATCTCCTGCATGGCTTTTTGCGACAGGATGATTCACCTAAAGTGCGGCGGCACAAAGCTGAATAAGGCTTTTTTGAATATTGTCCACACTAGCCCGAACCTGTTTTGGATGTGTAACGAGTGCGCCAAGCTGATGAAATGTGCTCGGTTCAAAACTGCCGTCTCGTCGTTTGGCAGTGTGATTAATTCTATCACCGAGAGACAGGAAATCGCACACGCTGAGCTTAGGAAGGAAATGGCTAAGCAAGAACAGCAGATCGCTCAGCTATCGAAACGAATCGCATTGACAACTCCGACAAACTCCGATTTCATGCGTCAACCGCCATTAAAACGGCGCCGCGATGAAGGCTCGCTCACTAGCAAACCACTTGTTGGTGGTTCTAAAGCAGTAACAGGCGACAATGCCTTTACCGAGGTCCTTACTGTCCCTGAACCCAGCGAGCTGTTTTGGCTGTACCTTTCTCGTATTCATCCTAGCGTGAAATCTGAATCAATCGAGAAGCTGGTCAAAGGTTGTGTACAGTGTGAAGATCCGATTAAGGTTGTGCCACTAGTCAAAAAAGGATCCGACATCAGCCGTATGAGCTTCATCTCGTACAAAGTCGGAATGGATCCCAAACTACGCGAAGCTGCTCTTAGATCGGATACATGGCCGAAAGGAATTTTGTTCCGTGAATTTGAAGACGGTTCAAAAAACATGTGGTTGCCTCGTTTGAACACGCCTGCCATCACGATCTCTCCTATTCCGGGACCTTCCGAGTTCTCAACTCCCATTTCCGGACTAGACCCAGTCTGCTGATTCAGAATTGGATTTTGCGTTGTGAATTGGAGCGCTGTAGACCAGAACGCACTGCCTGTCGCATTATGGGAGACCTCGAACCACTCGATCCAGTCGCGCTAGCTGTTTCCCGCCATCAAAGCCGTACTATTTCCTGCCATCAGAGTCGTTCTGGCCCTGCGGTCGAGTTCGGTGGTGAGGTCTCCCGAGCATCGTCGTCAGGCAAATATGCATACATTAGTTACAGTCATTTGCCTGATCAGTTTCCGTGTTCCAGTGCAACGCTTCATGATGTTTACACGATTTCCAAGAATAATGCTGCTACCTTTATTGCTTCTGGACCACCACCATCACCACCGAGACGCATCGTGGATAGTACTGTGGAAGCCCCTGATTTCTCTGCCTCAGTCGCGCTTATTCCAGCCAGCGCTCTGCATAGTCGTCTTGGCCCTGAGTGTAGATGTAGGTCGGGGGTCTTCCAACCAGCTATTACTGGCAAGTATATTGACGATTCAGCTTCTCCTTTGCCTGATACCGCTTCAACTTCTAGCTGTGTTTCCGGTTCTGCGATCTCCACACTAGCCACATCATGTCCATGCATCCGTCCTGCCAACTACCAGCAGGTTTATGCCGCCACCTGCTCTTCCTCGGATCCGGGACACCCTAAAACAGGCACTGAGGAAGCTTCCGAACCTCCCGACCCAGTCGCGCTTGCTGCAGACATCCGCCATCGTCATCGTCCCGGTCCTGTGGTCGGTGATGGTATCGGGGGCTTCCGGCCTGCAACCTCAGGCGAGTATGTTAGTGATTCCGAACTTTCGATACCTGATGTCCTTTCGATTTCTAGTGCCCGTGATTGCTCCTCGAATGGTCTCCGGATTTACTACCAAAACGTGCGTGGGCTGAGGACTAAAATCGACTCGTTTTTCCTGGCTGTTCCGGAGGCCGAATATGATTTGATTGTGCTGACGGAAACGTGGCTGGATGACCGAATTTACTCATCGCAACTTTTCGGGTCACTCTATTCCGTCTTTAGAACTGACCGGTCTGCCCTAAACAGTCAAAAATCGCGCGGTGGCGGAGTCCTGATTGCAGTATCTACTAGACTAGCCAGCTACGTAAGTACGTCACCCATTTCCAGTCAACTGGAACAGCTGTGGATTGTCGTAGAACTTCCACAAAGCAAGCTTAGTGTAGGCGCAATCTACCTGCCTCCCGACCGCAAAAACGACTGCACGATCATCCGTGAGCATGTGGAATCGTTAGGGTCAATTTCGTCACAATTAAGTCCCTGCTCTCCCGCTTTCGTATTTGGTGACTACAATCAAGCTGGTCTACAGTGGCGCTTTGCAGACAGTGGCACACCATTAATTGATCCACTGCTTTCGCATATGCCGGTTGCTTGCTGTGCTCTTTTGGACGGTTTTAACTTTTACGGGTTCACACAAGTGAATACTTTTCCGAACCGAAATGGACGTTTGCTAGATCTTGTCCTGGCTAATGATTCCGCACTACCGGGCACTTCTGCTTCCTTGCCCGTCGAGCCACTGATTGATCTAGATGCCGATCATCCCGCTCTCGTCGTGTCATTTAGTTTACCTGCGCCGATTCTTTTTACGCCGTCATCTGAGTGCTACTCTTTGGACTTTCGCCGGGCCGATTATGTTGCATTGAACAATGCGCTTGCGGAAATTGATTGGCAATTTATCGAAACTGCCGCTAGCGTGAATGATGCAGTGGATTTTTTCAGTGCTGCACTGGAAGATGCTATTTTCCGCATTGTCCCAGTTCGACGACCTCCGCTAAAGCCTGCATGGTCTAACCCACGCCTACGCGTGCTAAAACGTCAACGCTCTGCCGCCCTCCGAAAGTATTGTAACTCTCGCTCGCCGTACTACAAACGACTGTTCAATTTTGCGAGTCGTAGTTATCGAAATTACAATCGTTTTCTCTACAATCGACACGTGAGACGCACGGAAGCGAACCTTCGCACGAATCCGAAAAGTTTTTGGTCGTTTGTCAACTCAAAACGGAAGGAATCCGGATTGCCTTGTTCCATGTTTCTCGGGAATGACTCGGCTAATAGTGAAAGAGAAAAATGCGACTTGTTTGCTCGTCATTTCAAGCAAGTGTTCAACGATTTCTCCGCTTCGCCAACACAAGTGCTGGATGCTGCTGTTGGGATGCCACGTGATGTGTTTAGTTTCGTTATTCCGCGCATTTCAGAAGACATGGTGATAGCCGCAACACGCAGACTGAAGCTATCGTTCGCCTCCGGACCTGACGGCATTCCGTCATCAGTTCTAAAACGTTGTGTAGCCAATCTCTGCCTTCCACTTGCGAGGCTATTCAATCTCTCGGCACAGCAATGTGAGTTCCCCTGCCGCTGGAAACTTTCTTATCTGTTCCCAGTGCACAAAAAAGGAGATAAACGGAATGTCATAAATTATTGTGGAATCACCTCCCTGTGTGCCTGCTCAAAACTGTTCGAGATTATCATAAATGGTGCTCTGTTCGCACGCTGCAAAAATTATATCGATACAGAACAACACGGTTTCTACCCGAAGCGCTCCGTGTCCACGAACCTGGTGCAGTTCACTTCTAACTGTCTGCGATGCATGGATTCAGGATGGCAAGTCGATACTGCGTATATGGATCTAAAAGCTGCATTTGACACGGTGGACCATAATATCCTGCTGGCCAAGCTGGAGATACTTGGCATCTCGTCAACTGCTGTGGATTGGTTCAGATCTTACTTGGTGAATCGCTATGTACATGTCAAGATTGGCGCGTCGGAATCGGATGTTTTCTCAAACAACTCGGGAGTCCCGCAAGGCAGTAACCTAGGACCGCTACTATTTTCGATCTTTTTAAACGATGTCGCCTTGCTGATACCATTTGGATGCCGCGTTTTCTATGCAGACGATACGAAAATCTACAAAATTATTAAAAGCCTCTCGGACTGCTGGGATCTCCAGAATATGTTAGGTATTTTTGCTGACTGGTGCTCAAGAAATTTGATGAGTCTAAGCATAGAAAAATGTAACATTATTTCATATCACCGAAAAATTGAACCAATCATGTTTGACTATGTTCTCTACGGACGCTGTCTTGCTCGTGTAGAGCACATAAAGGATCTCGGCGTTACCTTGGACTGCAAACTCACTTTCAGAATCCACTACAATGACATCATCTCCAGAGCTAATCGACAATTGGGCTTTATTTTCAAAATTGCCGACGAGTTTCGTGACCCGCTATGTCTCAGGTCACTTTACTGCTCGCTTGTGCGATCCTTATTGGAGTCAAGTTCAGTTGTTTGGTGCCCTTTCCATGCTAGCTGGATCACTAGAATTGAATCCGTTCAACGCAAGTTTGTGAGATATGCTCTTCGTTTCCTCAACTGGCGTGACCCAACGAACTTGCCACCGTACGAGGAGCGTTGCCGTCTCCTGGGAATCGAGCCATTAGAGGTGAGACGGACGGTCGCTCAAGCTATGTTCGCCGGAAAGCTGCTTACAGGTGACATTGACTGCCCAACACTGCTGTCACAACTAAATATGTATGCCCCTGAGAGGTCTCTTCGTCAACGCGACTTTCTGTTTTTGGAACCACGGAGCCGGAATTATACACAACACGAGCCAATTCGAGCAATCAGCCGGCAATTCAACAACTTTTTTTATATGTTCGACTTCAATGTATCAGCTGACGTGTTTCGTCATCGGCTACTTGGCCTTTTCCGTACCGTTGACCGTAACTATTTAGTTTAAGTTTTATTCATTTAGACAGTATTTGTCAGTTGAATTTTTCAATAAACAATAATAATAAACAATACCAATCTGATGCTTTACATTAGTTTTAGAACAATACAAGAAATTTGAATGTTTATTTCAAGTTATAAAAATAAAATTCAGAGGAGGATCGTTTGTTTGAGTTTATTGTCAAAACCGTCAACCCAATTACAAAAGTTTAACGTTAAAACACGGTGTTTAAAGGCAATTCATTAATCTACGAATAAATTACTTAGCTCTTACGTAAATAAAAGAAGGCCACACCATTGAAACAAATAACTAAACCTAGATTAGAGCTTTCCGTAGAGAGGATCTAGGATAAGAGATGAGCCTGGTTGATTTTAAGTCAACCGAACTGTAAAAACCAGAGATACTCAAGCAACGCACATCTTGATTGAAACGGCAGTGTTGCTAGAAATCACCTAAGCATAGGGTGCGAAAGTCGTTTGTCGCTTCTCTCTTATCCTAAAAATGCTCTCTACCGTAGCACCTTTGGCTGTTGTGCTATAATCTCGGCTATAATAGTAAAGAAAGTCGTACCTTCGTTAGTCAAGATAATGTTTAAACGAGTGTTGCTCTGGAGCGACAGTCAAAATTGTTCTGTTGACTTGAGTTCTGGATCAGCTTCAACGAACTTCGTAATAACTTGTGTCGCGATATCCGAAGTGAATCGAATGGTTTTCATTGGACCCAAGCCAAATTCATGAAGCCCAAATGAAATATGCACAACAACATTGGGGTAAAATGCACCGCTTGATAGAGATAAACCATAACCTAAAATCTGACGTACGTAATTATCGTGAAATAGCCATCATTTTTTGAATTCCTAAAGGCAATTGTCAAAGAAAAATTATTTCTCCAAATCAAAAATAGAATTACTGACATGCAACACGGCTTCGTCTAGTGTCGTTCGACCTCGACAAATTTACTTGAATTTATAAGACTATTCATTGAATGCAATGGATAACGGAAACTACGTAGAAGTCCTATATATAGAAGGCATTTGACCGCATTGACATACCAATGCTACTCTTCAAATTACAAAAAAAAACTTAAATTGAGTCAGAACTCCTGAAATGGCTTGAACCATATTTAAAGTCAATTCAAATCACTTAGGCATCCCCTAAAGTTCTCTTTTTGGACCTCTTTTTTATTCTATACGAAAACGATATTTCTTTCATTCTCAAAAAACTTAAACAGCTAAACTATACCGAAGACATGAAGCTCTTTTTGGAAATAAGAAATGTAGAAGACATCATTATATTCTAGAATGAAATACACATATTCTTCATAATATTATGGTTAAAAAAAAAATTTTAATCAAATGCAACTCAATACCATTTGGCAAGAAAAGAACAACATAAAGCATTTCAATTGCATTAGGAAATCAAAATAATGTCAAATGTGATATAGTTAGGAATTTAGGAACTATCTTAAGCTCCAAACTAACTTTCAAAGACCATTACAACACAGTTATTTACAGGGCAAATAACATGCTAGGCTTTATAAAGCATTTTTGCAACAACTTTCAGGACACACACAAAATTAAAACATTATAGGGGAAATGTAGGTATTGTCGGCATACATGTTCCTAATTTGGGCCCATCGCTAAAATTCTGCTATTTATCAATTTTATCTAGATGAACGCGTCATTAGGACGGTACTAATGGATATTTTTGGTCGCTATTGAAAAT